>NC_057860.1:15820319-16129319 GCF_015237465.2 Chelonia mydas | reverse complement strand
GAGCTGTTCCTGGTGGGACATTTAGAGCACGTAGTGGGGCAAAGAATTTTCGGTCACAGTTCTCTGTAGAACAGAGCACGAACCAGATAAATTACTTCCGGTCACTACGTCCGACGGGATACTGTTATGCGCGTACCTGGGCAAAAGACTTCCTATCACTTTCCCAGTGGGACACTATTGAAGTGAGCACTGCAGTAAAAGACTTCCGGTACCTATCCGCGGGGGAATACTTTTAAGGGCACACCAGGGCGAATGGCTTCCGGTCACTGTTCCCGGGAGGTTAGTATTAGTGAGAGCACCGCAGTAAATGGTTTCCGGTCGCTGTTCCGCTCAATGACCATGGCAATGTCCAGGAACTGTTCTTGGTGTCACGCCGTTAGAGCACGTAGCGGTGCTAAAATTTGTGGCGCTGTTCCTGGTGGGACATTTAGAGCACGTAGCGGGGCAAAGAATCGGTCACAGTTCTCTGTAGCACAGAGCACGAACCAGATAAATTACTTCCGGTCACTACGTCCGACGGGATACTGTTAGACGCGTACCTGGGCAAAAGACTTCCGATCACTTTCCCAGTGGGTCACTATTGAAGTGAGCACTGCGGTAAAAGACTGCCGGTACCTATCCGCGGGGGAATACTTTTAAGGGCACACCAGGGCGAATGGCTTCTGGTCGCTGTTCCCGGTAGGTTAGTATTAGTGAGAGCACCGCAGTAAATGGTTTCCGGTCACTGTTTCTGGGGAATAAGCGGCGATTCCGTGGGGAGGGTGGTGGCCTGGAGAATTGGGGCAGGGGTTGGCAGCAGACCTGGGAGGGTTAGGGGCATGGGGGGCGTGGGTCCCTGCTGCAGCCCAGTACTCTGGAGACTACAACGCCCCTGGTGCAGCGCAGTCTCGTTTGGGAGGTGCCTCATGCACAGCAGGGAACCTATTCCCACGCATCCCCTTTACTGTGACGTCAGCACCTCCCCGCCACTGCGCAAGCGCTGCCCTCGGCTCGGACTTTCTCCAGTCTCCCCTCGACAACGCCCTGGACATGGTAAGTTCCGGTTAGGCCTCGCAACGGCTGACGGGAGGAGGAGTCAGCGGTGGGGGGGGGGGAACTACCTTTCCCACAATGCACCGCTTTCGTCCGCTGACACCCGGCCACCCAGCCAGGTTCTCCGCACCGTAGCGCGGCGTCAACCCAGTTTGTGCACATCGGGGGGCACCCGCTGTGACATCAGCTGTATGTGGCAGAGGCCCCTCCCACCCACTGAGCTGGGCATTGTGCCCCTGGGTTGGACACCCCTTGGCACAGACCAGACCTCCCCCTCCTGCCACTGAGATGCGGTGCCCAGAATTGCATGCAGTATTCAAGGTGTGGGTGTACCAGAGATTTACCGAGAGGCATTATGATATATGTGACGACTTGGGCCCATGCGTCTGAGTTGCCACCTCGTGTACTGGGATTTCACGTGGGTTCCCGCTCCCTGCTTTGCTGAATTAGGGTCTCTGGTCTCTTGCAACACACCCCACACAGGTAGGGCCACACTCCACTGCAGACACAGACTGAAGTCAGCTCTGTGTGAGAGGACTGCCCCAGCAGTCACGTGCACACCCCTTTGGGGAGATAAACCCCAAATAATACTGGCTTGCGCTGTATAGAAAAATTTGTACGGCACAAGCTCATAAAAATCCACCCTCTTCCTCAATGTCAAAAGAGATGTGCACTAATTCTTCCCCCCCACCTCCCGTTATGAATTGCACAAACTGGGTTATATTATAAACAAGAAATAAGTTTATTAACTACAAAAGGTGAATTTTAAGTGAGCACAGAAGATAGCAAGCAGATTATTAAACACATGAAACAAAGCACTCAAACTTAGTTTGACACACTAGATAGGTAGGATACAAATTAGCAAATTCTCACCCTGAGTGATGAACAGGCAGGCAGATTTTTAAGGCACACGTTGGCTTGGCTTTCCCAGGTTTTCATATATAGTCTAAAGCTCTTAGCCTGGGACCATCACTTCTCACGGTTCAGTTTTTGTTCCTCAGGTGTTTTGCTGTGACCTGGTTCAAACAGTTCCCACTGTATGGAGCTATCTGACCTGGGTTGAACAGTTCTCATTCTGTAGAGCTATCTCTGAGAGGTTTCTATTGCACACAGTTCCTGGGGTAATCTTTATGATAGTGGCTTATTGAAGAAATGCACACAAACAGTTTGGTCTCATCCAATGTAGCACATTTGAAATACAGAGACATAGTCAATATTTCTAGCTTCAGATACAAAAATGATATATGTATACACATTGGATAAACACATTCAGAAAATCATAACCTTTCCACTGGTACCTTACATGAGCCATCTTGCATAAAGTATATCTTAGTTATACCATATTCATATCATAACCTTATTTTCATAAAGAATATGGGGTATAACATCACAGTATATTCTGTCTTATCTATCCCTTTCACAATGGTTCCTAACACTGCTGGCTTGTCAGGTGCAGAGAAGGACAGAAACAGTAATGATTAGGGGTATGGAACAACTTCCTTTGGAGGAGAGACTAAAAGACTGGGACTGACCTAGTTAGAAGAGACACAACAAGGGGGGGAGATGAGAGGTCTATAAAATCAGGGATAGTGTGTAGAAAGTGCCCACAGATTTCTGCCTCCCATTTCGCACAAAGGTTTTCAGATTGAGAGGCGCGCCTCCCTAGGAGCTGGCAGATTGGAAGCTGGTGGAAGCCACCTGGCCCCTTGGCTGTCCATGTTGTGGGAGCCTGGGTGCTGGTTGGCTGCCTGGCAGACCTCCCTGCCCTACTCCTCGAGCCAGCTGCCTCTGTATAGCCAGACGCTCCCCAAGCAGGGTGGGCAACCCAGCTCCGAGCCTCTGCCCTGAAGGATTCTGGTGCTGGCTGGTGACATCCCCTGGACCTGGCCCCTGCCCATGGAACCTGGCTGCCATGAGATGCTCCCCAAGGTGCCCCCTGTAGTACTCATCCCCCTTGGGTACCTGCCTCTCAGCAGCCTGGTCGCAACCTGGTCACTGCCTGGAGACCTGCTATTGCAGCCAGATCACTCTTTCAGTAAGATATACATGTGATGGATGGCTCTTGTTGAAAGCATCTCATGGTGGTTAGAGGTCAGTCCCCGCTCAGTGCAGAGGGGTATTGGGAAGGGAGCCCAGGCCCACTGACTCCACTGGGCTCTGGCCCACGGGCCTCTGATAGTTACCAAAGGTATGGCACCCAAGAATGTCTGAAGGCTGCCCTCCCTGAACTACTTCCTCCCCCCGATTGTCCAAGTTTTGATGTGTGTAGTAAAAAGGGTAATGAACAAAAAGTACTTATTGCGCCTTCAGTCTGGCTGGGCCTTGGGAGGCTCCTGCAATATTACTGCTCCCTGACTCACTAGCCTCATTCTGTTTCTGAGCTGTGTCTAGCTTCCTTTCTTAGTTCCACCTCCATCTGGAGCATGTTTTGCAGGTGCAGCTGGGCATGGTTGTCTGGGTCCAGAGTTGCTCTCTAACCTCTTCAGTCTTAGTGTGGACTTTTATACACCCTGTCACAGTGCACACATGTATAGTGTGCATGCACACGCCACACCCCCACCCCATGTGCACTGTAGCCATTCTGGGAGGTGGATTGTCTGCTCAGGCAGCATGGGATAGTTTGGTTTTGAAGGTTTTGAAGGCAGGTTTTGAAGATGAACGTTTTAATTCTGTAGTCCATAGGGACTCAGTGAAATGAGTGAGAAACAGATGATCATATGCCTATACTGTTAAACTGGTAGGCTACTGCATTCTTACCCAACTGGAGCTCTTTTTCATAGTTAATTTTTACAACCCTAGGTCCACTGTGTTGTATTCAGCAAGCCTGGAGGTTATGTTATAGGTCACTGTGTTGAGAAAGGAAGTAGGGAATAGAGCACCTCCTCATGATGTGGATTAACTGTTGTGCTGCACTATTTCTGAAGACTCTCGTCTTCCTGTTTTACAGTTCATATAATCATAGAATATCAGGGTTGGAAGGGACCTCAGGAGGTCATCTAGTCCAACCCGCTGCTCAAAGCAGGACCAATCCCCAATTAAATCATCCCAGCCAGGGCTTTGTCAAGCCTGACCTTAAAAACTTCTAAGGAAGGAGATTCCACCACCTCCCTAGGTAACGCATTCCAGTGTTTCACCACCCTCCTAGTGAAAAAGTTTTTCCTAATATCCAACCTAAATCTCCCCCACTGCAACTTGAGACCATTACTTCTTGTTCTGTCATCAGCTACTACTGAGAACAGTCCAGAGCCATCCTCTTTGAAACCCCCTTTCAGGTAGTTGAAAGCAGCTATCAAATCCCCCCTCATTCTTCTCTTCCATAGACTAAACATCCCCAGTTCCCTCAGCCTCTCCTCATAACTCATGTGTTCCAGTCCCCTTATCATTTTTGTTGCCCTCTGCTGGACTCTTTCCAATTTTTCCACATCCTTCTTGTAGTGTGGGGCCCAAAACTGGACACAGTACTCCAGATGAGGCCTCACCAGTGTCGAATAGAGGGGAACGATCACGTCCCTTGATCTGCTGGCAATGCCCCTACTTATACATCCCAAAATGCCATTGGCCTTCTTGGCAACAAGGGAAAACGGTTGACTCATATCCAGCTTCTCATCCACTGTAACCCCTAGGTCCTTTTCTGCAGAACTGCTGCCTAGCCATTCGGTCCCTAGTCAGTAGCGGTGCAATGGATTTTTCCGTCCTAAGTGCAGGACTCTGCACTTGTCCTTGTTGAACCTCATCAGATTTCTTTTGGCCCAATCCTCCAATTTGTCTAGGTCCCTCTGTATCCTATCCCTACCCTCCAGCGTATCTACCACTCCTCCCAGTTTAGTGTCATCTGCAAACTTGCTGAGGGTGCAATCCACACCATCCTTCAGATCATTTATGAAGATATTGAACAAAACCGGCCCCTTGGACCAACCCTTGGGGCACTCCACTTGATAGCGGCTGCCAACTAGGCATGGAGCCATTCATCACTACCTGTTGACCCCGACAATCTAGCCAGCTTTCTATCCACCTTATAGTCCATTCGTCCAGCCCATACTTCTTTAACTTGCTGGCAAGAATACTGTGGGAGACCGTGTCAAAAGCTTTGCTAAAGTCAAGGAACAACATGTCCACTGCTTTCCCTTCATCCACAGAACCAGTTATCTCGTCATAGAAGGCAATTAGATTAGTCAGGCATGACTTGCCCATGGTGAATCCATGCTGACTGTTTCTGATCACTTTCTTCTCCTTTAAGTGCTTCAGAATTGATTCCTTGAGGACCTGCTCCATGATTTTTCCAGGGACTGAGGTGAGGCTGACTGGCCTGTAGTTCCCAGGATCCTCCTCCTTCCCTTTTTTAAAGATGGGCACTACATTAGCCTTTTTCCAGTCGTCCAGGACTTCCCCCGATGGCCATGAGTTTTCAAAGATAATGGCCAATGGCTCTGCAATCACATCCGCCAACTCCTTTAGCACTCTCGGATGCAACACATCCGGCCCCATGGACTTGTGCACGTCCAGCTTTTCTAAATAGTCCCGAACCACTTCTTTCTCCACAGAGGGCTGGTCACCTCCTCCCCATGCTGTGCTGCCCAGTGCAGTAGTCTGGGAGCTGACCTTGTTTGTGAAGACAGAGGCAAAAAAAGCATTGAGTACATTAGCTTTTTCCACATCCTCTGTCACTAGGTTGCCTCCCTCATTCAGTAAGGGGCCCACACTTTCCTTGACTTTCTTCTTGTTGCTAACATACCTGAAGAAATCCTTCTTGTTACTCTTAACATCTCTTGCTAGCTGCCACTCCAGGTGTGATTTGGCCTTCCTGATTTCACTCCTGCCTGCCCGAGCAATATTTTTATACTCATCCCTGGTCATTTGTTCAATCTTCCACTTCTTGTCAGCTTCTTTTTTGTATTTAAGATCAGCAAGGATTTCAGTGTTAAGCCAAGCTGGTCACCTGCCATATTTACTATTCTTTCTACACATCGGGGTGGTTTGTCCCTGTAACCTCAATAAGGATTCTTTAAAATACAGCCAGTTGGTGGAAGAGTGTTTGCAAAGTCCAGTTACCATTGCAGTTTATGTTAATACTGAATTGCATAGATGCTAATGAAGTGTCAGCTTTGATTTACTGGCAAAAAACTTCATTAACACAGTGTTAAGGTTGCCCAGAAGTGGCTTGTGCCCTTCCAGAATGTCAAGTTCAGCAAAAATCAAGCCTTGAAAGTCAGGAACTACAGCATTAATGTTCATATGAATGCAATCTTAACTCTTCCTCCCTTGAGCTGGCAACAGCCACTGGGAATTATCTGCATGCATTCCAACTGCATTCACTCTATTAGGTGTAGCGGTACTGAATAGTGGAGACATTAGTTGGAACAGCTAGGTAGAGGTTTGATTGTGATATGAGGTGATCTGGGGATTAGTCTGAAGAGCATCTCAGAACTAAATTTTAATATAAGATCTGGGTCTGAGGCGCCTGCCTTCCCCCTCTCTCCTCCCCTGCATATGTTTGATAAAAGGAAAGAAGTGAATGTGTATTCTCGCTAGATCAAATATGCATAATTTCAGCATTGTGTTCTGTAGGTTGTGTTAGTGGCAGGGCACGTGGGCTGTCATGTGCTCTATTCGCTGAGTGACATCCGCTATCTGTAAAGGCAGAGTGCAACTTGTGTGCTTTGGGCACTTTAGGTCATCACTCAAAGAGGGCAAAGTTAAGATTGCATTGTTGTGTATCTTAATGCTGTAGTTTCTGGTATTCAGAGGTTTGAGTTTTGCTGAACTTGGCATTCTGCAAGGGCATCAGATACCATCAAGCAACCTTCATTCTGTGTTAAGAAATTTTTGTCAGTGAATAGTGTATATTTGCAATGAAGTAGCAACTAAAGGATTTATAAGCTGAAATCTTAATCTAGTTTTTCAGAGAATGAAGTTGCATTACTGTTGTAAGAAGTAGGTGATTGTACTCTGAGTGAAGTGCACATAATGGCAATCAATATAAACTAGGGCTGTCAAGCGATTAAAAAAATTAATCACAATTAATCGTGCTGTTAAATAATAGAATACCATTTCTTTTAAATATTTTTGGATGTTTACTACATTTTCAAATATATTAATTTCAATTACAACACAGCATACGAAGTGTACAGTGTTCACTTTATATTTATTTTTTATTACAAATATTAGCACTGTCAAAACCAAAACAAAAATTTCAGTTCACCTTATACAAGTACTGTAGTGCAATCTCTTTATCATGAAAGTTGATCTTACAAATGTAGAGTTACATACAAAAAAGCTGCATTCAAAGTAAAACTTTAGAGCCTACAAGTCCACTCAGTGCTACTCTTGGTCAGCCAATCACTCAGACAAACAAGGTTGGTTACAATTTGCAGGAGATAATGCTGCCTGCTTCTTGTTTACGTCACCTGAAAGTGAGAACAGTCGTTCACATGGCACCATTGTAGCTGGCGCTGCAAGATATTTACGTGCCAGATGCGCTAAAGATTCACATGTCCCTTCATGCTTCAACTACCATTCCAGAAGACATGCTTCCATGCTGATGATGGGTTCTGCTTGATAACGATCCAAAGTAGTGCGGACTGACGCACGTTCATTTTCATCATCTGAGTCAGATGCCACCAGCAGAAGGTTGGTTTTCTTTTTTGGTGGTTTGGGTTCTGTAGTTTCCGCATCAGAGTGTTGCTCTTTTAAGACTTCTAAAGCATGCACCACACCTCGTCCCTCTCAGAGTTTGGATGGCACTACAGATTCTTAAGCCTTAGGTCGAGTACTGTAGCTATTTTTGGAAATCTCACATACATGAAATATATGCAGAATGTGGGTAAAACAGAGCATAAGAACATAAGAATGGCCATACTGGGTCAGACCAAAGGTCCATCCAGCCCAGTATCCTATCTACTGATGGTGGCCAATGCCAGGTGCCCCAGAGGGAGTGAACCTAACGGGTAAGGATCAGGATCTCTCTCCTGCCATCCATCTCCACCCTCTGACAAACAGAGGCTAGGAAAACCATTCCTTACCCATCCTGGCTAATAGCCATTAATTGACTTAGCCTCCATGAATTTATCCAGTTCTCTTTTAAACCCTGTTATAGTCCTAGCCTTTACAACCTCCTCAGGCAAGGAGTGCCACAGGTTGACTGTGCACTGTGTGAAGAATTTCCTTTTATTTGTTTTAAACCTGCTGCCCATTAATTTCATTTGGTGGCTCCTAGTTCTTATATTATGGGAACAAGTAAATAACTCTTCCTTATTCACTTTCTCCACACCACTCATGATTTTATATACCTCTATCTTATCTCCCCTTAGTCTCCTCTTTTCCAAACTGAAAAGTCCTAGCCTCTTTAATCTGTCCTCATAGCGTTCCCGTTCCAACACCCCTAATCATTTTAAGAAAAGGGCAACTAACCTTTTCCAATGCCAGTATATCTTTTTTGAGATGAGGGGACCACATCTGTACACAGTATTCAAGATGTGGGCATACCATGGATTTATATAAGGGCAATAAGATATTCTTCATCGTATTCTCTATCCCTTTTTTAATGAGACATACAGCAGGAGACATATGATTCTCCACCTAAGGAGTTCAGTCACAAATTTAACTGACACATCACGAGCATGGAAGCATGTCCTCTGGAATGGTGGCTGAAGCATGAAGGGGTATACGAATGGTTAGCATATCTGACATGTAAATACCTTGCAATGCTGGCTACAAAAGTGCCATGCGAACACCTGTTCTCACTTTCAGGTGACATTGTAAATAAGAAGCAGGCAGCAGTATCTCCCTTCAGTGTAAACAAACTCGTTTGTCTTCCCGATTAGCAGAATAAGAAGTAGGACTGAGTGGACTTGTAGGCTCTAAAGTTTTACACTGTTTTGTTTTTGAGGGCAGTTATGGAACCAAAAAATCTGCATTTGTAAGTTACATTTTCATGATAAAGAGATTGCACTACAATACTTGTATGAGGTGAATTGAAAAGTACTATTTCTTTTGTTTATCATTTTTACAGTGCGTATATTTGTAATCAAAAATAATATAAAGTGAGCACTGTGCACTTTGTATTGTGTTGTAATTGAAATCAATATTGAAAATGTAGAAAAACATCCAAAATATTTAATAAATTTCAATTGGTATTCTAGTATTATAAGTGCAATTAATCACGATTAATATTTTTTAGTTAATCGCATGAGTTAACTGTGATTAATTGACAGCCCTAATATAAACTAAACAAGCCAATAAGATAGTTATCCTAAGATATGTAAGGTGCTTCATTGTTATAACTTAATTTTGGTGAGCCACCATTGGGATGAGTAGCAGCTCGAGCACTCACCGCCATGGCGCCTCCTGCTGGTTGTCCAGTAATTAGCTCGATTCCAGCCTCTGAACGCCGCCTGCTGGCCAGTGTCTCTCCTGCCTCATGTCCCGTATCCCTCCTGGACCCTGGTGCCCCTTACCTTGGGATGCTGCCCCACTTCAGTACCCCTACTTTCTGGGTCTCCCTTCCCAGGTGAACTCCCTCCCCCTATACCTGGGCTTCTGAGATTCTTTTAATCCGCCTCTCCAATCAGAGCATGCTCGGCCGGCCCAGTGTGGAGTTTATATATCTCAGCATACTGACCCAGATCAGTTACAACTCCAGCAAGACAATGCAAGCTCCAATGACTCATTGGTCAACACTTTCATCAGGGAAGCTGAGCAGAGACCCTCCAGCTCAAGAACAAAGGAATGGAAAGTGGGGCATTTGTTGGTGCTGGAAGAAGCTTGGAGCTCTCTCACCTGGGAACTGAGTATGTAAGGAAGTGAGAGAGAGAGAGAACCAGAGATGGCCTCCATTGCAGTTTGACTGGCTCATCATGGCACTGGCTTAACTGCTGCCTCTCTTGGCTAACCTAAAGATTCCTATGCTATGGTCCAGTTGATTAAAACCCAACTGTTTTGAAAACACCACTTGAAGTGTCACTAACTATTTGATGCAGTGCATTAGTCCCTGAAAAGTGTACAAGTCTCTGCCAGGAGTCTCTCTCAGCTGGACTCATTGAACGGAGCTCACAGTGTGAAGCAGGAGTGCTGAAGCCCAGAGGTTCAGTTTTTAGACAGTGAGGCCACATGGCCTATCCTGAAGAAAGACTGGGACCCCTTAGGAGTCTGGCACATTGGAGGGGTTCCTCCAAGAGATTGTTCCAAAGCTGGGGCATAGCATCCAAATCCTGTGGATTCTTGATAACCCTCTCGGAAGTTTCTTTCAAAATGAGGGTTGAGACATGTTGGCAGGGAAGTCTGTCTAGGAAATTCACCCTGCTGCTGTCACCCTCTAGATTAAAGAGAGCTATCAAGATGACAACTTACACTAGCAGTAAATTCACACAAAAATGTGAAAGTTTATAGTTACATGAAGATTAGTTGCAAATATGAAAATTAGCTTATTACATAATATTTATAAATCACCACATGGAGCTGCAGAAAACATAGGAGCTATGTACTGCTTATGTGCTACATCACAGGGAGGGAGGTGAAAACCTCAAGCTACTCCATAGCTGGGTTATGAGAGCCCTAAAGATAGGGGGATAGGTGATCAACTGTCTCTGCCTGATCCTAACCAGCAAAGGATGGTTCCCCAGAGCCACTTAGGGCATCCCAGAAGAGGGGAAGGGAACCAGTTATGGCTCCTTGATTCCATGGTTCCATCCAGATTTGAGCAGCCTGGAGACAGTTCTAACATACACCAGCTGGCTGTTATCCCCAAAGGACCATAAATTAGTTGGGGAATAGCCAGAATGCAGCAAATGCCAACCACTTTCCCCTCCCAGTCTCCAAGATGCCTTTTGCCAACCTAACATGCCCCCTGTGCTAAAGGCTTTAGGAGAAGTGGTGCAGAATCAGATATGCCAGCTCTACACCTGCTGGAGATTCCCAGGTAGTCCCCAGCAGGGTAATTAGGTTCTCTCTTCAGTTCCCAAAGGAGGCAGAGCATCTACCTCAATGTGTAGAGTGTGGCCCTTCTTGACTTTTGAGATGTTTGACCCGGAGGCTGAAGAGGTTGGATATCAATATTGTAAACTATACAATGTTTTCACAAGTTCTCAGCCCCAACCCCATTAAAAATTGCAATCCATGTCTTTAAACACAAAAGGAAAACAGCAAATACATTCCTCCCCCACCCCTCTTCTGTCACCTCCAAAATCAAAGCAGCCAGGCTGCAAAAAATAATCTAAAAACCACCCTGTGGCCTACCCCAAGAGTCCCAAACACCACAGTCCTCTCCAACACCTGTTTGGAAAGACTGGTTTTACTGTATGCCTAGAAGTCAATAAATGTGGGCTGTCATATCAGAAGAGGAGTATTTCAAGTTGCAGCGTCTCATAGAAATGGCACTGCTTTCAGTCCATTCCATCTCTTCCCCAATCAGCCCAAGATTCTCCTCGCACATGCACACATTTGTTCTCTTTCCCTCTCCTATGAGGCCACGAAGAAAGAGGTTTGGGGCTGCCAGAGCTTGGCAGTTAGCGGAAGCCACTGCAGCATGGGAACTGGGTTGTAGCTGAAAGTACTAGCCATGCCAGAGAGAGGAGCCACCCTGACCCATCTACCACTGGCAAAAAGTGCGCCCCAATTATCAGCTGCATGTAGAAGAATCAAAGAACAACATTTTGTTAAGGAAATCGAATGGGAACTTTTATTAAAACATATACAGTTCTGAACCAGTGAGGTTACAATAATTCGACCAGTTTCTAAATTCTGACACCTCCTCAGCCAAGAACCCGTTTCCAGACGAAGCACAGGGTAGAGCTACAACATTAGTTTCAACAGTTATCTTTTTTTGTTCCTAGTCCCTTCTAGCCAATAGGAGCACAGCAAACAGAATCACAGAACTGGAAGGGACCTTGAGAGGTTATCTAGTCCGGTCCCCTGCACTCAAGGCAGGACTAAGTATTATCTAGACCAGGGGCGGGCAGACTTTTTGGCCTGAGGGCTGCATCAGGTTTTGGAAATTGTATGGAGGGCTGGTTAGGGGAGGCTGTGCCCCCCCAAGCAGCCAGGCATGGCTTGGCCGCTGCCCCCTATCTACCCCCCCTGCTCTTTGCCCCATCCAACCCCGCCTGGGACCCCTGCCCCATCCACCCCAGCACTCTGTCCCCTGACCGCCCCCGGAACCCCTGACTGCCCCCACCGCCCCATCCAACCCCTCCTCTCATTCCTGACTGCCCCCCCCCCGGGACCCCTGCCCCCATTCAACCCCCCTGTTCCCTGCCCTCTGACCACCCTGACCCCATCCACATCCCTGCCCCCTGACCACCACCCCAAACTCCCCTGCCGTCTATCCAACCCCCCGACTCCCTGCCCCCTTACTGTGCTGCCTGGAGCACTGGTAGCTGGTGGCGCTACAGCCATGCCACCCAGAGCACCAGGACAGGCAGCCACCGCACAGCACAGAGCACCGGGTCAGGCTGAGCTCTGCAGCTGCACTGCCCCAGGAGCTCGCAGCCCTGCCACCCAGAGCATTGCGCTGGCAGCGCAGCCAGCTGAGGCTGCAGGGGAACAGCAGGGGAGGGGCCACGGGCTAGCCTCCCGGGCCAGGAGCAAAGGGGCTGGGCAGGAGGGTCCTGCCATAGTTTGCCCACCTCTGATCTAGACCATCCGTGGCAGATGTGTGTCCAACCTACTCTTAAAAATCCCCAATGATGGAGATTCCACAACCTCCCTAGACAATTTATTCCAGTGCTTAATCACTCTGACAGTTAGGAAGTTTTTCCTAATGTCCAACCTAAACCGCCCTTGCTGCAATTTAAGCCCATTGGTTCTTCTCCTGTCCTCAGAGGTTTAGAAGAACAATTTTTCTCCCTCCTCCTTGTAACAACCTTTTATATACTTGAAAACTTATTAGACCACTGAATGGTCTGATCCATGAACAACGAACTCACCCCAATTTTTAGTTGCTGGATCACTGTATTGGATAACATACATTTAAAACCCCACCCGATAAACAATTTAAAAAAAATTACTCTGTAATTTTGGTAAAGTTACACTGCTTGAAATTTTCTTTTTCCTTTTCCCAATGCTCATTTGTGAAATATTGGCTCTAAGGGCTTATTTAGATTAGGAATACTTGCACAGGCGTAACTACAGTACTCCTGTTTTACACTGGTGCAAAATCCCCATCAGTTTAACTACATCTGTGTAGTTACACCAGTCCGGGACAGGGGGCATAAGACACACAGCACAGAGTCTGTATACTTTTAGAATCTGGTGATAAAGAAGGGGGACTAGGCAGCTGAAACTAATCTGCAGTACAATATCTCAGTCTGATATCCTGCTTATTATAATAATCACAGCATTTATAGAACACATTTTTAAAGCATATTGCAAACATCAATTCATTTAATAGGGCACTAATTATTGTACACAATAAGATAAAGCTAACATAGAATAGTAGCACAGACAGGTTTGTGTTCTTCACAATACTAGAGATAAAATTGCAGCAGCGTGGGTTTTACTTATCAAACCAATGACTAGGTGCATGCAGGGCTAGAACTGGAAACCCAAACGTAGTTTTTCAAGCCCTTTTGGATGAGTACTGTTACCATAATCCCTTCTGGTTTTAAATGTGTAGGATTTGTGTTCACTCAGGTACTTTACAGACAATTTTAGAGTATATAAAACATCTGTTTTCATCACAGGGAAGGGAAAAGAGCTCTAGCTGCTCCATTTTCTGCTGCCTTTCAATATTTACATCTGCCTGAGCTCATTTATAATAAATTCCCATCACCAACAAACAGTTATTCAAGGAAAAGATAATCCGCTCCTCCAGTCATTCTACTTCACCATAAAGAAGCAAAAGGAGGGCACAAGCCTAATTTTTAAAAATATCTTCGGCAGGCAACTTTTAAGCCAGAGAATTTAAATGAGCAATGTGCATTGTGTCCAAGTTAATGTTTTGTGTCTTAATTTTTAGACTTTCCTTATGTTTCTATATTTAAAAATCACATTCTTTAAACAGGTTTCAGAGTAGCAGCCGTGTTAGTCTGTATTCGCAAAAAGAAAAGGAGTACTTAGAATCATAGAATCACAGAGTTGGAAGGGACCTCTGGAAGCCATCTAGTCCAACCCCCTGCCCAGAGCAGGACCAATCCCAGCTAAATCATCCCAGCCAGGGCTTTGTCAAGACTGACCTTAAAAACTTCTAAGGAAGGGGATTCCACCACCTCCCTAGGTAATGCATTCCAGTGTTTCACCACCCTCCTAGTGAAAAAGTTTTTCCTAATATCCAACCTAAACCTCCCCCACTGCAACTTGAGACCATTACTCCTTGTCCTGTCATCTGCTATCACTGAGAATAGTCTAGAGCCATCCTCTTTAGATCCACCTTTCAGGTAGTTAAAAGCAGCTATCAAATCCCCCCTCATTCTTCTCTTCCGCAGACTAAACAATCCCAGTTCCCTCAGCCTCTCCTCATAACTCATGTGTTCCAGTCCCCTAATCATTTTTGTTGCCCTTCACTGGACTCTTTCCAATTTCTCCACATCCTTCTTGTAGTGTGGGGCCCAAAACTGGACACAGTACTCCAGATGAGGCCTCACCAATGTCGAATAGAGGGGAACGATCACGTCCCTCGATCTGCTGGCAATGCCCCTACTTATACACCCCAAAATGCCATTGGCCTTCTTGGCAACAAGGGCACACTGTTAACTCATATCCAGCTTCTCATCCACTGTCACCCCTAGGTCCTTCTCTGCAGAACTGCTGCCTAGCCATTCGGTCCCTAGTCTGTAGCAGTGCATTGGATTCTTCCATCCTAAGTGCAGGACTCTGCACTTGTCCTTGTTGAACCTCATCAGATTTCTTTTGGCCCAATCCTCTAATTTGTCTAGGTGCCTCTGTATCCTATCCTACTTGTGGCACCTTAGAGACTAACAAATTTATTTGAGCATAAGTTTTCGTGAGCTACAGCTCACTTCATCCGATGAAGTAAGCTGTAGCTCCCGAAAGCTTATGCTCAAATAAATTTGTTAGCCTCTAAGGTGCCACAAGTACTCCTTTTCTTTAAACAGCATCAACTAACAGAATTGTAGTTTGACATTTGATTTCTTTTGTAAGAATATGGGGAAAATAAAAAGGAGGACTTGTGCATTTATGTGGCTATGCTCCTGAGTTTTTAAAGAAAATTAAAGACCTATGCCCATGGTAAGGAAGGCTTGGTAAAACTCTTCTGGCCTCTTAAAAGTCATCCGAAAAGACGCAGGTCTTGTGGTGGGGTTTTTTTCCTGATTCTCTCCATTATTAAATCTATTTCAAATTTTGCCTAATCTCTAGTTGCAGTGTATCCCCAGACTGCACAAAATGAGGTCCAAACACCTTTTCTAATTGCCACACAATGCAAGGAAAATGAATACTTTGATGTAATTAATTTTTCAGTTAACACATTGCCTATATCATCATTTTTTCCCCTCCCTCCAATGTACAGTACAGCATTGCAGTTCTAGTATATGTACAAGCAGTTCAAAAACAGAGACACAGGCTAAGCCATCTATTAACATGTTTCCAGTTTTCATTAGTATTTGTTTCCTAACCATGCAAATATTCTGGAACTTCAGTTCAAATTCCTGAAGAATTTGGGAGATGTTTTCCCTCCCTTTCTTCAGCAAAGGCGTATCAATATTTCTTCCCCCGGGAACGTCAACTGTTAACGTCTTCCTCCTTCCTCTTGTCTAAAAATAGAAAGTGACTTTACTGCCACAATTCTCAGCCTCAGAGCTTAGATTACCAAAGAGATTCCAAATATACTGTACTGCCCTAGGACTGGCTCTGGTCTCTGTACATAACTGATGCCTAATAGTTGAAATAAGGATGTTATCAATCCTATAGTGCCTGTAACTTAACCATCCTTTAGAAATAAGGACTATTGTGCTAGCATGACAAACGGTTACCTACCTTTCGTAACTGTTGTTCTTAGAGATGTGTTGCTCATGTCCATTCCATTCTACGTGGGCAGCATATTGGTTTAGTGGTATTAGCACAGGAGAGGGAATCAGGAACTCCTGAATTCTAACCCTGACTGGAGATCCATCTACTTTTGTGACAATGGGCAAATCATTTAATCTCTGCTTGAGTTGCTCTATCACAAGTGTGCTGTGATGATTAGTTAATAGACCAAATTCTGCTCTGATATACCAGTGCAGTCCCACTGACTTCAATAAAATTGCATCAATATATCAGAGTAGAATTTGATCTTCTTGTTGTGGAATGGTTTGAAGAAGCACAGCATCATATAAAGGTTTCAGAGTAACAGCCGTGTTAGTCTGTATTCGCAAAAAGAAAAGGAGTACTTGTGCACCTTAGAGACTAACCAATTTATTTGAGCATAAGCTTTCGTGAGCTACAGCTCACTTCATTGGATGCATACTGTGGAAAGTGTAGAAGATCTTTTTATACACACAAAGCATGAAAAAATACCTCCCCCCACCCCACTCTCCTGCTGGTAATAGCTTATCTAAAGTGATCACTCTCCTTACAATGTGTATGATAATCAAGTTGGGCCATTTCCAGCACAAATCCAGGTTTTCTGTCCCTGAATAGAGACTGGGAGTGGCTAAGTCATTATGCAAGGTAACCTATCTCCCCCCCCCGAGACGTTCTTGTTAAACCATGGATTTGTGCTGGAAATGGCCCACCTTGATTATCATACACATTGTAAGAAGAGTGATCACTTTAGATAAGCTATTACCAGCAGGAGAGTGGGGTGGGGGGAGGTATTTTTTCATGCTTTGTGTGTATAAAAAGATCTTCTACACTTTCTACAGTATGCATCCGATGAAGTGAGCTGTAGCTCACGAAAGCTTATGCTCAAATAAATTGGTTAGTCTCTAAGGTGCCACAAGTACTCAGCATCATATACAGTAAGTACTAAGTATTATTTTATTAAATAGTTAGTTATGATTTTATTTGCTTACTATAGGCTGGAAACAAGTAATTTTTCCACAGGAAAAAGATGAATAACAGTTCTAGAATAGAAACTGAAGCAAACATTTGATTATTCGATAACTATGGAACTAATGATGTTAAGAACATAAACTATGAGCCCAGTTCTTACCATTTTCTAAAATTCAGTAAGTCAAAATATAATTTTTACTGATGCGTTTAAGACACTGCTGGTCACCCACACTCTGAAAAATTATTATCTTTTCATATCATAGGACTGTAGTATTCAGGGCCAGTTTCACCAACTATTTTTAGTACATCTTATCAAATTTCAGATTTTAATTCTTTTAGAGGTAGGAGAAAAAAGTTTTTTTACTTTTTCTTAATATACTTCTTTGGCCAAATCCTTTTATCAATCTGGCTGCTGGCCATTAGAACAGGTGCATCCAGCCCTGGGAGGCTCACAATAAGTGTAATGGATCCTCCAGTGGCTCAGCAGCTCCTATAGCCCCTGCTGCTCCACCCCCCATTGCTGGCACAGGAGATGTGGCATCTTTGTGGTACACTGTTCTCCAGTGATGGCTTTAGTCCCTTAAGGGTATTAAGAGATTGGTATAGATTAGACCACACACAGGGCTACTCTAATATATGATGTGGGGGTGGGGGGCTCACGGGGAGAATACCCACACTGTACACAGCAGCCCTAGGATCAGGGGAGCGTAAAGGTGAGGTTTATGCTGCCATTGAACACTCCCCAACCCAACCTGCACTATGTGCACTTTAGTCATAGATGAGAATCTGGTCCCTTTTATTTCAGAAAGACTTCTGAAAGGATGGAAGACCAGACCAAACTGTTACAGTGGTGCTGATACAGAGCTTTAAAGCAGGGACCAGTTTATTTGGCACAATGAACTTACAGTATAGCACCCTGAACAGTTACCATGCTACATAAATCAGATTTGTATTGAATATTATAGAAAAATGCTAATTAATTTTGAAAATTTTTATTTATGAAGAATCCCTTGGCAAAACCAAATCATCACAGTAGTATTCCAAAATAATCCTGAAAGACAGAAGTCTAAAATGCAGTTTAACAACAACAACTCCTGTTGCATCTGTTATTTAGGAGAGGCGATCAGAATTCATTTTTCGAAGTTTGGCAGGCAAATTATCCTCTAGTCTTGTCCCTAAGGTGAGCATACCTTGAGGCTTTTTCTGTACCTCAAGATCTCCAGTAGACTGAGTCAAAGACTCAGATTTGATTCTGAAGGCCTTCAGTTGTATCCTTTCATCAACATCTTCATTGCTGGTAACAGAACTTATCTGCTGAATTTTCAAGAGATCTCCAGTACTGCAAGCTTTCTCTACATTGCTGGAACTCATTCTCAGGACTCTTCTCTGAAGACCCTCCTTTCTGGAGCTAATTTTTTGAAGTTTACTAGGAAACTTGTTTGTTTTCTCTTCTAAAATATCAATACAGTCAATTGAGCAGATGTGTTCCCTTCTGTTTCGGTTGTTACCGATAGGAGTATTTAAAGGAGATGGAAGGGACAGGCTTTCCTCCTGTTCTTTAACACTATAAGGAGGTGTGGGGACTTCAAAGGTGGCATGAAACTGAGAGTAATCCACCCGAAAAAAGCCATCCTCTAGGGACATTACTGGTAGGAATCTGTGGCCCCAAAGAACTTCATCTTCTGTGTAGGAGGTCCTAGCCTGACACGTCATTCCTACATAAACAGACAGGAACATTAACCTTATAAAATGAAAAAACAGATCAACATATGGTAGGAGGAGAATATACGGTAAGATTGCATAATAAAAATCAATCCTATTCTACATCTAACAACATTGAGATAATGTGTTGCTCCATCTGGTGACTGCCAGTTTCCTAACAGTTGAGATAGTGTTTCTAAGTACTTAGTCAGATTTGCTTATACAAATATTTGATTAACTCTGTCTTGTCATTGTACCAAACCAATTTATTTTGAATAGTGGGGAGATGTAATTACAAATAAAATAATAAAAAGGTAGGTAACATACACTTCAGGGAGTATTCTCTTACTACGGGTATTGGTGTGCTACTTTAGCTGTACTAGTGTCTTGGAAGTTCTCTTAGAAGTGGTCTGAAAGACCCATTAGTCAGCTGGCTGTGAGGGTTAAGGATTGTACTCCTGGCTTGAATTTAGAGAGTTGTCCAGCAAAGATTAGGAGTGCCAGGAACTAGAGCTAGATGAATAACTTTTTATTTCTTTAACACACTGCCCCACAGCATGCTGAGCTCCTTTCTCACCAACACACACCTAAAAACATCACTGCTGACATCATATTACAACTGTCTCTGATATTGTTACGTATGCTATATTGTAAAAGTTAAGTGAGGCAAAAAATTTCATATAAGGCACAGATTCATAGATTACTATATTTTAATGCACACTTGTAAATTGATCATGAAAACATTTTCCAAGCTTACCCTGGTTAGGCTGATGGAAACAGCCAATACGAATTTTCCAGGAGAATATAATTTTGAATGACTGCCTTGATACAATATTATACCACTGATTAAGAGAAATATTAGGACTAAAGACAAACTGAAAGTGTCAATATTAAAATAATACAATATGTAGACCAGTGGTTCTCAAACTTTAGCAACCCAAGGACCCCCTATTTTGATTTAAACATTTTTCGAGGACCCTCAAACCCAAGCAACCTCAGCCGTGCTGGACAGCCGGACCAAGCAGTCCCAGCCGTGGGTTGGGGGCACACTGCCCCGACTCCAGCCCCCACTGCAAGGAGGGGGTTCAGGGTGATGGCTCTGGCAGGGAGTTTGGGTGCAGGAGAGGGTTCAGGGATGGGGTGCAGGAGGAAGTGCAGGCTCCGGGAAAGAGTTTGGGTTCAGGAGGGGGCTCAGGGCTGTGACAAGGGGTTGGGGTGCAGGCAGCGTTTACCTCGGGTGACTCCCCAGAAGCAGTGACATCTCCCTCTGGGTCTGCACGCTGCTGCTGCCTCCATCCGCAGTTCCCGGCCAATGGAAGCTGCGGAGCCAGCGCTCGTGGCAGGGGCAGCACGCAGAGCCCCCCGGCCATCCCTGCACCTAGCAGCCAGAGAGACGTCTGGTCACCATACCCACTCCACCCCTTCCTCTGCCCCACCTCTTCCTGCCCCTGCCCCTCCTCTTCCCCGCCTCTTTCTGCCCCCTCCCCCTCCCTCCTGCATGCTGCTGAACAGCTGTTTTGCAGCATGGAGAGGGAAGAGTTTATCAGAGGGGCTGGCGGCCCTGGACAAGTCCAGCTCTAGGGGGTCCGCGAGTCATGACAAAGATCCCAGTTTGAGAAACCCTGACAGACCATTCACTTTGTTCAAATCGCTTACCAGTAGTTTCAACAATTCCTTCAAGGATGACAACGATCTCAAACTGCTCACTTCTTAGCGATCTTTGAGAGAGACAAAAAAAGGGGCTTCTGGGGTTGATTTCATGACAGATGGTTAAAGGAGAAACTAAAAACAGCTGGTCAGCTCCAGTTCCAAATCCAACATCCAACTCACATTGATCTAATGGTAGGAATTCCCCTTCAGGTGTCTGTCGGGACTAAAGACAAAAAGATAGTTAGGCCCCCAGCAGTATATGAAGTTGTGACTGGATCTAAATGTGTATCTCTGATAACATTACTATTTAAACAGTAGTTCTTATGTCATCATATGGAGGTACTAGTATATTACACTAGACACTCCTAGATCACTCTGTGTAACTGATCCGGTCATTATTTACTACTCCACCAGACTGTCATCTACAAACTTTGCTAACAGTGATTTTATATTTTCATGCAGACCATTGATAAAGACATCGATTAGCATTGGGCCTAGAACAGATCCCAGTGGGACCCCACAAGAAACAACCCAAATGAACGATGAGGTTCATTAACAATTACTTTGAGATCTACCAGTTATCAATTTTAACCCATTTAATAGGTGATACACTAGTTTTGTATATATTTTAGTTAAAAAGTCATGTGGTACTAGCTCAAAGGCCTTACAGAACTCATGTCAATTTATCAACCAAACTTGTAATCTTAAAAAAAAAAAAGGTTTGACAAGACCTATTCCATAAAACCATGTTGACTGGCATTCTTCACGGCTTGCAGCCTGTATCAAGCATTTCAAGATTTTGCACAGAATTGGTATTAGAGTAACTGTCCTATTGTTACACAGGTCATTTCATTTACCCTTTTTAAATATTGGAACAATATTACCTTTTTTCAGTCATCTGGAACTTCTACAATATGCCAACATTTATTAAAAAAACCCAACATCAGCTGGTCAGAGTTCCTCAGCCAATTGCTTTTCTTGGGTGCAAGTTATTTGGATCCTGCAGATTTTAAGTGTTCAGAAACTTTGCCAATCCTATTTAACATCCTCCCTAGTTACTTCTGGTTGGAAATTATTTCATTATTATTGCTATGATAGGAAGAAACTGGATAATTATTCATAACTACAGAACAAATATTTAATACACATTTCTGCCTTTGCTTTATTATTATAAGTTTACTGTCGTCATCACGAGACATCCTGTTCTTTAGATCCTTTGTTATATCCTGGGATGAAGTCATAGCCCCACTGAAATCAATGGAAGCTTTCACCCTATGTGATGGACTAGATGCCCAGCAGGAGTTTTCTATCTTTAATTTCCACAAGTGACTACTGCATCTGCAAATTCCCTCTTCTCACCACTAATACCATAAAAAGCTAGAATGTCAGATTGTCTGGTATAGATTGGCAATTATATAACCAGCTAATTAGCTGGTGGGGTATTTCAGCTATATTAAATGTCTGTTTTAGTTCTTCAGATATTCATGTATTTTTTGTCTCTTTCCCTGCTAATAAGTTGTGATGTCTTCTTATCCCAAACAACAAGGCTTTCCCTCTCTTTGACAGGAATCAGTTTCTCCATGGCTGATGAGATCAATAAGAATGTCAGCTGTTTGACAACTTTTAAAAACATTCTGGGTGAAGGTTAAAAGACTGACAGCACTAGAAACTAAAAGCAAACAAGAATTCTGCCTCACGGTAATCACAAGAGCCAGGACTAAGTGTGAAGGCTTAGTCAGACTACTGAAAAAAGTACTTTAACTTTTCCTGAAAGGACCTACAGTATCAAACAGTTGAGTACATAGCTTTAGTTAAGTTGGCCGGCTGCTGTTCTCTCAGGATGAGCATAAACTGGTAGCCGACATCTGATCTAATCTATCATCAAAACTAGTAAGACTGAGCATGAGCTGAATGGCTTACCATGTTTTAAAGAAAATATCTTGAACTACTGATTTAGAAAAAAAATAGGGCTGTCAAGTGATTAAAAAAAATTGTGATTAATCGTGCTGTTAATAAAATACCATTTATTTAAATATTTTGGATGGTTTCTACATTTTCAAATATATTGATTTCAGTTACAACACACAGTGCTCACTTTATATATTTTTTTATTACAAATATTTGCACTGTAAAAAACAAAAGAAATGGTATTTTTCAATTCACTGAATACAAGTACTGTAGTGCAATCTCTATCATGAAAGTTGAACTTACAAATGTAGAATTATGTACAAAACCCCCCCTGCATTCAAAAATAAAACGTAAAACTTTAGAGCCTACTAGTTCACTCAGTCCTACTTCTTGTTCAGCCAATCACTCAGACAAACAAGTTTGTTTCCATTTTCAGGAGATAATGCTTCCCGCTTCTTGTTTACAATGTCACCTGAAAGTGAGAACGGGTATTCGCGTGACTCTGCTTTAGACGGCATCACAAGGTATTTACATGCCAGATGCGCTAAAGATTCATATGTCCCTTCATGCTTCAACCACCATTCCACAGGACATGTGTCCATGCTGATGACTGGTTCTGCTCGCTAACTATCCAGAGCAGTGCGGACCGACATGTTAATTTTCCATCATCTGAGTCTGGAGCCACCAGCAGAAGGTTGGTTTTCTTTTTTGGTGGTTCATGTTCTGTAATTTCGGCATTGGAGCGTTGCTCTTTTAAGACTTCTGAAAGCATGCTCCACACCTTGTCCCTCTCAGATTTTGGATGACACTTCAGATTCTTAAACCTTGGGTCGAGTGCTGTAGCTATGTTTAGAAATCTCACATTGGTACTGTGATGTTCCCCTCTGGTATTATCTGGGCCGGTGATCTGCTAGGCCTCTCCAATCCTTGACTCTGGGAGCCAGCCTTACTCTGCTCTGCTGTGAGGGCCCCCACTCCTGGACTGTTCACACACAGCTTCTGGCATGTAAGCTGCTCCCAGCTACTTGCAAGCGAATGACACTAGCCAATATCTCCAGTCCCAAACACAGCCCTGGGAACCTCCATCTTGCAGTGTCCAGTTATGCCTGCTGGATGCTGCAAGCTTATATGAGTTCATCAATTTAACAAAGAAATTGATATGTACCAGGCTTTTTCTCCCAAAGGGAGCAAACCAAATGTACTGCTTCAGGTAGAACAAACAGATTTATTAATTATAAAGGTAGATTTAAGTGATTATAAGTCAAAGCATAACAAGTGAGATTTGGTCAAATGAAATAAAAGCAAAATGCATTCTAAGCTGATCTTAACACTTTCAGTATCCTTAAAAACTTAGATGCTGCTCACCACAGGCTGGCTGGTTACTTTTCAGTCAGGCTCTCCCCTTTGATCAGGGTTTCAGGCGCTTGGTGGTGGTGTCTGTAGATGAAGGTGGAAGAGAAAGCATGACAAAATGTCTCTCCCTTTTATCATGTCCTTTCTTTCCTCTTGGCTTTTCCCCCTCCTTCAGAGTCAGGTGAGCATTACCTCACTGCAGTCCCAAACTGCCCAAAAAAAGGGGATGACAAGCTTTCTGAGGGTCTAACAGAATCTTTGATTGCTGCCTAAGCCAGTGTCCATTGTTCCTGTGAGGCTGGGCTTGTCCCATCCATATGCTGACGAGGTTTGAACTGCCTCTCTGTTCTTGGAGAGTTTTTGCATGGGCTTGCTTTAAGCCACGAGGATACATTTTCAGCCTCATAACTATATACATGAAATTATAACCTATAAACTTATTATAACATCACTATAACAGCCATGCTCAGTGCATTATGAGCCTTTTGAAGACACCCAACATGACAAACTTTGCATTGGATACCACACAATCATTTTATAAAGATGAACATGGGGGTGTAGGGTGTCCCCCTGAGGTACAGAGCATCACAGGTACCTTCTTTGTGTTTTGTCAGATCTGCAGTGAAAGTGTTCTTAAAACGAACAACATGTACTAAGTCATCGTCCGAGACTGCTGTAACATGGAATATATGGCAGAATGTGAGTAAAACAGAGCAGAAGACATACAATTCTCCCCCAAGGAGTTCAGTCACAAATTTAATTAATGCATTTTTTTTTTAAATGAGCGTCACCAGCATGGAAGCATGTCCTCTGGAATGGTGTCCAAAGCATGAATGGGCATACAAATGTTTAGCATATCTGGCACATAAATACCTTGCAATGCCTGTTATAAAACTGCCATGAGAACAGCTGTTCTCACTTTCAGGTGACATTGTAAATAAGAAGCGGGCAGCATTATCTCCCATACATGTACACAAACTTGTTTGTCTTAGCAATTGACTGAACAAGAAGAAGGAATGAGTGGACTTGTAGGCGCTAAAGTTTTACTTTTTTTTTTTTTGAAGTTATGTAACAAATACTACATTTGTAAGCTGCACTTTCATGATAAAGAGATTGCACTACAGTACTTGTATGATGTGAATTGAAAAATGCTATTTCTTTTATCATTTTTGCAGTGCATATATTTGTAATAAATATAAAATGAGCAATGTACACTTTGTAGTCTGTGTTATAGATTGTATATCAATCTATTTGAAAATGTAGAAAAACATCCAAAATATTTAAAAAATTGCAATTGGTATTCTATTGTTTAACAGTGCGATTAAAACTGCAATTAATTGTGATTAATTTTTTAGAGTTAATCACGTGAGTTAACTGCAATTAATTGACAACCCTAGAAAAGTCATCATCTTAAAATTCTGAGTTATCAACTAAACTTCATCCAAGTGAGTTTTATGCCAGTTGAAACAATGACTTGAAAAATTAGCTGGATCATACAATTTAATGCAAATAAATAGATACCATATTTAAAAGTGTAGAGATCATATTTTCACACTTTAACACCAAACAGGTTTATAAAAAATAAGAATGGTCTCAAATGGTCTCCATCCATCTCACCCAAGTCCCAAGTTTTCTTCAGGTTTGGAAAAAGGTTAATAAAGTCTCACTTTAGGTTGTGGAATTTCTATCACTGGAGGTTTTTAAGAGCAGGTTAGATAAACATCTGTCAGGGAAGGTCTGGATAATACTTAGTCCTGCCTCAGTGCAGAGGGCTGGACTAGATGATCTATCAAGGTCCCTTCCAGTCCTACATTTCTATCGTCTATGATTTTAATTAAACTTTGCCTTCTGTAACAATTTTCTGTCTGTAACTCTACCCATAAGAGTGAAGAACTACCACAGAGGTCATGGGACTGTAAATCAGCAGTAACATGAGAGAGACAAGGCCAGATTATGGATTATAAAGCCAGAAGGAACCATTATGATCATCTATGTCTGACCTCCTGCATAACACAGGCCATAAGTCTTCCCTTAATTCTTGTTTGAACTAGAGTATATATTCTTTAGAAAAATATCCCACTCTTAATTTTAAAATTTCAAGTGATGGAGAATCCACACAACCTTTGTAAATTGTTCCACTGGTTTATGACCCTCTCTGTTAAAAATGTGCCTCATTTCTAGTCTGATTTAGTCTAGCGTCATCTTCCAGCCTTTGGGTCTTATTATACCTTTGTCTGCTAGATTGAAGAGCCCTCTTATCTACACGGGGAACAGAAATTTAACTGAGCAAGTTAACCTCCTCTTTGTTAAGCTAAACAGACGGAGCTCCTTGATTCTTTTGCCGTTAGACATGTTTTCAATTGGTTTTTCTCTGAAGCGCGCCCCAGTTTATCAACATCCTTCCTGTGTAGACCAGAACTGGACACAGTATTCCAGGAGAGGTCACAGAAGTGCCAAATATAGAGGAAATATAACCTCCCTACTCGACTGTCTCCTATTAATACATCCAAGTATTGCATTACTGCTTTTGGCCACAGTCTCTCACAGGGAGCTCATGTTCAGTTGATTATCCAGCAGCTACTAAAGTTAGACATTTTTAAATTAGCAGTTCTGGATAACTTGCTATCAAGAGTCTTAAAAGAGCTGACTGAGCTTGCTGGACCATTAATGTTGATTTTCAGTAACTCCTGGTACACCAAAGAAGTTCCAGAAGACAGGAAGAAAGGTACTGTTGTACCAATATTTTAAAAGAGTGAATGGGCCAACCAAGCTAATTATAGGTCTATCAGGCGGACACTTCTCACAAGCAAGATAATGAAGCAGCTGATACAGGACTCAATAAAAAATTAAAGGAGAGCAATATAGTAAATGCCAATCAACATGGGTTTACGGAAAATAGATCCTGTCAAATGGACTTGATTTTTTTTTTAATGAGATGACAAATTTGGTTGATAAAGGTATTAGTGTTGATGTAATATACTTAGACTTCTGTAAGGCAGGTGACTTGGTACCACACATCATTTAGCTTAAAAAACTAGAATAATATAAAATTAATGTGGCACACGTTAAATGGATTAAAAACTGGCTAACTGATAGGTCTCAAGATCACCATTGAGCAAGTGTGTTTCTAATGGGGTCCTGTGGGGATCAGTTTTTGGCCCTATGCTATTTAACATTTTTATCAATGACCAGGATGAAAACATAAAATCACTGATAAAGTTTTCAGATGGCACAAATATTGGGGGAATGATAAATAATTAAGAGGACAGGTCTTTGATACAGAGTGATCTGAACCGCTTGGTAAGCGGGGTGCAGGCAAACTATGTGTTTTAATATGGCCAAATAAGTCATACGTCTAGGAACAAAGACTATAGGCCATACTTAGAAAATGTGGGACTCTTTCCTGGGAAGTAGTTACTTTTAAAAAGATTTGGGGGTCATGGTGCATCATCAGCTGAACATGAGTTCCCAGAGTGATGCTGTAGCAAAAAGGGCTATTGCAATCCTTGGATGTATTGCTAGAGGAATATTGAGTAGGAGTGGGGAGATTACGTTACTTCTGTATTTGGCACTGGTGCAACCGCTATTGGAATACTGAATTCTGGTCTCCACAATTCAAAAAAGATGTTGATACATTGGATAGAGTTCAGAGAAGAGCCATTAGAATGATTAAAGGATTATAAAACCTGCTTTACAGTGAAAGACTTGAGGATCTCAGTCTCTTTAGCTTAACAGAGAAAAGGGTAAGAGGTGACTTGATCATAGTCTATAAGTACCTACATGGGGAAGAAATATTCGATAATGGGCTCTTCAATCCAGCAGACAAAGGTATAACAAGATCCAGTGGTTTGAAGTTGAAGCTAGACAAATTCAAGACTAGAAATAAGATGTAAATTTTTACCGCTGAGGGTACTTAACCACTGGAACAACTTACCAAAGGTTCTGGTGGATTCTCCATCACTTGCAATTTTTAAATCAAAATTGGATTTTGTTTTAAAAAGATATGGTCTAGTTGAAAGAAGAATTTCTGAGGGGAAGTTCTATGGCCTGTGTTATACAGGAGATAAGACTATGTGATCACAATGGTCCTTTCTGGCCTTGGAATCCATGAAACTGACTTGAATATCTTGTAACAGGGCTTCTTCTCCGCCTCGGTGGGTCCCGTGCTTTCTTCTAGCAGTGGGTCAGGATAGCGTCTCATCTCTCAGAATTTCCCCCCCTTCAGTTTATAGTGGGTGGGGAAATTCAGTCTCCAAGCACCCCTCCTGTTTCTGGGCCTGCTAGGCCCTTACTGCTTTACTGCGGCTTCTGACCTCCTCGGTGGACATCCAGTGAGAGGAAAAGGGGGTGGGAGGTGGGGCCCAGTCCCGCCCTCTACTCCAGTCCCAACAAGTAGCCGCCTCATGCTGCCAGTTCCCAGGGTTACTTCCCTGGGTTACTTCCCCACAACCCTTATCTTATTGTCCCCACTTTGCTTGGGCGGGGTTCCTCTCGACCCTCCTGCCAGGGGAGGGAGATCCCCTAGTCTCTGGTAGCCCTTACAGGTGTGGCAGCACCACACCAAATGCACGGCTCAGTCTCTCCCCTTCTGGCAGGGTCCTTTTCTTCAGATCTTTAGACCTGGAAGGGTCCTTAGCTCCTGTTTAGGGTAGGGTTTCTCCCCAATCTCTATGCTTGCTGGGTTCTCCCCTGGTCCTTGTCAGCTTCCGCACCGCTCTCCAACAGGTCGCCTCTGCTCTCAACGCCCATCACCCACACTGACTCACTGGGGGATTCAGGCAGCTTAATTGGGTCCAGGTGTCCTAATTAACCTGAAGTAACCCCTGCTTAGTTACCAGGGGAAGAGGGACCTGCTTATCCTGAGGCTAATATACCTTCCTTCCTGCACTCTCCTGTAGCCGTCTGTCCTGACTCTGTCACAATCTGAAAAAGTGCAAGCTGAAACAAACTGACTTGGTTTTTGTAACCCTCTTTTGTATATGTTTGACGGGGCGTACCAGCCTTTGGGGCCCCCTATTGAACTCCTCCCCATGAAACAGTTCTCTATGAGAAAAAGAGCAGCCATATTGGGAACCAGTGAGATCTGGTTAGGATGACCAGATGTCCAGATTTTTGGGTCTCTCTTATATAGGCTCCTATTACCCCCCACCCCAGTCCCGATTTTTCAGATTTCCTGTCTGGTCACCCTAGATCTGGTTCTCCAGCAACCAGAAGGGCTGGAGACCAGCAACAGTCAATCCAGGCCCAGAAGGCCAAAATAAAAGGATCTGTCTGCTGTCAGTGTCAGCAAGACAGCTCCTGGCTGGAGCCAGAGAAGCAAGGAAGGACATTGCTGAGGTCACAGCCAGAGGAGCCAGCAGAGCCAGTGCCCATTACTGGCCACAGTCGGGGGCAGGAGTTCAAGATTCAACTTCAGAGAGGGAATTTCATCCAGAAGGGCGAGAAACAATTTTGGTTATAATTGGCCTAAAGGGCAAGGAACTGCTTCTATTTTGAGTCTGTTATACCCTGGAAGGCTTTTGAACTGTGACACCTGGCTGGAGGGCTGAGCCACAGAAGACTCACAGAGGCTGACTGACAGCATGCAGAGGGTGCTGGGAGCTGCAGAGAGCAACAACACCATGCTAGCATGTAAAGTGGTGCTCAAAAAGGTGACTGCAACCCATCACAATACAGTTGTCTACAATTCACTCCAAAGCTGATTCTGGCATCTCTATTGCAACATTATACTATTCAGCAATGTTGCTAGGCAGCTTCACATACCACAGATGAGTAATCAGCCACCATTATATGATGGCACCTTTGTAATCTGAGTGCCCTGGGACAAACAGCACACATCCAATAAAATATCACACTTTAGATAGACATACCTTTTTAAAACAGCAAAGCCCTCAGAACTCCCTGTCCCTCACTGAAACTGTGTGTGGAAACATTGTGTTCATTGGCTAAATATGGGTCCCCTTAAAAGTATAAAAGCGTGATAAAGGATATCTCTTAGCATTGCTTAACTCTGATAGAATTAAAGCTCCATCTAATCATGTGCAAGAGAAGTGAAGCAAGATCAGCTGTCAGCATGACTGGACAAAGCACAATTGGAAGAGCACAAATTGCAAGAAACACAGGACCTTCTTGGTAACTGAGTCATTTTCTGGTATGATAAGAGTGTAATGTGGCACTAAGGATGTGAGTAAACTCACCATCTTGGAGTGTCCATAAATTATGAGTGATATCACTCCACCAGCGTAAAGCTGCCCAAAAGCTGACTTACTAGCCACAAGAGGGTCCCCCAGCACATGGGGGACCTCAGATGGTGTAGAGCCACTGCAGGGTCCATGCCAACCTTCCACCCACCCCACAACTGGAGCGGGGGGTATGGCTTGGGATAAGAGTGTGACCTAGGTGCTTGTGTGCCCCAGCTGCCATCTGGAGCAAGGGATAGCTGGAAAACTTAAAGATACCTTCAGGCTACTCTAAACATATGTTAGGAGACTCATGAAGTTCTCAGCCAGGATAGTATGGAGGGGAACACAAAGGACTGCTAAGCACTCTTTCTTCAGAATTGCATCAAGCACACTTTAGCTGCAGTTGAGGATCTGGGCCCTTATCAGCCTACTAGCATATAGTCTGACAACAACATAATTCCAGAATTTTCTGCTTTTGGAGGTTGCCAGACACAATGATGCACACTGAGTTTGGAATCAATGCAGGTACCTACAATGCATATATTACCTAATAGCTGCTAAACCCTGACTTTACAATGGACAGCTACACTTAGACTTCTTTGGACTGTAAACTTTGCTCCAATTACATGTTTTACTTTCACATTGCAGAATCATAGAAACATAGGGCTGGAAGGGACTTCAAGAAGTCATCAAGCCCAACCCCCTGCTCTGATGCAGGACCAAGTAAATCTGGACTGTCCCAGACAGGTGTTTATCCAACCTGTTTCTAAAAGCCTCTAATGATGGGGATTCCACAATCTCCCTTGGAAGTTGGTTCCAGATCCTAATTACTCTTATAGTTAGAAAGTTTTTCATAACGTCAAACCTAAAAATTGCTTGCTGCAGATTATGCCCATTACTTCTTGTCCCACCTTCAGCAGACATGGAGAACAATTGATCACCATCCTCTTTGGAACAGCCCTTACCATATTTGAAAACTGTTAACAGGTTCCACCCCACCACCCAGTCTTTTTCCAAGACTAAACATGCCCCCTTTTTTAAAAAACTTTTCCTCATAGGTCAAGTTTACTAAAACTTTTTTTCTAATTTGTCCACCTCTTTTGAAAGTGTGGCCCCCAGAACTGGACACTGTACTCCAGCTGAGGCCTCAAGTGCCAAGTACAGCAGGACAGTTACCTCCCATGTCTTACATATGACACTCCTGTTAATACACACCAGAATTATATTAGGTTTTCACAACTGCATCCCATTGTTAATTCATATTCAGTTTGTGATCCACTATAAAACCCCAGATTCTTTTCAAAAGTACTACCACCTAGTCAGTTATTCACCATTTTGTAGTTGTGCGTTTGATTTTTTTCTTCCTAAATGAAGTACTTTGCACTTGTTTATTGAATTTCATCTTGTTGAATTCAGACCAATTCTTCAATTTGTCAAGATAGTTTTGAATTTTAATCCTGTCCTCCAAAGTGCTTTCAACCCCTCCCAGCTTGGTGTCATGTACGTATTCTGTAAGCATACTCTTCACTCCATTATTCAAGTCATTAATGAAAATATTGACTAATACTGGACCTAGGACTGACCCCTGCGGCACCCCTCTAGATACAGCCTCCCAGTTTGGCAATGAACCACTTATAGCTGTTCTTTGAGTATGGTCTTTCAAACAGTTGTGCACCCACCTTATAATAATTTAATCTAGATCACATTTCCTTTGTTTGCGTATGAGTTTGTCATGTGGTACTATGTCAAAAAGCTTACTAAAATCATGATATATAACACCTACTGCTCCCCCATCCACTATTTTGATAATCAAATTGCCTGCAGCAATTTTCCTTCTTTTATTTGGCCAAACTAGTTCCCTCAAATGATAGTAGAAATGCTGGATGGAACAGTAAGTTTGTCGTCTTTTATCTCCTGTCAAATTAATGGTGTAAAACATGCTTACTGTAGCTGGTATTCATAGAAGAGTACTGGCTCATCTTTTAGTTAGAATCAAGAGATTTTACCCCCTCAATAATGCTTAGTTTTATACTGGTTTACTGATAAAACTATCTTAAAGGAATCCACTAGGCTAGTAAACAGTCAAAGAAGGAAATTAGGCTGGTTTGGCATGATCTGTTATTCACAAATTCATGCTGACTATTTCTTAGAACCCTATTATCCTCTAAGTGCTTACAAACTGATTGTTTAGTAATTTGTTCCAATATCTTTCCAGGTCCAGGTATCAAAGTTAGGCTGATTGGTCTATAATTCCCGGGGTCCTCTTTGTTCCCTTTTTTAAAAACAGGTACTACGTTTGCTCTTCTCTAGTCCTTTGGGACCTCACCCATCCTTCAGGAGTCCTCAAAGATAATTGCTAACAGTTCTGAGATTGCTTCAGCTAATTCCCTAAGTATCATAGGATTAATCTAATCAGGCCCTGACAACTTGAATACATGTAATTTATCTAAATATTCTTTAACTTGTTCTTTCCCTATTTTGGCTTGCATTCCTTTCTCCTTGTTGTTAATATTAATTTTGTAAAGACTGAAGCAAAATAGGCATCAAACACCTCAGCCTTCTTAATGTCAGTTATTAGCTCTCCTTCCCCACTAAGTGGAGGACTTGCACTTTCTTTTGTCTTTCTCTTGCTCCTAATATATGTAAAGATCTCCTTATTACCACCTTTTATGTCCCTTGCTAGGTGCAACTCATTTTGTGCCTTATCCTCTCTGATTTTGTCCCTACACACTTGTGCTATTCTTTTGTACTCCTCCTCAGCAATTTGTCCATATCTCCACTTTTTGTAGGATTCTTTACTGATCATCAGGTCACTAAAGAGCTCCTAATGGAGCCATATTGGCCTCTTAACATTCTTCCTATCTTTCCTTCACATCAGGATAGTTTGGAGTTGTGCCTTTAATATTGTCTCCCTAAGAAACTGCTGGCTCTCTTGAATACCCTTTCCCCTTAGATTATCTTCCCATGGGATCTTACCTACCATTTCTCTGAGATTGTTAAAGTCTGGTATTTTAAAGTCAATTGTCCTCTTATTCCTTCCTTTCCTTAGAATCATTAAATCAATCATTGCCACTCCATTTTCCGCTGCTCTACTCTTCACCACCTCCTCATCCCATCCCATCTCTTCTCTCCCTTCTTCTGTTAATACCATTTCCTACCGCTTCCCCTGCAAAATAAATAAATAAATCCTCTGAAAAAATAAGCAACGCTAGCCTTCATCCCTGCCATTTACAGGTAGGCTGTATCCCTTCCCAAATAACCAGTCTGTTTTTTTTAAACTTTTTAGACTCTGAACTCTTTGGCGCAGGGACCCTGTTCTTACTCTGTACGGCACCCAGTACAATGGGATCCCATCCCAATAAATAAAACTGTCTGCAATGCAGACTGTTTCCATAATACAATTTCTTGTTTTAAATATACAGATTTAATCAAAATATAATTCGCATAATGTTTGTCAACAGGAATCATGGGAATCCTTTTTTCTGTAAAAGGAATTGCAGATGGATGGATGTAAGCAAGGAAGCTCTCTCATACTTAGGCTTGGAAGGATTGGATTTTTATCAATAAATGGCCATAAATGTCATTTCAGTGAACACACAAAATGATGAAAAAATATTTCCATAAATTATCATAGAAATTTATAGATAAGCAAAGCAAGAAAAATGCTGCTTGAGAATTTATTAGAGTCCCACCTTACTGTATACAACATGTTGTAATGAATGTTGCAAAAAGCACACATTTACAGCTCTGCTAAAACAGCCAGCTTATAAAGCTTTAACTTTTTGAATCTCAGTGTCTGGCATTAAATAATTGTCTGAGCTACCACTAACTTCCTACAACTGTGGAAATTTAGATACTAATACAAAAAATGCTTAAAATGAACAATATCATCAATAAAAATGGTAAAGAGACAAAACTTAAATTCTATCAAGTCTACACCAGCAATGCTTAGAAGTCAGGAGATTTCCAGTTGGTGTAAAGCCCCTGCTACTGTAGCTTGGACTGTAAAACAGTTGGACATAAAGTTCCAAAGAAAGTTTCCTAACAACTATATTCAGACCTTTGACTGAATTCGCAGAATAAGTTCATTTATCTGGATTTAAGTGCAGAGTGCTTTGAAATGGCACAAACATAGAAATCTACCTTTTTTGTTGATATATAAATTGCCAGTCTGTGTGCCAAACTACAGGATTTGTCCAAAGATGAGTTTGATTCAAAGATTTCTTGAGGGCGGAAGATCAGGAGACTGCTGAATCCAATGTTACCATAGACTAGGGTCTAGTTAATATAATACTCCCCCTTGGTTACTAACTACTACCCCATCCAAAAATTCCACATTTTGATAATCAAACTGCATGCAGCAATTTTCCTTCTTTTATTTGGCCAAACTAGTTAGCAAATTCCCTCAAATGGTAACAGAAATGCGGGATGGAACAGTAAGTTTTTTGTCTTTTATCTCCTGTCAAATTAATGGCATAAAACATGCTTACTGTAGCTGGTATTCATAGAAGAGTACTAGTTCATCTTTTAGTTGGAATCAAGAGATTTCACCCCTCAATAATGCTTAGTTTTATACTGGTTTACTGATAAAATCATCCTAAAGGAGTCTCTTTGTGAATTTCAGCATAACTTTAAAAATGGAAAATCCCATCTAACTCATCTGCAGAAATTGTTAGTCTCCGCTCTTTAGAGATGGACTCTTTCTTTAGTGTTTTATCCTTCCATGTTATTCTTGTGTTTTAAGAAGATACTGTTACATGAGAAAACAGAACAAAGCTTGCCAATGTGCAAATCTCTAACAGTGATAGGAAAATCCTTACAGGATGGGTCAAAAAAACAGGCTAACTCTCTTAAAGAAACTTGCATCCAAGTGTAAAGCAGAGAAGCTTTGCGGTTTATTCTCTGTAATCGTTCATATTACTTCTATGATTAATACTATGAATATCAGTTTTTAATCATTTTTATATTTCCAAACACCTGCAAGTAACAAATAGTACATTTCTGGGAATCACCCAGTAAGGGGTTCTGTCAGCACCTGCTTTGAAGCTTTGGATGCCTTAATGCTATGCTGTTATGGCTTAGAGTTCTGACACCAGTAGCCAGCCGACAAGTTTAAAATCTCAACTCTGGCTTCCACCTACCCTTTTATTTCTTGCAGGGTGACCTCACTAACCCTTCGGATCCCAAGCCCCCCCAAATCAGTTTCCCTGATTTCTTAACTACCAGATATTCAGACTTTTGCCCTCTAGTTTGTCATGCCCCAAAGAGTAAAACCTGAACCCAGTTAGCAGTTCACTTAGGGACACATATTCCACACAGTTTGCATACCAGAGACTTGCTTGGGATAAAAAAAACAAAACAAAAAAAATTTAATAGAAAAGAAATCATAGACTCAAAGATGAAATAGTAAGGAAAAGCGAACACATACAAGTTACACAGAACATAAACAAAGACAAAATCTCAGGCTTTACACTTCTATATTAGCTAAATTTCCTTTTCTAATACACCTTTCCTATTGCCTCTGAACAGTTTCCAAGCATGCTCTATGTCCTAGATGGCATCCAATCTTTCAGGGACAGCACCCTTGCTTAAATGCTGGCCTTCAGTTTCTGGATACATTTCACTTTTAACAGGACCTTAATGGTCCAGTATTGTCTTTCCCTAGGTTGTAGGATGCTAGGTGCTTGCAGTTAGTTTTGTGAAAACAACTAGCCTGGGCCCTACCTGATTATTTCATTCCCTGTTGTGAGATGAAACTGCAGTTGCATCCTAGTTACAATTACAGTGTTTTACAAGTGACCTGTACCCATCTCCTAATGACTCCCAAGTACAGATGATTACAAGCTCTCATAAAAAAAAAAACCCCTTACTTTACAAACTCAGTAACATTGTACACAATCTCTGCAAGTTCAGCCCCGCTGTTCACCCATAGGGTATCTGGACCTGTTTGTCACAATTTCCCAGTGGTATTTGAGTAGCTGCTGATTAATGTCTTCCTTACTAAACTACTTTATTTCTCCGTCAGTTTCACAACATACAGCTGAAAAGAGAAGTGCTCCCTGGAAGGTTCTATAAAGTTGCACTGATTTGTGTTTCTGATTTAAAAAAACAAAACAAAAACAAAAACCACCAGCTCTGAAGGCACCAGGATGCAAATGTCCCCTCTCCCAATTTCTTGGGCCAAAATAAGGTTTTCATCCTTCCCTCAGACTTCCATTTTCAACTCCTCTCATATTCAACTCTCTCACTCATTTTCTGAGCACCCTGAAAAAGATTCCCACTTAGCCGCTTCAGAGTGCTCTACAGGTGCTACATCCTTCTCCCTGGCCCACCAAACAAACATTCAGCCTCAGAGACTAGTGAACAGAACCGAGTTTCCAGCTGCATAAATCGCTGGCGTTCGAGGGAAGGTGTAAGTGTCAGCGCCCACATGAAAATCCGGCACAATCCCAAAGGAGCAAAGAACGTAAGGGGGGCGGTCGGCCACTGGGTTTTGCCTAACTGTAAAGCTAGGTGTCACTGGAGGATGGTTAAAGGGTTAACCCACTGAGCATCAGACAGGCTGCCCGGTCCCATCCATTGTACAAACCTCTGAGGCAAAGCTCGAAGGACAGAGCAGGCCTGTGGCACGGGTCTGATAAAGTCACTGCTGCCTCTGACTGCTGGAGAAGTCTCCTGTGATTTAACCCTCTGGAGACTCTTTTCCAGTCCAGTCCCGATCCAGGCTAACCCGTCGCCAAAGCCATCCCCGCTCCCCGGCCCCTGTGCCCCCCCCCCCCCCCCCCGGGCTCACCTTGATGAGCTTGCAGCGGATCTGAGCGGAGACCATGTGGCTGTTGCGCAGGTTGCCCACTCGGAACATGAGGCACAGCCTGCCGTCCCGCTGGGATATGACGGCGGCCCGGCTGAACATGAGGGTCTCCGCTCGCTTCTTGGGCTGGGACATCTTGATGAACATGCAGCCGATGAGGAAGGCGTCCACGATGGAGCCGAGCAGGGACTGGAAGAGGAAGAGCACGATGCCCTCGGGGCAGCGCTCGGTGATGTAGCGGTGCCCGTAGCCGATGGTGGCCTCGGTCTCGATGAAGAAGAGGAAGGCGGAGGGGAAGTTGTACACGTTGGCCACGCAGGGGTGGTAGCTCTGGTCGTGGGCGCGGTGCAGGTCGCCCCGCAGGTAGGCGATGCCCCACCACATGGAGGCCATGACCAGCCAGGCCACCGTGTAGGTCAGCAGGAAGATGAGCAGGTTCCAGCGCCACTTGAGGTCCACCAGCGTGGTGAAGAGGTCGGAGAGGTAGCGGCTGCTCTCGCCGCCCAGGTTCCCGTGCTGCACGTTGCAGCGCCCGTTCTTGTCCACGAAGCGCTGCCGCTTCCTGCGGGCGCTGCCCCGGGCGGAGCCCACTGCCTGGTACTCGTCCCAGAGGTGTCTGCGCACTCCCGACATGCCGCGCCGAGGGCCGGAGACCCGGGGGCGGGCCGGCGGATAGCTCCCCGGCTAGACAGGCCCTTTGTCTGGGGCGCCCCGCGCAGGGCTGCCGGCAGCAGCGGAGTCCGGGAGCGCAGAGATCTCTCCCCTGCGGGGGGCGAACGGTGCCCGCCGGGGGTCCGCCTTTCCTTTGTCCGGTACGCCTCGGAGCCGGGCTCCGCTCCCTGAGCGCCCCACCTTCCCGGGAGCGCTGCCTCCTGTCGGCGCTTCAGCCCAGGAGCAGAGCAGAGAGAGGCTCAGCCCGCGCAGCCGAGGCTCGGCAGGTTGTGGAGCCCGCAGGAAAGTGGCTGAGATGTGAACATTGGGGGCGGGGAAGGGCTGTCACCCCCCTCCCTACCCGAGTCTGATCTGCCCCCCCCAAGCCTCTGCACCTATCAGCGAGCGCAGCTCCTGCTGTCTGATCCCCTGGGGAGGAGGCACGTCCAGATTCATGAAGCCACGGACCGGGGAAGAGAGCGACCCAGCAGCAGAGAATCCGGAGTAGGGCTGAGCCGGGGCTTCCCCCCACGCTGGTTATCAGAGGGGTGGGGGAAGTGAAGAATTTCTGACCCCCCACCCGGGCTGACTCTCCGGGATTTATTCTGCGGGGTGTGAATCCATTCTAGTTGGGATGGAGGAACAGGCTGTGCCAGAGACGCAGGGTACAAGCCAATCTGGCGGCGAAACCCACACTAAGGGGCGATTTTTTGCTATCACATATTGTACAAAACACGGCAAACATAAGAATAAGCGCCAGGGACACAGCGTAGCCTTTCCTGCTCTTATTGTAGTCAGGGCGCTAACTCGCGACGCTGGCATCCAAGTCTGCCTTTAGGTTTCAAACCTGTTACAGTCAAAGTCTAGCTCTGAACATCTTTAACCAAAATGAATTATTACCTACATCATCTCATATCGGTGTAACAACCTGATAGAGTGCTGGCTGCAAGCGATTAGAATAAGAGTGCAGTGAGTCATCCACTGAAAACTAGTCCTGCCGTCAGCACAAGGGATTTTACGGGGAACAAAATAAGATGGCTGGACTCTTACACAGTAAAGGAATTTGAACAAGCGAATCCTCTCAGCCAACATTTAAAAATGTTACAAGTGAAGCAAAGTTCAACACATCAGCAGTTAGAGGCTCCTGCTTGTGGCTGAAGTGGAAAAGGGACAGTGCAGGGGGTAAGATTGAAGTGTGCAGAAAAGAACTCTCAGGAAGCTTCAAATGATTTCAAAACAGCTTCAGTACCTTCAATCAAGGATGAAAAGATCTGAGATCAGAAACAATTGGGGCTAAATCTATTACAAGCTATCACAGTGTAGGATAATTAGCTATTTTCTATCTCACTTTTTATGAATATATATAATGTTTGTCAGAAATATTACCAAGAACCCGATTCAAATACTAAGATTAGTGACACTTGATTGGATGAATAATTTCAATATCTAATTTTCAGCAAGTGTTTTCTAAATCAGTTAGAGACACAAATTAATTTGTAATTATAATTAATAGCTGTTTTTTGTTGAAAATTCACAATGCTAAATAATAGACTATTTTAGCCTGCTTGGAGTTCAGTTTCAGTATTTTCACCCCATCCTGATGGGGATCCAAGTATTTTTCTATTACTTCTATTTCTGACATGTACAGGCTCTCATTTTTGACAGACCTTAATTAGGAGCCATGTAAATGCTTTTCTGCATAGTTGCAGACAGGTACGTTAGGGTATTACAAAGCCTGCTTTCGAAGTATAGGCACAACAGAGATGATTCCTTTCCATCCAAAATAAGCTATTAGTTTTTGGAGTAAATATGAACTGCAAATATTAGCTGAATAATCGATTTTAATTCTGAGTAACAACATTCCCCCATCAACTGGAATAACCTGCTTCATACAAATATTTTTCTTCTCCAGGGATCTCTGTGAGCTTGGGGAAATAATGGCTTTTCCTTGAAAATAGAAGTTAGAAATTCCGAATACAGCAATAGCACCTTTAATTACTTTATTATCAGAGATGTTGACAAAGCTTTCTCCTTTCTCTCTCTCTAATTATTGCCTTTCTAACAGTATTTGACGGAAAACCTTTTCCTGTCTCGCCAGGCAAATGTGTCACCCTTCCAAACAGAGTCTGAATACTAGAACAGGGAGGCTGTACCAGAAGCAAGAACTCCCCCCTTTCTGATCTTACTGTATGGAAAATTATAAATGTTCGTGGCTTTATCTGTTATTTTTAAATATAACACACTGAATATAAATGTATTTTTCCCCATCACTGGAAGACACAGAATTTTAGATGTAGCATAGGCAGCCTTTTACCCAGGATTCTGACTATATATACTCCAAGTCAAACAGATGGTGACCAAAAATCATTAACAGCTAATAGGAACTCAGCAGGTTTTGTCAAATGACATTCCTAGCAGAGGGGGAGTGTTTACATTCTGTCACCAGGTCCCCCTCCCTTCTCCAATGAATAATTATTTATACACTGCGGAACAGTTCCAACAGGAAGGAATGAGAGAAACCCACCCTAGAATACATTATAGCGGTCATTCTCCTGGACTCTAGGAGACCTGGCTCCAAATCAGTGCTCCACATCAAGCAGAGATAGAATTTGGACCTCGGTCTCCCACATGCCAGGTGATGCTCTAACGCTGGGTTACTGGGTTGGGGGGGGCGCAGCAGTATAATCACCACCTGTCTTTTCACCAGAGTGGGGAACACCTCGTTTGTCAATCCTGCTGAGGTTGAGACAGGAGACCGGCACGGCGCACTTTCTCTTCATGCACTGCAGGTGTCAGCATCAAGGGATGTTAATCTAGTACTGTTTTGTCAGAACTTCACATTAACGGAAATAGTATGCACAAACAAGTCTCTGTTTTATTATTACAGCTACTAGCATTATTGTAACACGTGCCAATGGTGCCAGACGCCTATCCGTACATTAGAAACACATCCGGTTTCCACAAAGAGAACAGCCTCTGTCCCGTTCTCCCTAATAACGGCAGTTCTCTGAGCTGGATCTAATCCAGGGGAGTCCCATTGCCTAGAAAGAAAAGGAGTACTTGTGGCACCTCAGAGACTAACCAATTTATTTGAGCATAAGCTTTCGTAAGCTAGAGCTCACTTCATCCGATGTAGCTCACGAAAGCTTATGCTCAAATAAATTGGTTAGTCTCTAAGGTGCCACAAGTACTCCTTTTCTTTTTGCGAATACAGACTAACAGGGCTGTTACTCTGAAACCTGCCATTGCCTAGAGACATTTCTCTTCTGCTAGGGGAAAGTGTGCAACAAACTGTATCTAATAGGCACAGAACACATTTCCTAATTAGTGTTCTGTTGTGCGTCAGTCAATCTATTCCTGAAGTCTTAAAAGGGATGGATATAACCAGGAATTCCCATTGGTGGCTTTTATTTGAGGAGTGGGAAAGGCATCCCTATGAAGTGAGCTGTAGCTCACCAGAGCTTATGCTCAAATTTGTTAGCCTCTAAAGTGCCACAAGTACTCCTTTTCTTTTTAGTAAGAAAGTTATTTTAGTTCTACCCTAATTAACAGCGGATGCAAACCCAACACATTTAAACATTATTTACCTAAAATAGTGTTGACAGATGCAGTAGCCTTGAAGGTACGTTTCAAGCTACTTAAGAATATCGACATATTTAGCAAAAGATTTTACTTACATACAAGCACGAGCGTGGGTTCTTTGACAGAGGGTGGGTTCGTGAGGAATTAAAGGGATAACAACACTTAAAGATAGTGAACCATAGACTTGTTTGATGATTGGTTACTAATTGCCATACAACCAAGAGAGTGTCAGACACTCCATTTAAAGACTTTGTTCAGTGGTATCCAATCTATTCGATGATGGGATAACTTGTGACTCTAGAAAATCGGTATTCGGTTGTGAACTGGAATTGGCCTCCCAGAGCTGCACCTTGTGATTTTTAAGCCTGAAGGGTTTAAATCAGCTCCAGCATGGTCTCCCCCGTCTCTTGTAGCAGCTTTAGGAGCTCTCAGCTGCTATCAGTTCTTTCCAGGCTGCTCAGCAGCGCTCTACTGGCCACCTAGGGCATTTCAAGGTAGGGAGGAGAGTAGCTCTAGTCTAGTTACACCATTGCCTGGTTCCTTGCTGAGCTGTAAGAACTTCAGGTAAAGCAGGATGAGTGCTTGACTGGCTCTCCCTGAGCCTAGAAGGCCTCCTAGCGAAAGACTCCTCATCCTCTTCTGCACAGCCCTGCAGGGTAACCCAGCAGAGGATAACTAACCTCCATTTTACAGCTCCCAGTTCTCTGGCCCAGTCCAACTTAGAGTTGCCTCCAGACTACTCTGACATGAGCCAGCTAGCTATCAGTCCCTTGGTACCATACACTAGTCAAGGAGAACTGGAAGCATTACACTCTAGCTGTTTTATTTATGGCCCCCTCCAATATGCCCCTTGTATTGGAAGCCCTAGAGATGTAGGGGTCAGCTATGATGGTTGTATGTCCACCAAGGACTCCTCAGCAGATTTCCAGATGATTCTTTGTATCTTGTGAGAGGAGTAAAAAAGGACAAAAAAAATCTGCCTCTGCTGATTATGGTCCTTTGTCAGTGGACAAGTTATGGGCAGTCTGGCCTAATGGTTGGTGCAAAAATTTAGCCTGCCAGTTAGAACTGGTCCAGGAGCACAACTAAGAGTTATAGTCAGGAGTCAGAAACCAAAGCCTAATCTGAAGAGTTAACCAGACTCACAGGAGACATAGCCAAAGGTCCAAGCCAGGAGTCAGAAACAAAAGCCTAAGCCAAAAGGTTACCTGCAGCCATAGTCAGAAGGTGGAGGCACAATCTGAGCCAGACATCAGGAAGGAGCTGGGGGATAGAGACAGTAGTATAGAAGAAAAAAAGACCAAGCACAGCTGCAGTTTTGAATGTATTAAGCAATTACTAGACTGTGGCTGCTACTGAGTTTAAAGTATCAATCTGCAGACTCCTGCAGCCAATCAGGTGGTGCAATAAATCAGACAGCTTCTATCAGGGCCAGCTGCACTTATTGGGTTGTCAGGAGGCTAGCTTTACTGCAGGCTGGCCCCTGATACCCTTTGACCTTTCCAGGCTGAAAGATTGGCCACCACTGCTTTAAATCACAATAGTCTTTGTAACAGAACCAACCAAATTGAAGATGTGGCATAAGGCCTTTACTGGTTTGGTTTTATAGGTAGGTTTCCTCCTAGGAACTGAAATTCTTAATTTTCCTCTCCATTTGGAGGACTATGGAGGATTGGAGCACTTTCCAGAAAGCTACCATTTCTTTTTAGTAAAAGGAAAACCCACTATTTACTCTCAGATGAAGAAGGATATTTATGGAAGACTAAATGGCCTATTAAAGGGAAGCCAGCTCATCTCATGTGGTGGAGATTCCCTATTTATGTATGGAAATAGACTGTTACACTGAGTGATGGGATCACAGAAACAATGTCAGACTTATTTATTGTAATAAAGCCAGAACTAATTAATGGAACGATCTTTTGTCCCTTCAATTTCTTTAAGTTGTTGGGTTACTTTATTGTGAAAGTGTGCTGACCACATAAAACATTCTAAGTCTTTGTGAATCTTGTTGACCGGTGGCTTATTTTACATCTACCCAGACCTCAAGAATGTACATTAACAAGAGCCACTTTAGAATGATGCCAAATATCATCCAGACATGAATGACTGATAGCTATAGGAAATTATGTCCTTAAAGTCTTTAAAACAAATATACAAAAACAAGGGTGGAAAAAGTGCAAGCCACCTAGTATTGCAAGAAGTTCAAATTGGATACCCTTCCCAAATCTCTTTAAAAACTAATAAATCAGGGCCAAAATTTTGTTTGCTTTTCTCTCACCAGTAGTCCCATTAACTTTATTGGGTCTCCTTGTCTGGGTAAGGCAAACAGGATTTTGCCCATGGTATTTTTAAATGGTTTAAATAGTAAAACTATGTAAAGAGGAAAACAAGTATAATGGCAGAGTCCTTCACACATAGAACACGGCCCGAAATATTCAGGTATCTTGAATATTTCAAAGGAGCAAATAGCTATCCTATCTGTATTACCTCAACAGAAAATCATTCCCCTGAACTCAGACTAAATTTTGGAAGGAGTGAGACTAGATTTTGCAGCCAGAGATGAGAGGAACAAACATGGCTTTGTCACATTTCCACCTCCAGGATTCTGGGCTGGCTCATGAGTTGATGCAGTTCCAAATTTAAATAAGAACAGCCCTGGAGGCTTCTCTAACATGGTGACTCTCCACACCCAGAGAAGCAGGCAGCCAGTGTGAGTTCCCCACCTTTCCAGGGGCAGTAGGGCTCAGGCTTCAGACTTCAGCCCTGGGGTGGTAGGTGGCAGGCTCCAGCCGTGGGGCTTTGGGCTCTGATCCTGGGCTCACCCGCTCCTCCCCGCCCCCATTGCCCTGGTGCCTGCTGCCTCCCTATCCACCTCTCCATCCAGGCCTTAGTTTGTCCCCTGCTTGCTGGGGCTGAGTAAGTCTGCTGTGAAAAGCAATATTTGTATGTTTGTTAATATAACTTTTTACTGCCTTCCAGCTAGCTAGTAAGTCTGCTGTGAAAAGTGATATTAACAAACATACAAAGATCAGTTTTCACAGCAGCAGACTTACTAGCTAGTGTGTCTTTAAAAAAGCAACCAAAAAGCAAAAGAAACAACAAAAAAGACAAGAACATGCAAAGCAGTTTATTTTGTTTCTATTCTGTTTAGGTCCAGTAAAGAACAGAGACAACTGTACATTATTTTTATTATTGAGTCTGCAAACAAACAAACCAAAAAAAGCCCTACATAAATTACAATGATTTGGACATGTACATGTGCAGATTTATTTGTTTTTCCTAAAGTTAATTAAGTATTTTAGGAAAAATTGTCAGAGAGACGACCAGCAAGAGTTGGTGGTTGCACTCTAAAACCACCAAAACATTTCTTGTGACAACCCCTGCTTTAGGAGATGCACAAGTTCAACAGCTGCATAAGCCATATAAACATGTATGGTACAGCCTTTCTTTGCTTAGAATGAAATTCATTCCTGTTTTCTCCCCTCACATACAGCTAAAAACTCTAGTTCAAGCCCTCATCATCTCATATCTTGATTGCTGAAACTTTTTCCTTTTTGGTGTTGCCAGATGGAGTCAGTTTTCCCTCAAGCCCTTTAATACATTCTGCCATGGGAGTAGCTCCCAGTAAAAATCCAGAAAGCCACTATATCTTCTTTTAAATCCCTCCTTAAAATTTTGCTGTGATATCTCCAATATAGGTGACAATGGCTAAGCCGTGATATGCCATAACTGCTTCCTATTGCACCAAATAACATTGTTTCACTATTACCTTGTCCTCCCAACTCATCTGTTCGAATTTCTCCACCTGTTATTTCTTGTCATATTATACAAATTATAAATTGTTGGAGCAAGAACTCTTGTGTGTGTATAACACCCAAAACAATGGAACTTTGCTCCCTGAATGAGGCTTCTAAAGTGTTACCGTAACAAACATAATTTTAAAAGTCAAATTTTTCTAATGGTAAAAGTGCATATTGTCTTCATTCATGTTTTCCATAGTCACCTTCAGAAAGAGCCTAGGCCTGGAAAATTTCCTGCAGAAAGCTGAATGTTTTGGGAAGTTTTGGACCACCAAACAACCACCAAAGTTTTGGACCACCAAACAATTCAAAGGGAAAACCAGAGAGAAATGTAAACATTATTATGATCCCATTGTACCCCAGGAGCTCCACGCTGAAGGGATCACTTGTATCTGAACATTGAATAGATTGAAAGTTTGCATTGTTAATGGCCTAAATTCACCATGGCTACAAGAGGTGAAAGCAGGGTGTAGTTCTCCCACAAGCCCAGGTTCTTAGCTTTGCCCTATTTCCCTGGGGAAGGGAGGCGGCGGGTTCTGTGCCCGCCGGATGGCGCTGTGGGCTGGCACCATTTCCTAGGAACCCCAGGGCATGCCCTGATGCCGCACATCTGGGCGGGGCTGGCGCCCCCTTCTCCCCCGCTGAGGATTGTACTTCTCCTTTAATCCGCGCAGCCACACAAAGAGACGGGGGGAGGCAGCCCCCCCGGAGAAAGGGGATGCGATGGAGGCGGTGCGTGCAGCTCCGGTGCTCTAGGGGCGCATGAGCGAGGCGCGCACGGGGCTAGAGGGACGCAGACACCGGGGATCTGCTCCTCTCGCCACAGGAGGCAGCCCGCCGCCTCAGCACTGAGTTTCGGCCCCCGCCGGCAGGCAGCTCAGGGCCCCGCAGGTAACAACCCCGGGCGGCTGCATGTCCCTGTGGCCGCGGCAGTAGCGCGCTCCGCTCCGCGAGTCTCCAGCAAAGACATCGGGGGAGGAAATTCCGTTGTAGCGCAGCAGGCGGGGGGCTGAGCGGGCCCTGCCTATGCCCCGCTCGGGGAGGCTGGCCCCCGCTTGGCCCTCGCTCCACCTGCAAGCTCCGGATGCTGCAGGGGCAGACTCCTGGGAGCTCGGTGGGAGGATGGGCACATGGCGCTGGAGGCGGGGGGCATACCTGGACCTGGACCTGAGCGATTGCACGGAGGTGCTCTGGCTTCTCGCTGGGGGAGGGTTGTGAGGGTTCTTGCCTATGCCACGTCTTGGGGGCATTTCTGCTGCCTCAGGGCAGCAGCATGACATTGGGCCAGGCGAGGCCAGTGCACAGCTCATGCTCAAGCAAATTGGTAAGCAGGGTCTGGTATGAATGCATCGAGCATCTCTCTGTACAGAGGGCCAACTTCATCTGCCCAAAGAGCTGAGGAATTCAGCAAGTGAAAACAAAAATGGAGCGTCCAGGGCAAGTGGGCTGGATTTTTTACTCTTGTTTATTTTAAACCAGCCTGTGGACATCCTCAGCTACAAAGAGGCAGCAGAAATGTGCTTGTGCTGAGATGAAAGAAAAGAATTAGCAATACCAGTTCGTTTAATTCATAATCCAGTTTCCACAGAGACTGCAAGAGGCTGAGCTAATTAAAATATAATTGAAGGTTTAAAATTATAGTGGGTGCCTGCATTAAGGGGAAATTATTTAGATTATGCTAAAAATAAACTGAGCAGTTCAGGTTAGTGTTATCAGAAGATCTTAAAGATTCAAGCCCTGCTTGACAGGTGTCAGTTTTTATAAGACGAACTGCTTGGTTTCTTGCAATTGCACTTCTTTTATGTGTTTATATATCTTTTGAGTTATCTGGCTTACTGGCTATTTTAAGACAACTGTCGCTGTTGTATTTAAGCACCAAACAAGGCATCACGTTATATAACTGCACTCTGGGGATTTGAATAGTTAATTTTTTTTTCAGTGCTCAAGGGGCTTCTTGCTTAATACAACAGTAACTCAGACACAAATTTTTTTTATTTCATTACACTGTAAAACACTATACTTGAATCCCATAATTAAGTAAAAGGTTAGGTAAGCCGTGCTTTGAATTTTCTTGGTAGACAAAAGTATAATGTCTCCAAGAAACTGAAGTCCTGCTTAACAGCAGACAGTCATGAAGTTTCCAACACCCAAAATTTTATAATTCATATGCCTTTCCTGACCTATTATAAATAGTGATTTTCTGGAAAGATGTTGAAATGCAATTGTTTTTGAAAAACAATCTATCTTGGAAAGTATGTCCTCAATACTGATGCTTCATTCCATATTAAGCCACAAATCAAGTTTGGAAACTATATAAACATACTAGAGCAAAACCAATTTCTAATATAGTTCAGCCATCCAGTGTGGACAGGCCAAAAAATGTCAGAATCCTATTTAAAGATTCTGTTTGGTCCACCCACTACAGGCTGACTAATCTTCAGCTGGAGCAGTCCAAATTCTGTTTCTTACCCAGTATGGATAGAATTTAAAGAGTCCTCTCCCTAGGCCATGAAGCTGGTCAAACCTTCTGCCCCAATAATAACTGAGCAGGAATAAACTTAAAAATGAATTAGGGTTTTGGAGAGTGCCCAGTATGAGAGGAAGAGTGCATCTCAGTGAGTTTATGCCTTCAGTGTTGAAACGATACACGTGTGTATTGTAATTTGTATGCTCAAAACACTAAGTTTTGCCTAAATTTATTAGTGACCTAATAGGCATAGGACTGAACCTACTAGCTGGAAACCAGTATTAGGACAAGAGGTGCTCACCAGCAAAGCCCAGGGGGAGTGCAGTTGGGATTGTTAGGGTATTAAACTGGAGTTGGGAGACCTTGCTATTTCTGCCAGACCTGGTTTCCCAGGTCCAGGCTGAAATTTCTGATCAGAACGAGTGAGACTCACCCACACCAGAATACTGCAGCTAATTGCCCAGTGGTTAGGGTACTCACATGGGATGTGGGAGCTCCTGATTCAGTCTCTGCCTAATTCAGACCAGAGACTTGAACCTCAGCCTCCCACGTCAGGTGGGCGTACCATGGATTTATTTATTATCTGTCCCTTTCCTAATTGTTCCTAACATTCTGTTAGTTTTTTTGACTGCTACTGCATATTGAGCAGATGTTCTCAGAGAATGATCCACAATGACTCCAAGATCTCTTTCTTGAGTGGCAATGGCTAATTTAGACCCATCATTTTGTATGTATAGTTTGCATTATGTTCTCCAGTGTGCATTACTTTTCATTTATTGACACTGAATGTCATCAGCCATTTTGTTGCCTATTTACAAAGGGATCTCACAAAACTGAGTAATTCTTTGTAGTCAGTTAGGACTTAACTCTCTTAACTCTTAATTTCATATTGTTTGCAAACTTTGCCACCTCACGGTATACCCCTTTTTCTATATGTTGAACACCACAAGTCTCAGTACAAATCTCTGGGGGACACCACAATTTACCTCTCTCCATTCTGAGAACTGACCATTTATTCCTACCCTTTGTTTCTTATCTTTTAACCAGTTACAGATCCATGAGAGGACCTTCCCTCTTATTCCATGATAGCTTACTTTAATAGCCTTTGGTTAGGGACCTTGTCAAAGGCTTTTTGAAAGTCCAAGTACAATATATCCACTGGATCACCCTTGTCCACATGCTTGTTGACTCCTTAATCGAATTCCAATAAATTGGTAAGGCATGATTTCTCTTTACAAAAGCTGTGTTGACTCTTCCCCCAACAAACTGTGTTCATCTATGTGTCATTCATTCTGTTCTTTACTGTAGTTTAAATCAATTTGCCTGATACTGAAGTTAGGCTTACCAGTCTGCAATTGCCAGATTCACCTGTGGAGTTTTTTTTAAAAATTGGTGTCACATTAGCTATCCTTCAGTCAACTGGTACAGAAGCTGATTTAGGTGATAGGTTACATGCCACAGTTAGTAGTTCTGCAATTTCATATTTGTGTGAATACCATCTGGTCCTGGTGACTTATTACTGTTTAATTCATAGAATCATAGAAGATTAGGGTTGGAAGAGACCTCAGGAGGTCATCTAGTCCAACCCCTTGCTCAAAGCAAGACCAACACCAACTAAATCATCCCAGCCAGGGGTTTGTCAAGCTGGGCCTTAAAAATCCCAAAGGAAGGAGATTCCACCACCTCCCTAGGTAATCCATTCCAATGATTCACCACCCTCCTAGTGAAATAGTTTTTCCTAATATCCAACCTAGACCTAACCTAGATCTCCCCCACTGCAACTTGAGACCATTTCTCCTTGTTCTGTCATCTGCCACCACTGAGAACAGCCTAGCTCCATCCTCTTTGGAACCCCCGCTTCAGGTAGTTGAAGGCTGCAATCAAATCCCCGCTCACTCTTCTTTTCTGCAGACTAAATGAGCCCAGTTCCTTAGCTACTCCTCATAAATCATGTACCTCAGCCCACTAATCATTTTCGTTGCCCTTCGCTGGACTCTCTCCAATTTGTCCGCATCCTTTCTGTAGTGGGAGACCCAAAACTGGACACAGTACTCCAGATGTGGCCTCATCAGTGCCGAATAGGGGGGAATAATAACTTCTCTTGATCTGCTGGCAATGCTCCTACTAATGCAGCCCAATACGCTGTTAGCCTTCTTGGCAACAAGGGCACACTGTTGACTCATATCCAGCTTCTCATCCACTGTAACCCCTAGGTCCTTTTTTGAAGAACTGCTGCCTAGCCATTCGGTCCCTAGTCTGTAGCGGTGCATGGGATTCTTCCGTCCTAAGTGTAGGACTCTGCACTTGTCCTTGTTGAACCTCATCATATTTCTTTTGGCCCAATCCTCCAATTTGTCTAGGTCACTCTGGACCACCTCAGTGTATACCCTAACACTCTGGACCCTACCCTCCAGCATATCTACCTTCCCCCCCTCAGCTTAGTGTCATCTGCGAACTTGCTGAGGGTGCAGTCCATCCCATCATCCAGATCATTAATGAAGATGTTGAACAAAACCGGCCCTAGGACTGACCCCAGGGACACTTTGCTTGATACTGGCTGCCAACTAGACATCGAGCCGTTGATCACTACCTGTTGAGCTTGACCATCTAGCCAGCTTTCTATCCACCTTATAGTCCATTCAGCCAATCCATACTTCTTTAACTTGCTGATAACAAATTTATCAGTTTGTTCCCAAACCTCCTCTGTTGATACCTAAATCTGGAACAATTCCTCAGATTTGTCACCTAAAAAGAATGGCTCAGGTGTGGGAATCCTCCTCACATCCTCTGCAGTGAAGACCAATGCAAATATTCATTTAGCTTCTCTGCAATGGCCTTGTCTTCCTTGAGTGCTCTTTTAGCACTTTGATCATCCATTGGCCCCAGTGATTGTTTGGCAGGCTTCCTGCTTCTGACGTACTTAAACAAAATTTGCTGTTGTTTTTTGGGTCTTTGGCTAGTTGCTCTTCAAATTCTTTTGTGACCTGCATAATTATACTTGACTTGTCAGAGTTTATGCTCCTTTATATTTTCCTCAGTAGGATATGACTTCCAATTTTTAAAGGACGCCTTTTTGCCGCTAATGGCTTCTTTTACTCTGTTGTTCAGCCATGGCGGCCTTTGTCCTCTTACTATTATTTTTAATTTGGGGTATACATTTAATTTGAGCCTCTATTATGATGCTTTAAAAAAGTTTCCCTGCTGCTTGCAAGCTTTTCACTCTTGTGTTCCCTTTAATTTCCATTTAGTTAGCTTCTTCATTTTTGTGTAGTTCACCATTCTGAAGTTAAATGCCACTGTGGTGGTCTTCACTCCCCTCCCCCATATGTTAAATTTAATTTTATTACGGTCGCTATTACTGAGTGGTTCAGCTGTATTCACCTCTTGGACTAGATCCTGTGCTCCTCTTAGGACTACATCATGAATTGCCTCCCTTTGTGGGTTCCAGGACTGTCTGCTCCAAGAAGAGCAGTCATTATTGGTGCTTTTCAAAAATCTTTGTGAGTGTTATAAAGTTTCGTTGTCTGAATCTAATTATACGGCAATATCCGGGAGTAACAATGGCCATGTACCCTGCTTCCCAAACTGGACATCCCAGATAAACAACTTCCTTACTGTTAAAAAAACCCCATCCTGACCTTTTTTTGTGCTGTATTCTGAAAGTCAGCAGACTCTGGCTAAAATGTAAACACTGCCCAGTACTTAACATGGCAACTGACAGAACCTCAAACCATGAACTATGAAAACTGTTCAGTCAATGAATTACACTAATGTACACAAACATAGAACTTAGCTCCATATGTTCAATACTGCTTGAGCAGAAAAAGTGATTTGCTATATTACCAGTTCCTACAACAATCAGAGTTGAATTGAACTGATATTATTTTGTTCAGCCCTCAAAATTTAAAAGATCTTGTAAATGTTTAGGTTCCTGATTACAGGTGTGTGTCTTCAAAAGCAAACAAGTGTACCTTCATGATCTTTATATAAAACATTTTGAGTCAGTAGTTAGGGTAATGCTCAAAACATCAATTTTCTAATGTAGAGGTTAGAAGTTGTTTTTTTTTTTCATGTAGTTTGTGTGGTGGTTCTTAATAGGCACTCAGTATTTTAACTGGATTTTATAGCTAATATTTATTAGTGCCTTATCTCGTTGATATCAGTTATAATTTTAATTTGTAAAGTACTCTTGGAGAGATATGTTCAATATACAGTATATATTTTAACATGCTAGTTTATATACAGTATGTGAAACTTTACTGATTTGGGGTGAAATTGATTAGCACCTCAATGACAGACTGCAAAATGTTCCGCAGCATGCCAAAGAGAAGAATCTGAAACTGAACAAGAAATAAATTCCAGATTTCACTGAATGAGTAGAACACACACTCAACAAACGAGTTTAGTTGGGCCCAAGAAAGGTGGTGGCGACTGTACAAATGAAGACTCCAAAACAAAGAAACCTTAAAGATTCATGGGCATGTTAATCTAAGCATATTGATCCCAAATTTGTTAAGTGCTCCACTCCCAATGCTGAGTGAGGATAGTTGAGAATGACAAAAAGATGATTGGCAAAACGAGAGCTTTTGAGAATAAAAATAACTTGTTACAGTCACATCTTCACTCAAATACTCTGAGATCAGCAAAGAACCTATGGTCTCAGTTGATGTAAACTAACATGGGTAAGGGGCCTGTCCTGCAAGATCAAGCACTTGCTTCTAATGCACTGGCTAACCTAAAATAGAACTGTGCCCATATTGAAAAGAAAAGCTAGCAATTGTTTCAGGTAGTGAGCTGTTTCATTAATGTTTATGGGAGAAATAAGGCTAGGTAGAAACCGATTATAACCAATCACAATACAGAAATTATTGCCCAAAACACTGCCTAGACTTAAAAAAAATGATCACTAAACTTCTTGTCCAATGTGAAATGCGGGCCTGGAAAGGCCTTCTTATACCAGACATGTTTTCAAAGGAGTTTGAAGTAAAGACTCACACAACCCATTTCCAGAACAGTATTTGAGAAGCTAAAACAAGAAACACAAAATGCCTCAGCTGAGCCTTACAACAACCTCAGAGAATAAATTTAAATTGATGACCTACAGAATTATCCCAGTCACCTCCAACCATACTTTTTTGTGGGTACTGTAGAGATTAAATTGTTGCATTTGATGGATTTCTCTACCGATGACATGTCATAATACTTACAGCAGGAGGCTAGAATCAATATTTAACATTGTAAGAATATCACAATATATATCACAATTCTTTATTAGGTCACCAGTTCTGAAAATTATGGGCATGGCAAAAAACTTGGTACCAACCTCTTGAACCAGACAGTTAAGCCTGAAGTAGTTACAAGCAGCAGTATGCCAGCAAACTAAAACAGAATGCCAAACAGGATATCATTATTGCAAGTGAAAGAGAAGGTTAGATTTAAAACAAAGTGGCTGGTGACTTGCTAAGGTAACACCTATATTATTTGGACCAAGATCATGCATCGCACCCACTTTATAAATTGTAACAATGAAGGTCTGCATCCCAATTAACAAAACATACTTTGGAGGAAACTCTTAGCATTCACTATTGATACTGTAAGAGGCAGGATATTGGGCCAGAGGGACTACTGGACAACATTAGAGCTCAATCCTGCAAGGTGCTGAGCGCTCTGGGTATGATTCAGCAAAGTGCTTAAAGCATACTGTATGTTGAGCCTCAAGCACATGAATAGTCCCCATTGACATTAATGAGACCACTTGGTTTTATCTAATACATAACCTTTGCCTGCATTAATGCTTAATTTGATATTGGAAAATGAGGGAGGTTATTCAAATGATTGTACCTTGACGGCCTGTTATTGGAACTATGTAGAAAAAGGAAAGTTTAAAAAAGGATTGACTACAATATTTTCTATGGATTTAAATAAAATAAATTGGCTTAACATAGCATGACAAACTTAATTATAAGGAACATTTTCCACATACAGTAATTCACCCTCTGCAGGGCATTATATAATTAATCTGCAGAGCATAAAAACAAATTTAGGTATAAAAAATCCCTAGTGCTTTCCCCTAGGTTAGTAGGGGGAATATCTAGTTTGTTTTAATAAAATAACCAGATTCAGTGCACTGTCTAAAGAAGTTTCAGAGTAACAGCCATGTTAGTCTGTATTCGCAAAAAGAAAAGGAGTACTTGTGGCACCTTAGAGACTAACCAACTTATCTGAGCATGAGCTTTCGTGAGCTACAGCTCACTTCATCGGATGCATCCGATGAAGTGAGCTGTAGCTCACGAAAGCTCATGCTCAGATAAATTGGTTAGTCTCTAAGGTGCCACAAGTACTCCTTTTCTTTTTGTCTAAAGAAGTGAAATTCTTTGCAAGTTATGTCATACATTTTTCGTTATGATTATTTGTGACAATGTGCTCAGCCCTGTGGAAGGCACAGATGTTGAGACCAGACTCTGCCCTAGAGAGTTTACAGTCTAGATTTGGTCTGCATTGTCTGAACAAACCTAAACAGCAGCAAGGAACTCCCAGGTCATGGGGGGTGGGGGAGACTTATTTCTAGTTTATTGAGCTACTGTTGGAATTTTGCAAAACTAACATGCTTCCTAGGGGATCTTATTTTTCTATAGTTGTAGTAGACTCCTGACTTTCTGGTTTTTCTCCCTCTTTGCTAAATTCGTAACTCTGACCCACAGCTCACCCATTGTTTGTTTGTGACACTGACTGAATCCACTAACTACATGCAAGTGAAGTTAAATGAAGTTTCAGCCCGGACTGTATTCATGAGCTTGAGAGAACTGAGGTAAAGTTTTCTTTGAATCGTAATACCCAGATGGACTAATTAGACATTTCAAAGCAGAAAGGAATGCAAACGCAAATACTATTTTGAGATTAATATCACAGAGAGTAAAGTCACGTCTATAAAATCCTGGGGGAGCTGGACATCACTAAACTGACAAATGCCACCGAGCAATAAGAAAATGAACTATCTGAGGATGCAGTCTTCATAAACAATATTTAGATGAGAGGCAACACATTGAAACTACTGTCACATGACACTGGAATGAAAGAGGCAAGTTGGGGGAGGTAATATCTTTTATTGGACCAGCTTCTGTTGGTGAGAGAGACAAGCTTTCCAGCTGCATACTGGAATGAAACTTTGTGACCTGTCCATAATGACTTTGCCAAATAAGACATGTAGTGTGCAAAGATTAAAGCATAAAGGGCTTTTTTCTTAGCAACCTTTGAGTGCTGTTGCATATTTCTCTGCAAAGCATATTTTAATTAATTTTACAAGAGTAAAGTACAAAGATTGTTTTGGAACCCCCAATCCGTTTACAACTCTCAATAATGGGTGTTTTGTCTTGAATGTATGATCTCAAGAGGCAGAGTAACTGTTGCTATTTGAAATTGAGAAATTGTTCACTAGTGGAAGGGGAAGCATAATAGAGAAAAGAAATAACAGGGGTGTACAATGAAGTAGCCCTGCTCTAATTTATGCTACCTTCTCCTCTAAGAGCCAGAAATAATTGACTTCAATGAGAGTTGCACCTGCTTATGCCTGGACCCAACACTGTTCCTACAGAATGCAAAACTGATATATGATGGCAGCTCTCTCCTCCTGCTCCCACCGAGTGTTTAAGTCCCTTCTGGTCCTCCTTTCCTATAGCATGCTCCTGCTGCCTCATCACCTCCTTATCAGTTTTCCCCTCTGTGGTATTCCTGAAGTGCCTAAAATTGTGGACTAATAAGCAGAGGAGCTCGAACAGGCATGGAAATGGCTATTTTCTGGATTATGCTGCATCAGAGAGCTGTGCAACACCTTGGCAAAAAGATATTATGTTACTATTTGTAAGGCCACATAACTTCATTGCACATTGGACCCTAATCATATTTAGCCCAAGCAACCTACTAAAGAAGGATGCACTAAAATGAAAATGCTAGCATTATACAGGATAATAAAATATCTGTATGTCAGATACCTGACTTCAGACATTATCTTTCCTTATTTCAGGATTGTTTCTGAATCACAGTCCTGCAAGAAGAAAATCATTTTGGTTTAAGTTGAACATTTGTCTCTAGCATTAAGACAACAGCTATGCCAGTGCTATCAGAAGATTCAGGTAATTGGTCTGCATGCTTTCAATTTAAGAATGGCTGAAATCCTAGTATGTTCTCACACAAAACACTATCTGTAATTTAATTTGTTAAATTAGAGTTGAGAATGTACACATTTATTTCCCATCAATGCAAGTACTAAAAATCAAGGATATCACAGTATGAGTGGGACTGGATAAAGAGATGGATTTCAGGAGGAACATAGTTTGGTGACACACCTGGAGTTCAGTAATGTAATCTGGTGGCCAGGCTCCTACTGGACAAACATAGGCCTGTCAGCATGTAGCACTGTTGTCTACGCATACATAATAATGATAATTTTCCTACAGTTCTGATACTTTTTATGTCACTTCTTGCTAACAAAATAAATAGCACCTGTTGTGACAGTATTAGCAGCGTCAGTTAATAGGAGCTGACAGATCATGGCATATCTATCCATCAGCTCAGTTGGTGCAGACTTCTAAAAACATTATTTCATTAGCTAGCATAATGGGTTTCGGGAAGGCAGCATGCAAACGTCCGGTATGGTATTTCTTTCCCCTTCCTGTGTCTCAGCTTACCTTTCTGCTATGGTACAGACCAGAGCTTAGTCTTCAGAACTCTGTCTACATATATTGTACAGAGTTAAATCAGATAGGAGAGTGACAATCTCTAAAGGAAAATGTTTACTAAATCTCTGAATATATGAATGCTTAAGAGTTTACTTATTACTTTAAAGATAAACACTCGCAGGATTTTTCCCCCTAAGTTTAGTACTTGATACTATCACAAATTGAAATGCACATATCTGTGTACACTTCCCTAGGAGTCTTCTCTAGGAGGATTTACCTTTCTGTCTGTGGAATGGTATCCAAACCCTTTGTAGGACACACAAGCTCCTCAAAGTCTGGGAAACAAGTGATAGCTCCACAGTCTCTTTCAAACTCCCTTTGAATCTCTGCAGCAACAGTCTGCAATTTGCACAGCCTGCAGAAATTCTAATGTTCTTCTCCAGTGAGGTGAAGAAGCCTGCAGTCTGAATCTAAAACTGGCAAAAATCCCTGGACTGTAGTCCTCACAGCACATCATCCTTGCGTTTGCACTGTTTCACCACTGAGTTTTTCATGGCTCCCATTCTTCCGATTTATAAATTCCTCCTCCTCCTCCTTCCATTAGTTCCACTCTCAGAGCATGTCCTGCCAGCCTGCTTGCCTACAATGGAAATCACATCCAAACAGCTAATGGACTGCAGACTTACTAGAGCTAGGGAGGGTGACTCTGCTGGCTGGGCCAGAATCATCAAGAAACTGGGTAGGGTGGGCACTAGGTGTACCCATTAGCTGTTTGAATGAGATATGTCTATATTGCAAGTGGAAGCTTGCCTCCCAGCCCAGGTTGGCAGACCTATGCTAGTTTTACTTGGGCTAGTGTGCTAAAAATAGCAGTATGGTTGTTGCTGCATTGGTGGTAGCTCAGGCTAGTCACCTGAGCTCAAACCTAGAGGGTTGGGTGGGCTTGCACTCAGGTTGCTAGCTCAAGCTGCCACCCCGCTGTAACGTCCACACTGCTATTTTTAGCATGCTCTCAAGCAGAGTTAGCGCAAGTCTATCTGGGAAAGGAGGCATGCTGTCAGCTGCAGTGTAGTCATTCCCACAGAGTCCCCCCCTTGCCTGATTCTTTAGTGGTTATTGATTATTATTGATTTCCCATTAATTACTAATTCAAAGAGTTGGGGATCATGGGGTTCTAGTCCCAGAATCAGGCACAACAGAAGCAAAGTTATCAAGTTCGGGTTTCCCAACCCGACACTGATGTGCACAACAGTGACACTCACTCTGAGGGCAAGGCAAAACTTTACTCATTGGGCTAATAAAACTACTTAAAGACACAACTCCTCCAAACCACATACAAAGATAACAGTAATATAAAGTGACACTGATATTTTTTACCATTCCTTACATATACTCACAACCTTAGGAATCTGGTGGTAAGAGACAAGCAGTCATTTCCTCTGTCCCTGGCATGCCAAATAAGTTCGATGGTCCAGATCTCTTTGACATGGTGGTCTGGCCTATTATAGGGCCTGATATTTTCCATGAATATTCATACAAATGCTCATCTTCCTTTGCCCATATTGAACTTCCTCACCCTAATAATGTTGAGGTATCCTTATTCTATATTGGTTAGTATATTAATTATTTTAACTTATCATGTACGTCAGTTTGTTGCCAAGGCAAGTTCATGGTTAAGCATCTGCCAGCATTTTTATCCTAAAATATTCAAGCCTAGTATTAGTTCAGTGTTCCTGGTATTGTTTTGTACAAACTCCCCCCTCCAGTACAATGTTCCCAGTTCCCCAAAACTCAGGGTCACTGTTGGGCAACTTACTTATGCTAAGGCTCATAGGCCTCAAAGCCTTATGCTAATTGCTTAAGCGAATGCCTTACAGGATATAGGCCTGTAGGTTCCTTGCGTTACTGCTAACTTGAATGCTAAGCTAGCTCTGTGGGTAACTCCTCCACACAAAAAATGCCACCCACCTGCCTCAACAGAGGGGGACTTTGATGGGGCCAGCGGTGAAAGGGGACAGGCCCAGCAGTGAGGAAGGGAGACACTTGCTAAGAAACACCAGGTATCTTCTCCCCTGGGAGTCAAGCATCCATTGGCCAGTTGTGGGGATGGGTGCAGCTTATCCAGCATTCCCCACCTCCCAGGGTTTAACCTGGGGGGGCCCTGTGGTACTTCTTTTGGCTCCATTCCAGGTGGGATCTTTTTGCTTTCCTCGCAGCACCTTCAAGCCATAGTGGTTAAGTAGGAATGTGCTCAATACCTAATTGAGGTACTTGGGTTGAGTTGTTTGTTTGTTGCAACTTAGGGCCAGTTTCCAGTGCGGTTAAGAGAATAACCAATGGTTCCCAGAGCTAAAAGACCTGGGGTTTTGGTGATGGGCCTTGGGCTCATGGGATAGGGTAAGACCTTTTGCCCTTTGCAAGCTGAGATCCCCACCCTTCTGCGCCCTCTGTCTCTTTCATGGGGTGGGGGGAGGGTCTAGGATTCAGAGACAGCTGAGTCCTGCCAGATAGGCAGAGGAAACCTGTAACTTGGGGTAGGTTTATATGGTAAGGAGCCCTGTAACCCTTACACTGGAACAAATTAAATGACTGGTACAGGACAGTATGAGTAATGGGTGGGTAGTGTCCCCCTCCCCTGTGTTAAAGTTTAATAAAAGTTGTGACCTTCCACTTAATTCCATGTATGTGTTTATCTTTTTGCAGCTGTGTCCACATCAACAAAAGATGGATCCTTCATACTATTTCTTTCCTTATTTACACCTTTCAATGCTGCAATGCAAGCAAGTGGGTTACTCTAGCTTAGGTCCAAGATATAATGTAGATGGGTGATTGGGTATTTCAAAGAAATCTCAATGTTATCGGAATGCAGGGAAACATCAGACACAGGGAGCAAAATTTTACTAGTTGTGATTTTTACAGTCTTAGAATCAGTGGATTCTGCCTTTGCTGGTTTTGGCACATGTAGAAAATTCATGTGAGATCTGCTGTTTAAGAAGGGAGTTGAAAATCAAGAGCAATGATTGGAAATAAGCTGCAACTCTCAGTATAATCTTAATTATCAGAAGCACAATTTTATTGTGCTGGTCAAATAAAATTATAAACAATGCAATAACAGAACTCAGATAAGAGATGTTAGTTATCCACAAAGCTTTTGTTCTGTACATTTTGCAATTAATTTAGGATTGCATGAGACTTTGGCCCTGTTGACATCCCAGCTAAGACCTGACTCAAATCACAAAGAAGAAATGGGATTCCTTAGAGATGTCTTCAGTGAAAAAAGTCTGAGTTATCTAATGAAGGTAAATGTTTATTTCACAAAATTTCCTTTTCTTTGTGGCCTGTATTTCTCAGTATTCTTAATTTCTTTGCCACAAGGCTTACTTGTTTTTACATAGAAGAGAAAACTGAACAGAGAAAATACGTATATTAAAGTAACTTTAAATCAACAAACATGAACAATATCCTATGAAAATTACTCTTTTTTGCTTGCTCTGAAATGAAATTTCTGCCTAGTTTTGAGTGAATGTCATTTTGAAGCTGGAGAAAGCTGCCATCACTAAGAATCAGAAGGGGGGATTCTCTTGTCACATAATTGATATTTTCCTTGTTAAAATAATAATTTTCTCTATTTGGAGGGTTTTTTTTGTTTTTTTGTACTGTCAATTAACTAATTGATAAATGCAAGTATCAGTGCCCAGTAATGAAAACATTTGAGTATAATAATCAGAATTTTCCTTTAAACCATGGAACCTCAGTTTCACAAGATATTCTCCCATCTACAGAACTAACAGCAGCAAAAATATGAGCAGGACTATTCTGCTCTTGACATGGATCATTCATTAACACACAGGTCCCCACATTGTGGGGTGTGCCCCCCTTAGGGGGCATGGAAGAACATTGGGAGGGCATAGGGGGCATGGGCCAGCCTCCCTAGGGGGCGGGGAGGCTACACCACCCAGTTTCGGCCCTTGCTCCTGGCCTCGCCCCCAGCTTTGGCCCCTGGCTGTGTCTCCGTTCTCAGCCCTGGCTCCTGGGGAGGGGGCGGTCAGGGCTAAGTGGGGGCACGACCCTGAAAAGTTTGGGGACCACTGCATTAACACTTATGATATTTGACAAAAGAATATGCCCTTTTGATATAAAAATATGCATCATGGACTAATAAAAAGTGTCCAGAAGACTAATTTGAGGAGTACCACTATAGAATTAGTAATGCCAGTTAACACACAAGTAATATTAGAATGTTCATTTAAATCCTTTTCTTTGCTGATTTGCCATCATCACTGATGAGTATATCCACCAAAGTAGTGATTTGATCCTGCTGTAAGTCTGATCACCGAGGTCTGTATATGGGCAGAGTACTAACACACAGCTGTTAGATGATTATTTAAGGCAAAAGGCCAAAGACATTAAACAAGTCTTCTTTTTCTTCCTCCAAGCTACGCTGCGAGGGAGATTCTTTCAAAGAGGCATAAGGGATTTAGGAGCACAAATTGGGCTTTGTGCTCCTAAAACCCTCTGGCACCTTTGAAAATCTCCCATGCATTAGTTCCCTTGATGATAGTTCCTTTGGACATAGATCCTTCTGGTTTCAGCAATAGGACTTTCAGCTGATGACCTCCCATACGTTGCAGGATCAAAAAATCAGAAATTCTTGACCTTTGTAGTCACTTACCTGAAAACACCTGTGTTTCAGATTCATGAAAAGCTCCGCCATTATGAAAGACAGAGTCCAACTCCTGTTTTACATAGTGCAGCAGCTTTAGCTGAGGATGTAAGTATGTTTGTCCAGTAAATTCTTTTTAATGTCTTAGATGCGTAAGTTACATACTAAAGAACCGAAAGTCTCCAACTGACGTTACTCTTGCCTGGACTGAACTAAAACACAACTCAGATTTTTTAAAAAAAAAGTTGATTCCTGTTTCTGTTGCTACACATGACTACACAGACTCCTAAAGGAAGATTTGAGGGAGCATTTGGACAGAATTCACAGCACGTGTGACTGTGGGATTCACTGCCACAAGATATTACTGAGCCTAAGATGTTATCATAACTCAAAAAAGTATTGTCCATTTATATGGATAAAGAAAAATATCCTGAGTTATAACAGTAAATATTACAAAACAAACAACAGCTTTGGCAAGGATATAAGTCCTCAGGCTTCAAGGTATAAATCAACCTCTAGCTAGTGGTGGTTAGCAGCAAACTTTTCCCTGGAGACAGATTATCTCAAGACTGGCTACTGTGTGTTTTTCCCCTCTGAAGTAGCCAGTACTAGCCACTGTCAGAGACAGGATACCAGACTAGATGGAACACTGGTCTGATCCAGTCTGGCAAGTCCTGTGTTCCATTCTTCTGCTTTAGGCAATTGTACTTTCAGCAACTTTTTACACTGAAACAAGGAAGTAAAATAATAACTGACCTTCAAATAATTCATTTAAAAAATTGAGGTTTCCACATTTATGCTGTTAGCTTTGGAACTTAAAACACCTCTTTTAGTTTTACTGTTATTTAACAAATATATTCAATATACACAGTAAACTAAGTTGCATAAAACTCTACAGAATTCTTTCTTGTTGTTTTCCCACTAAATACACAGGTTGGAGCTATCAGTGAATAATATTGATCTTCTTGTCAGTTTTTTCCCCACCGTCATAAGGTATATAGGGCAGGCCCTGGGCCATCCCAGAGTTGTCCTCAGTGTATTTGTGGGGAAAGGGCTATAGTGTTAAAGGAGGATTTAAATCACCTTTATCCCTTCCCCCCTCCCCGATCCTGGGCCAGCCTTAGCACACAACCTAGAACAGCCCCAAGGCTTCTCTAAGTTGTGCTTGGCTGCCTAGAGGCTCAAGGAGGAGTTCTGGTATCCAGGGATTGCTGAGAAGCAGGGGGCTACACACCCTACATTGATTCTGTGCCACCTGGTGGTTCCCATTCACAAAATGGGAATCCTGCAGGGACCAGTTAAACAGTCTCTCTGGCTGCTTTGTGGTATTGCAGTAATGAGCATGGTATAAACACTGAAGAGAATGGAGAAGCATCACAGCATACATCTCTCTGGCTTAGGAAAACTTGATAGAATTCATCTGAACCCATTTATAATTGATCAGGAAGGTCACTCTTCAGTGGTATGTGAAGTTGGTCTCTGAGCCCTCCACCCCCAACATGCAATAAAAACTCCAAGGCCCACCTGTGCCACAACTGTTTTTCTGCATATAAAAGCCAGGGCCGGCATTAGGAGGTAGCAAGCAGGGCAATTGCTTGGAGCCCCCATGCAGTGGGGCTGGGCTTTCTGCCCTGGGCCCCTGTGAGTCTAATGCTGACCATGCTTGGTGGCCCCCCTGAAACCTGCTCACGGCCTTCCTAGGGGGTCCCAGGCTCCTGGTTGAGAACCACTGCTCTAGCCGGGGATGTAATCATGTACTGGAAAGCCTGGAAGTTTTTGGAATATTTGAAATGGTTTATCAGATCCCCATGACAATGTACTAGTAAAGGCTAGTTAATCAACTTAGAGTTTAGTGTTGGTGTATTTGTGTAGGGTTTACATCTAAAGGCCTCAATTTTTGTCCATTTTCAGGCACTACTATAATATACACATAATAAAGCAGGTTAGAGGCATGCATATCCTTCAGGATACATGCATATTTTATTGAAATTGCCTTTAAATGCATATTTCAGTTACTGTTGCTTCTTGGAAACATGACAGAAATTAACAAACGTTGACCAGAAAATCCAGTTGCAAATATATTGCCTTATATTCTTTTGTTAATACTTTTTAAGGTAATTGAAGAGTTGCAGACTACACCAGTGAATAATGAAGAAAAAGAGCTGCTTCAGCTATTGTCAACACCACATCTTCGGGTAAAACACATACTCTTAAGCAATGCAATTCTCAGCATGATTCCCAGACAGAAAATATTGTTAAGGGCAAGTTACAACTAAGATTACCTAAGAGGAGGGGGAGACCCCAAATATGCTTCCTAAGGATTGCAGGACTGGGGTTCTAATTCCTACACATTTTAAGAGGTGTGCAGAATCTGTCTCCTTTTGCAGATCGAGGAGACCAGGGGTTTGTGGCATGTGGGGCTCCTAATGTAGAAAGGGTCATTATCCTTCCCTCCTACATATTTTCGAAGGTGGGAGACGAGAGCATTGTTCCTATCTTACTGCCCCCACCAGCCCTCTGCTCACTATAATCCATCCTCACCACCACACTGCAGACCTCTTAAGTATGAATCCTGTTTGGCCTCTCTTTGTTAATCCATGGAGTTTATTATGGCTCATGACTGTTCTGAAGAATTTATTTTAACTCATCTGTCTCAGTCAGTGCAGGATCCCTGGAGCTGTGGGAGAGCATAAATTACCAGAGCCCATGTGCTATTTGGGAGAACCTGTTTAAAATCTTAGTTACTTTAAAAACTGGACTGCAAGCAACAAAACTTTGGTTCTGTGCATTAGCGCTTGAGTAGATGAGCCCAGTGAACTGTTATTTCTCTTCTACCATTTGTTTTGTTTTTGACAGTGTTGCAAAAATAAGTTAGAAGAAGCTGTGGAGCCTCATGGTCATGTGTCTATTTCAGTTGCTATTATTCAAGAACCCCTTCTCCACTTTTATTTCAGTTTGTTGAAAAGTTATGTTACAGGCCCAGCTGTAACCTATTAATTTGGGGGGCGGGAGCTGGTCGATTTTATTTGGCTGCTCAATAATCATAGGACAGCAGTAATTAAATATTATAAATACAGATTTTGCATTTACAAAGCACCTTCCTTCCCTTTCAAGATTGCAATATGTTCACAAACGTTAACTCAATTGAGCTTCTTTGGGAGCTAGTCAAGACATTTTGGCCACAAATCAAAATGTAGCGAACTATATTTTTACTGGCATGCTGCTGCCAGCCGGGGTCCCGGCCACCAGCCCCGCTTAGCCAGCTGCCTGCCTGGGTGAACGGAACCCCAGGCCAGCAGCAGGCTGAGCAGGGCCGGCGGCCAGGAGCTGGCAGACAGAACCCCAGACCGGTGGTGGGTGGCCCAGCCCACCACTGGTCTGGGGTTCTGTCCACTGGCCCTGCTCAGCCCGCTGACGGTCTGGAGTTCCAGCTGCCGGCCCTGCTCAGCCTGCTGCTGGCCTGAGTGAATGGAATCCCCAGCCAGCAGCAGGCTGAGCAGGTCTGGCGGCTGGGACTCCAGCTGGCAGGAGCTGGCGGAACCCCACACCGGCAGCGAGTGAGCCGCTGCCAGTCTGGGGTTCTATCCGCTACCCAGCTCAGCCTGCTGACAGTCTGGGGTTCCGGCCCCTGGCCCCTTGCCAGCCTGGGTCCTGGCCATCTGCCCCGCTCAGCCTGCTGCCACCTGGGATACCAGTTGCCAGCCCCGCTCACCTCGCTGCTGGTCTGGGGTTCCAGCCACCTGGCCCCCTGCCAGCCGGGGTCCGGGCCTCCGGCCCTGCTCAACCCTCCTGCTGGCCTGGGGTACTGGCAGCCAGCCCAGGGCTCTGCAGCCCTTATCAAAAATTACACCACAATTAGCTTAAAAAATTGAAAACTGAATTTTTTTGTATATTACAGTAATCTTTAAAAATGTATAATGTTAATAAATACATAGGTTTGATGAAACAAACTAGTTGTACTTATGTGCTTGTGCTTAATTTGTGTTTTCAATGATTTACCTTCTAAAAAAAAATCTCGCATATCTTGCACCCCCAGAAAGGGTGTCTCTCACCCCCAAGGGGTGCATGCACCCCAGGTTAAGAACCACTGCACTAAACTGATAAGATCATAAGATCTGCATTTTAATTTAATTTTAACTGAAGCTTCTTAAACATTTTTAAAACCTTGTTTACTTTACATACAAGAATAGTTTAGTTATATAATATAGACTTTTAGAGAGAGACCTTCTAAAAACGTTAAAATGTATTACCGGCATGCAAAACCTTAAATTAAAGTGAATAAATGAAGACTCTGCACACCACTTCTGAAAGGTTGCCGACCCCTGTGCTATTGAAAGTTAAATTAAAAAAAGAAAAGAAAATGTAGCCATAGAATGTGATATTATAATATACCAGTAGACTCCCAATAAAGTTGTATGGTTGGTTGTCATCTAAGCTTCCAAATATCCATTATGTGAAATATTTATTGATGTAAGACAAACCCTGTAATGCAGTCTTTCCAATTTCTTTTCTCTAATGCTAAATGCCTCTGTGGCTAGATCATTCCAGGGAAAAGCAAATGACTGGTGCAGATGAAAAGTGTAAAGGATTTGCCTGCAAAAAAGGCAAAGCATTATTATACACAAAAATCTGCACAAGCAAGATCATTTTAAAGGGTGACTTGAAGAAGCAGTTAAGTACTTTGTTTATCATCCCTCGCTTTCAGTTAGTGCGTGGTCCTGTTCCTACTGATGTCCATAATAAAACTCCCATTGACTTTGGAGGTATAGGATCAGGCCCTTAAAGGTGAAGGGAAGAGGAAATATTCAGGATTCTTTCTTTGACTATGCAGGTGTCTTTTTAACGCAAATTGGATCTTTAGCTTCCTTTTTCACTAAAGCAGGCAGAGCAGAAACTCATTATGTTAGCTGTGAACCTTTGTACTCTTTTAGATAAGAAATAGTTTATGCTTGCCAAGAAAACAATACATGGATTTTCACCAAAGTAGACAGGCTCTTTTTGCACCGGCTCTTATGTCTGGAATAAGAGAAATGGCATCCTTCTCAATTTTGCCTGAACTATTTTAATCTTTTATTTTTTTCTTATTGTACAGGCAATGCTTGTAGTACATGATACTGTTGCCCAGAAGAACTTTGACCCAGTCCTTCCCCCTCTGCCAGACAATATTGATGATGATTTTGATGAAGAATCAGTTAAAATTGTTCGTCTAGTGAAGAATAAAGAGCCGTTGGTATGTATAGGGTACTCCTTTCGGCAGCGTGTAGAGTACATAAACTACACTCCCCCGCCCCAACATGAGTATAAATAGCAGTATAGACAATGAGGCACTCCTTAAGCTAGTAGGGTAAAGAAACTCGTGACCCCTGTCTCTATTAATTCAAGGCGTATCTCCCTGTCTACACTGCTATTTTTAGCACTGTAGTGACCTGCTGCTGAAGTTTTTCCCCAGTACAGGGAAAGACTTCTGCAACAGGGAGCTGCCGGGGCCTTTTCCTGCCACAGGGAAAGACTCTCTGCTCCACCAGCGCCCTGTTGCAGGAGCCTTTCCTTGGGGCAGGGGAAGGCTCTGGTAGCTCCCTACTGCTATCCAGTATCTTTCTGCAGCAGGAGCTTTTCCCTGAGGTAAGAAAACAGGAGTGAATTTCATTCTAAGCAAATAAAGGCTGTACCATACATGTTTACAAGGCTTATGCAGCTATTGAATTTGGGCATCTGCTAAGGTGTGCATGAAGCAATGCTCTTATGAAACTGTCTCATTCAGTGAACTTTGGCAACTGAAAATGTACACAGCATAACACACTAAGCTCTTTCTTCATTTCTATAAAGTTCATTCAGTAAGTCCATGTCTCCTGGAACTTACACTCTGTAGTACAGGGTCTGACTAAATATTTCAAATTTAAATTTTTTCTTTAAAAAAAAACAAACCAGGAAATTCCATTTTAAAAAAAAAGCTATATTAAAGAGTCCAGAAGCAAAAGTTAAGGTTATGCATTCAACCCCAATTCTTCCCCTTGTGCTTCTGCATTACAAAACAGTCATCAATTATATACTATTTCCCAAATACAATATACATTTTTTCAATCTTTCCTCATAGGTAATGTTTTCTAGACCTTTAACCATTTTTATTGCTCTTTTCTGGACTCTTCCAATTCAGCCACATCTTTCCTGAAATATGGCGCCCAGAACTGGACACAATACTCCAGTTGAGGCCTAATCAGCACAGAGTAGAGTGGTAGAAGGGATTGCAGTTGTACTCACCCATCTGATTATCATATAAAAGCAGTGTCCAAACACGAGTTGGGTTGATAGCAAAATTAGTTACGAAGGAAGACAAAATTTACTTATTGTTTTCCCCATACGAAAAGACCAAATTCAATTTTTCAAAATTTAATCAGCTTTTTCATTATTTTGCCATTAAATGTGCTCTAAATAAGTGCTTTATCCTGGTTTATTATTTATGTTTCAGGGTGCCACCATCAGAAGGGATGAGCATACAGGGGCTGTGATTGTAGCGAGAATCATGAGAGGTGGTGCAGCTGACCGCAGTGGTAGGTTTCTGAATAAAAGCAGTTTCAAAATACAATTTATAAACTACATTTTAAAACTTGTAAAAAGGTTCTAATAATTTCTAATGAAATCCTATGGTTACTCACCAGCAAAGCTAGCTCTTTGAATACTGACATTTACCCTACAGATATCCAAATAAATGCTTATTCAGCATGTCTCCAGTCTCCACAGGGTTAATTCCTAATATATTTGACCTTGCACTTCTTAGAGGCAGCTCTATTAGAATTTATTAAATGATCTGAATTGGGCTTGCATGGAGATTTTATACATAGCAAATAAAGTATTGAAGTGTCATTAATTTTTGTTATAATTTGTCCTTTTTAATACAATAGTAATACAATCCCAATGCTAATGTATTACTGTGATGAAGAAATATTAGCAAATTACAGCTTTCTTCTAGTCTCTTATTAGCATTTTTCATATTAAAATAATCTGATAAGACGTTTATTGTGAAGGGGCTAAAACAGTGCCATTAGCATTTCCGCTTCACATCAATAATGCACCTTTTTAATCTGATTCTCTGTAATATGGTTAATAGGATAAAAACTGCCAATAGAATGAGGAAGACTAGTCTCAAATTTTGACTTAAACAAAATAGCAAGGAGGCTTTTTTTTTTTTTTTTTTTTACTTTTAACCCAGAACCTTGGTGTGCTTTCAGCTCCGAATACTGTTGGTGTAACACACCAAGGCTACTGTGCTGACCCTTTTCAAAGGACTTCTAAATATTCTTTTGTAGAAATATTAGTTTGAAATAAGAGTGTCTACCCAGTTATCCTATTGTTAGTACTAAGTCTTCCTGTAAAAGGTAGACGTCAGCGAAGAAATAAGGTCATTTGTATTTTACATAAATCAGTAAGACATACTAAATGTTTTGTGCGTGGACCCATAGTGATTGTGAGCCATATCATTCTGTCCAGTTCTATGCGGAACTTCCCACTGGTGTCATTGGGAATTCCACTTTAAAACAGATGGAGAGAGATGTTCCTCTGGTATGATCGTGAGCTGCTGGCTGTTTGTTTTGTTGTGAAGTTCTAGTATCGTCAGTAACTACTGCTGACATTACTAGGAGTACAAAACTGGACTGCGTGAGCAAAGCTAAACGCTTTATGGTTTGCTCTAGGTTATAGTTTCAAAATTTAGCCCATTAGACTTTCTGAGACCATGCTGTGTAGAGCTGTCTATAAATAGCTCACAGCAGCAGAGGCCTTTCAGCAGGAAGAATTAGCAGCTTATCTTCTAATTCTATAAGAGTTGTCCATCTTTGCAAGTCAATTCCAGTATAATGTCCGAAGTGCAGACAGGGGATTCAGACACAGATGCAGTGTACCAAAACAGCTTGGTAAAAATGGTCCCTCATTGCAGGTCCAGTACACAGACAGTGTGGTTAGACACTAAGCTTCCTCCTGACCATTACCATGGGACACATGGTTTGCAGTGTCCTCTCTCTCCCCATTGCCATTTTAGGTGATTATGGGTTACTGTTGAAGAATGCCAGGTAGTGTGAGGGCAGGAGACTGTAAGGTGCAATGTTGGCGGAGTACAGGACTAGTATGGAAAGTCATGACGTACATACGGTTAACATGGGTGTGGGTAATAGGTGAGCAGCAGCTTAGCAGGCTAAGTATTAGTTCTAATATAGTTATCTTGTTTTTAGGTCTTGTCCATGTTGGAGATGAGCTAAAAGAAGTCAATGGGATTGCTGTGCTTCACAAACGACCAGAAGAAATTAGTCAGATTTTGGTCTGCTCTTATTTTTACTTTGAGATCTGTTATTACCAAGTAGGCTTGTTAAAGCAGTAGCTAGGTGACCCTTGTCCCTCATTTAATAATATTACACAGGTATAACTGAGGACAGAATTGGGCTGTCTTTACAATGTGCTTATGAATTTATTCCAGCTTATAAATTTATTCCAACTGTTTATAATCAAATAAATAACTTTCAGTTTTAAAGTTAAGAAAGTTGCGTGAAACTTCGAGTTTGATTCTGAACATGACGAATATGATAACCTAGGTTATCTATGGCTCTGACCAAGAGCTTCTCTTTTATGATTGGTTCATGACATGAGAATTGCAGATTAAAAAAATATATCCTTAAAATATATGCAGTGTATTCATAATGTGGTGTGCTAGGGAGCTGAACGAAGCCTCATCTCAGAGGCATGGGTCTCATGTAGGCTTCCTGCACAGCTGCAAATCTCTCTCCTCACCCCCTATGACATTAACACATTCTTGCTTAAATCCCTACTCAGACCCTCCTGTTCTCAAGCCCTGCTTATGTCTACCCCTTCACATACCTGCTCATCCCCACAAGGCCCCTGCCCCAAGAGAACCTTCTCTCCCACCGCTCTCGTATCCCATCTTGTGCCTTGGCTCATCATGGTCTCTGTGAGGAATGAAGCTGATGGGTCAGGGAGGCAGATGGAACTGCTTTGATCAGCCAACCAGCTAATTTTGTTTTAGATCAAAATGGTTTTGCTGACTAAAGGGAATAGCTGTGTTTAAAGTTTCAAAAGTGGCCTATATGTGAGATGAAGTTAGAATGTGTGTGAAGTATAGAGTTTCTGGGGACTGTAGTTATTTAACTAGACGGACTTGAAAAAAATATATAGAAAACATGACAAAACCTTTTTGAATTTTATCTGCAAAAATTAGTCAATATTGTACTTTAAAAAGACTGTTCTATTCTGTGGATTGTGTCTAAATTGGAAACTAAATGTAATCATTAAATATGAAGAGAGATTTTTTAGTGCAAGCCTCAATATAGGCTTAGCTTGGGAGTCACTATACAGTTCTCCATAATTAAGAGGATACTGCACAGGGTAACACATACAAGGGATAAAAAGGAACAGAATATACACTTGACATCTTTGGGGCATCATGGTAACTACCATAAAGCTAAAAAAGTGTCTTTTCAAAGTTGAATGCCTTGGTTTGGCATGTGAAGGCTGAGATGATCAGACAATTCACTAGCACCAGAAACTGAATCGGAGTGTGCTGCAGCGTTTCTTTGTACTATTTCAATTGAAAGAAATGTATTTTTCTCTTTTTCTCAGGCTCAGTCTCAGGGATCAATAACATTAAAAATAATTCCGGCCATCAAAGAAGAAGATCGTCTGAAGGACAGCAAGGTATGCAACTCATCTGAAATCTCTCTTTAAAAATAAATAAATAAATAAAAAATCTAGGGCATAGTTCTGCAGTTCTTGTGCATGGAAGACTCTTGCTGATTTCATTGGGAAATACCAATTGCAAAATGAGACCCTAAATTGATTTATATCTAAAGGAATAATATGGTACTCTCAGAAAGAAAATTTTTGCTAAACAGAAATAATTTGGAAGATTCCAGGTTGCATATGAACACTAATTTTGCGACAAGCTACAGTACAAATCTACTCTGTGCTAGCCTGTCGCACATGAAGTGCCCATGTGGACCTTGCTGCTGTGCACTCTAAGTTTCTTTGTGCACTTTAATTTACACCAATTTCAAAGTGCACTGTAGAACATGTAGTGCACAACAGGCTAGAATGGGTAGATTTACACTTTATCTTACCACGAACTAAGGGTCTGGTTAACTCTTGATGCATCTTCCCTTGTTGCATTTCCAATATATAGCATTTTCTCTTGCTCCATAAAACCAAAACTCTTATCCAGGTCTGCACCATCTCTCACCTTGAGAACTGTAACCACCTCCTCTCTGGCCTTCTTGAAATCCACTCAAGTCAAAATGCTGCTGCCATTTTCCTTGCACATAGCTTTGACAGTGTTACCCCACTAACTCTGAGGTCGCTTCACTGACTCCAACTTCTTCACTGCATAAATGCAAACTTCAGGTCCTCCCCTTCAAAACTCTTCATGACTAAACCTCCTGTGTTCTTACCCAGTTGTCTATATTGGTCATGAACCAGCCCAACAATTGCAGTCTCCAGTGTCTGCTAATCCTTTTCAAAGACTCCTTCCTGGCAGCTCCACATGCATGGAGTACCCTCTCATAATCAATTCACAAATCCAGTTTTAGATCCTTTCAAATATATTTCAAGCTCCATTTCTCTTATGCCCTCAGTAAGATGCCTAATAATGACTGGCAGGTTGCATGCTACAGATTCTTCTAAATCTGGTGTCCATTTGTGTAGTACAAAAAAAGTTTTGTAGATACTGAATCCCATAACTTTTATAAATAAATAGCTAATCTACACAAACTTGTGTTTCCATTACTGTTACCATATCGCCCCCTCCCTAGCCCCTCTCCTTATTTTCCCTCTAGCCAGTTGTTATATTTTGTCCTTATTTAGACAAAGATGGTTTCAGTTAGGACTGTCTGAGTAGATGTTTGGCAGTGCCCAGTGCAGTGAGGCCCCGGTCCTTCTTTGGGCCTTGGTGTGCTATCACACTACTTCTTTTTTCTAGGTACTATCAAAGTCACATTTTCTACAGTAGTGAGCAAATTAAACTTGTATGTAAGTGTAGCTTGATACTCCTCCACTTCAGTATGAAACCACATATAATCTGTATAATATTTAGGGATGTGGAAATGCCATTTTAAAAGTACTTTAAAATTCTACATGGGACAAATGGCAAAGAGTATGTTATTTTTTTTCTTGAAGGTATTTATGAGGGCACTCTTCTGCTATAATCCAAAAGAGGACAAAGCCATTCCCTGTCAGGAGGCAGGATTGCCATTTAAGAGAAGACACATCTTAGAAGTTGTGAGCCAGGATGATCCAACATGGTGGCAAGCAAAGCGGGTTGGTGATACCAACCTCAGGGCAGGATTGATCCCTTCAAAACAGTTCCAAGAAAGGTTTGTCAGTGAAAGTTATAGGATGATACATTCATTAATCATAACCATAATGTTATATTATTTTGTGGTGCTTTTAGTGCTTCAGCACTTTGTTTGGGGACATTCCTGTCATAAAATAAGAAGTAAGTATAGGAAATGCTGGATCAGGCTAGGAGGCTATCTGCTCTGGCATCCTGTCTCTGGCAGTGGCCAATACCAAAAGCGCCAGAGAAAGGTGCAAAAATCCCCAAAATGGACAAATGATGCAAATAGCCTTCCTAGCTCTGGCAATAAATTGTTAGTTTATGTCCTGAAGCATGAAGGCTGACACAGTTTCTCTTTTTTTTTTTTTTTTTTTAAACCTAGTGTAAATGTCTCTCCTTGAACTTTTGTAAGTTCTTGACCTTATGGATACCATGTGGCAATGAGCTCCACAGGTGCCTTATACATTGCATAACAAGTATTCTCATTGTTAAATTTGTTTCATTATTGGAAATACTTTACACAGGAAGATATTTTGTGATTACAAAGTAATTTTCTCCCTGTGCTTCACTTTTCTCCTCTACCAAATGGAGATAATACTTCCTATATCTTCTCCACAGTGAGGATTTTGAGGCTAAATTAATTTTGTTAAGGTGAAATGTTTGTGTGGAAGGGGCTATATGAATGGACAACGTTATACAGTGCAGCTGCCAGAGTGGAGAAACAAGGTGCCCTTCCTTTTTATTATGCAAGAAGACGGTATAGTTTAGGTTGATTTTACCACTTAGCATTTTGGCCATTTCCAAAACAGACTTGAGATGAAATCTAGAAGAAAGGTTGCCACAATTTCCTAAATAAAAATTATATAAATTGGTTAAGCCATGTATAAATGACTGAGCTGCAGCAAGTAGATTGTAGTTCATAATACAAATCTGCACTGTGTAATACAGATATGGAAATGAGAGGTTCAGCCCACAGCATATACATTTAAGCACATGAAAAATATTTTTGGCACAATGATAAATGAAGAAGCTGCCAAGAGGCATAACATATGGCGACAGCAAAACACTGTCTGGAATTGTCCAGGATATTGGAGAGAAGACCCTGAACAACTATTTTTTCAAGAATAAGGAAAAACAAGGAATAACATGGGAACTGCTGATCACGGATAGTGTTGGGACAGCTGGAAGGTAGAGAGCAAGATAAACTGTTTTCTATCCAAACTCTATGGCAAGTTTATTTTAGTCTGGCATCTGGCACTGCCCACTGTCAGAAGGCTGCATACTGGGCTAGAGGGACAATTGTCCTGACCCACTATGGCCATCCTTATATTAGTTCTGAGAAGCGATCTAAAGTAAGGACCTGATCCTGCTTGCTCCTGAGCACCACAAGCTCTCGTTAAATTGTGACCTCTTAGGAGCAGAGTAAGAGTGTGTGTGATTTCTACATAATGTTAAAATCATCCTTCTGAAAGAAGATGTTCTGTTACAGGTAGAGAGGAGACCAACAAGAACAGAAAAGGGTCTTTTCCCCTTTATACCCAGATACTCATTGTTACCCATTCAAGTGGCATCTCTTGCCTCTACTTAGAAGACCAAGTTTTTTTCCAGGCAACTTCTGATTGGGTTTGAGCTGAGCAGGGAAGCCATACAGAAAAGCGACCTTTGTCACTTGGAGATAAGTCCTGAAGCTGCCTCAAAGACTTACCATCACCATTAGGGATTCATTACAGACATCTCCCCCTAAAGAGCTTCTACTGCCACTGGGATTTGGGGCACAGCAATACTAATGCTGCTTGGAGCCAAAGATGGGGGAAAATACCGCCATGTGATACCAATTCAGGTGGAGAGTACCTGAAAGAGTCCACCCTGAACAACTGCTAAGGTCCGGATGAAGAGAAACTACTGTGAATAATCCCCACAGCTGGTGAGACAAGAACAAAAAGAAACTACTCCAAGCGCTTCAGTTTTTCCTGGAGGAGGATGGGGTTCCCTGTTTTCTCCTCAGGAGAGAGTTCTTCTACTGGAAAGCGAAACCAGAACTGCCTGCCCAAGTTACCACTTCTGTGGGAGTGAATTACTGCAGCAGCAGAGTGTAGTAATTAAGGCTTCCTCTTGTTTTAATGTTCAGAGCTATTATGAAGTTTGCATGACAAACAAGGCTGCATTATGCAAAAATGAGAGAGTCTAAAAGGGTCTGTTGCCTGTAAATGCTATTAATGAACATTGCAGCAAATGCCAGGTATCAGAGGGTAGCCATGTTAGTCTGTATCCACAATAACAACGAGGAGTCCAGTGGCACCTTAAAGACTAATAGATTTATTTGGGCCTAAGTTTCTGTGGGCAAACAGATACAGTCATAAATATATGCACTGGCACATGAAGAGTGTATATATGCCAGTGTATATATTTATGCCTGTATCTGTAATTTTCACTCCATGCATCTGAAGAAATGGGTTTTTTACCCACAAAAGCTTATGCCCAAATAAATCTGTTTAGTCTTTAAGGTGCCACCGGACTCCTTGTTGTTTTTGCAGCAAATGGAGATGTCTTTGAACAGCATGAGATTTTGAAGTGAAGCAAGTGGAAGGATCTAGCAATGATTTCAACATCTGTGTTACATATTTTGTACTAGTATTGAGTTTTTACACATGCTGATCTCTTAAAACAATAAGAGAAAAGCATCAGATATTACCTTAGACTAAAATATTAAGTGTGTGTCAGGCCGGCTCTGAGTTCCTTAAATGCAAGGAGGTAATTGATGTAGGTTGAAAATTTTCAAACACACTCGCACCCAGCAAAACAAATTGGTGTTGTTATTTCGAAGTGTATACTGCTGCTAGTTGCCAAGCATCTGAACTCCATAAAGCACTGGCATTTTAATTAAAAATTAATCAGTAATAACCTCCACCCCCGAAACATATCTGAATCCTTAATCTCACTGCATCTTTCTACGTCTAGTCAGGTTGACCCAGAGGCTGGTGAGAACCGTGCGAAATAGGCACCTTACTGTAGCACTCACCACTCTCTAATGTGCTACTGTGCAAAGCATAATAGCAGGGCAGTCATGGGTCTGACCCATCTTTGTGACTGTGGAACACATCAGGCAAATTAGGAGGGCACAGCCTAGTGCTTGAGAGAACAAGGAATGAATCCTGTCCCGCTGCTGTGAGGCTACAGGGGAAGAGGGGAAAGAGGCTACCTACACTGACACCCATTGGTAGTTCCAGTGTTTGCATTGGAGTATGTACAAGGGGAAGGTTAATACCATGGTCACCATTAAAGTGAATTTCTGGGGTAGTGTAGTTTGTATGTAGATGTAACTCAGGCTGCCACAGTTTCCAAAGAGCTGGGTTCAGCTCTTTACCAAAGTTCATCTTTTTAATTAAAATGTTTTGGCTGTTCCTCAGGCTGTAATCTCATTTGTGAACACTCCCTGGGGGCGTGAACATAAAACCATGGCCACAGAGCCATTTTTCAAAGCAGCTCACTCACAGCCAGCCTATTTTTGTCAGTAGCTGTCCTAACCTGGCTGTATTGTTCATAGACATCAGTTAAGGGTGGCTGGTATTCCTCTAATGTGTCAAGAGAGCCTTCTAGAATATTGCAAAAAGAAAAGGAGTACTTGTGGGACCTTAGAGAGTAACCAATTTATTTGAGCATAAGCTTTCGTGAGCTACAGCTCACTTCATCGGAAGCTTATGCTCAAATAAATTGGTTAGTCTCTAAGGTGCCTCAAGTACTCCTTTTCTTTTTGTGAATACAGACTAACACGGCTGTTACTCTAAAACCGTTCTAGAATATTGGTAATTCTGCAAATATTGATCTCAGGAAAATTATTATTCCTCTTCCTGGGGATAAAAATAAATATTCTGGCATTCCTCTTTCTCAGATCTGGGGCTGCTCTGGACTTGTGTAAGGGATTAAGCTCCCCCTCCCCCCCCCCCCCATCATGAATATATATAATGTAAATCCCTGGGCATTTTGTTTTAGCTCCCATTATGGAGTTGTGTATGGAGTATGTAGTATAAATAACTGTCTTTAAGGAAGGTTCTCCAGTGATCAGTGCAAGGTGCAGTTTTCTGAAGAAAAGTGAAGTTAATCGCTTTTGTTAAAAGTAGTTTTCAAGCAGGTAGCTAAATTTTAAGTATAAAACTGAAAGTTTAGAAGCCGGTTTAATCATTTGGGCACTCTAGAATATTTGACTCGTTTATGGCTGTCTCACTTCATCTCCATACAAGATGCTTTTCCAGCTAGCTCAGTTGGTTTGTTAGATTTTTATGGAATAAGCATGAAGCTCTGAGATCATCTGGCAGGCCCTGGATAATTTCTGAATATCATAGCTTCAAATTATGTATTTTGGGCTAGATACTGATCTCACACCTTTGACTACCCATTGCATTCAGTAGGTGGGAGAATCTGATGGTAGAATTTGGCTCATCTTTCATAAGTGAGAATGAAATTAGGACTTAGTTTTGTTTTACCTTTGGTACAGAGATGGAAAAAAAACAGTGGGAATAGAAACAAATGTATTTTGAAAACAACCACGCTTTTCATACTTGCATCTGTATTTCTGTGATAGTCTTTCCCTGGTATATTCACCTTTTGGCATTTCTTTTCCACCTGTTACCCAGCAATGACAATTTGAAGTCATTAAATATAATGTTTAAAAAATGCATCTAAGCCAGAATCAGATAAGTTTGCCTTTTGCAAAGTGTTGCAAGAAAAAGCTTTAATTTTTCATCTGCCATACCATCATATGTATAAATTGCCTATATTAAAATTCTTTATAAGTCACTCATGTATAACTATTTAATATTTAGGCGTTTGAATTATAGAAGAACTATAGGCACTCTGCAAAACTCCAAAACTGTAAAGAAGCCATTATGTAAGTTTCAACAGATCTTTATTTCTTCAATGAATTCACTGTTGATATATCAACTTTCCAGTAGGTTGACATGATTTTAATCATGTGCTTAAATATTTGTTACTCTGATGTCATAGATAATGTTAATGATGATTAGCTGTCACATGGAAGGATTTGGGTTTGCGTTTTGCCCAGTATTGCCAGTCCCAGGCATTCAAAAACAAAACAAAAAAGAAAACCAATGAATGAGCCCCCAAAGTCATAAGATTGAATTAAAAATAATGAAATTTTAAAATCATGAGATGTTAAACATAATAAAGTTTAGACTTGTTATTTACCAGCTGGGCTTTGAGCTTTAGGGGTGTCTGTGGGCGGGGTGGAATGGGGGTCACATTTTCAAGCTTTTCTTTGCAAGCTCAAGGGCCAGAAATATACTTAAAAATAAGAAAAGAGGGGTTAAGGGGGAAGCTGAGATTATCACATAATCTTATGATTTCAAAAACTGGGGTTTTAAAGGCCCTCGCAAAATAATCAAAGATTCATGATAAAAAACAAAACAGACAAGAGTTGGGAACACTTCCCACCTCTGGACATCTGTGCTTCAGGTTGAAAGGAGAATTTAACATCACTATCCCATTCCTTAGAGTCTATGCCATAAGAAAGCTTTAGCATGTGGAAGGAAACAGCTATTGGATGTTTATTAGCAGCAGCAGCTGCTGCTGCTAATGATGGAGGGGGGGTTGGTAAAAGGGTCTCAAAAGAGAAGAAGAAAATGATACTCCTCCTGGGATCATAGAATGTAGGATGAAAGACTGGGTGGCAGTTCTGTGTTACCACTAAGTGTAACTGGTTAAATGCTGCCCTTGAATGCTTACATTCAGCTCTTGTTGGAGTAAGAGTGCCATGTAGATGGGTGAGGCTAGAATTTGCCCCAGTATTGCCACCTCGATTTAGAAAATAAAGATGCTGCTGTGCACTAGCCAAGACAGCTGGAAACCAAAGTGTAAGTTTTCGGAAATCAAGTAAATAAAGCTAGGTATCAAACTGCTCTGTTTTTGGAAACAAATGAATGTGCATCCCCAGTGCAACAAGTGAGCTTCTGGTCTCTCACACCCACCATCTGTTTACCTTTCAGTACTATATACATATACATTAGCCACAGAGAGGAAAGAGTGTACACACAAGACAGCTGTCAGATAAGTTTATAAATCAAAGTGTTTCCAAATAAAATGGTTTCAATTAGCCTTTGTTAGGATGCATGTAATGCCAGTTGCCTCCTACTGCTTTTAATAAGACACTCTCAAGGAAGCCAATTAATCAGAGCTGCTGGATTTAATACTACACTTTTGCAAAGGTTCCTGAGCTGGTGTGGAGATATTAAGGGGAAACATCACTTCATAGGTTCTTTTAGTATAATTTACTGACTAGTCTCACAAGCAAGAAGATTCTTCCCTTCATTCCATTGTGATTCTCGCTCATTTGTCTGCCCATCTTTTAACTGTCTCACTTCTATCTTTTACGCTAACTGCAGATGATCAGTCTTCTGAGAAAGGTAGGTGCTCTGCCTATCTTGGTGTGAACAAGCAATGCCTTTTCCTAAAAACAGACAGGAACTCCCAAAGCAAAGGGGAATGCTAAAGACAATTTGCTCCTACAGCCATTTTTCTGAATTAGAATTAACCTCAAGGTATCTACAAAAATACTCAGTTTCCAATTTACTCCAAATCTAGGACAAGTGCTTCTTGTTAGCTGCTATGGGCCAAATCGTGTGTTAATTTACACCTTCTGCAGCCTGCTCAGGTCCACATGGTGAACAGGAATTATAAACTGATGCAGAACTTGGTGGGTTTGGAGTTCTACAAAAGAAAAAAAAGGTTGCCTTGACACCTTCTGGGACACCAGTGTCAATCTGGTTTCATTGTCTTGGCTATTAATTTGCACTGCGTTTTACTATGTTACTTTCGTTCTAATCAACTGAATTAAGATCATGTTGTTTATAATAGCCATTGTATTACTCTCTTGTCTTTTTAAACAGCAGGTGTTTTCTTAATTAACGACTGTTCCTGCTGATATTCTCTCACATTGAATGTGCTCCTTTAGAAAAGGATGTCTCAGGTGTTGAAATTTAATTCCACTGACTTCGCTCATAGTACAAACTGCCGTCTGTCATCAGATGGCCAGTAACTTAGCTTTTGGGGGAGAGGGTCTAGGAGGGAGGAAGAGAAGCAAACAGCTAGTTACAACGATGAGGGGGAAAAGGTCTTTTAATAGTGAATCTTATACTTAAAGTTACTACAAATATATTCTGTTACAGTAGGCATACAATTCACTGTTCTGCACCTGCATTGAAAGAAAACACCCCATTAATCTTACTGGACTGACATGCAGATATCTGGGACAGAAAAAAAGAGCCCTTTCTTTGGACTGGCATCTTTTGCTATTTAAGGACGTGATCATGTAAAACACTCACTTAAGTAAAGTTAGCATGTTGCGTTTAATGTGTGTAACGTTTTGCAGGAGTGCCCTTAAAGTATAAAAAGCCAAGCTGTTTTCTTTCAGTAAGTGAGCAAGAATCACCACTTTTTTTAGTATTTTACTGTGTATAGCTATTACATTCTGCAGATTCTAGTGATTACATTTTTACTGTGCATGCTCTTGGTTTGTATATTTTATTGTATATGAATGACCCAGAGATCTGATAAAAAGCCAGTGTTAGTCTTATAATATGCTTTTTATCTATCTTTTTAACAAGAGATTAGCACAGAAACAACATTAAAATTAAATTTGTTGACTCTCAGTTTGAGTTCAGAGCGATGCTTCATCTATGGTTCTCACTATTGTACTGAATGGTGCTTGAGTCTAACAAGAAGTGTTCTGGATTATTAGATCCACTTGCAATCCTATGTACCAGGGAAGTTAGCGAATGAATGCCAGCCCTTCCTCTGAGTTGCTTTGTTTTTATGGGCATATAGTATTTATATTGCTTAAATGTTCGCTAACAGCAACTCTAAGCAGATGCGATGATCGATAAAAATTTTTTTACTGAGAGATGTATTCTGAGACATTAAATGGCAATTTAATATAAGGCATTAGCCATGGGCTAAACTAGTTATCATTAGTACTTGTTTATATTGATAATACAGGATGCAAAGTCTTTTCCCCCAAACCACATAACATAGGTATTGTAACATCTTGCTTCCCCTTCTCTCATCATTTTTATTAACAGAAGACTGTGACTGTGAGGGATATTTCAATGGACAATATATAGGTGAGGAACCTAATTCCCAGTACTTTTTCCTGTAAAATTGGTGTGTATAATAATGTGCTTCTCTTTAAATCAAGTTGCTTTTCATCTGAATTTGTTTCATGTGAGTTGTTAACTCGAAAACTGCATGAAAGGATACAACAGGCCACTGACAAAGCCTGAGCTTGGCACCAAGGATTCAAGAAGAATTCATCCCAAGGCAGCTCCTTTGTTGTGGAGACTCAAATACCTCTTTCCCCTGTTTTCCACCTGATAAACAAATGCAGTTAGTTGTCATGAACTTCCCATGGAATAGATGTATTTATGCTACAGTAGGGGGTTCATTGTATCTCTTTTATGGAGTTAAGAATTCTACTATTCCCACCTTCCCCATCATTATAAACAAACTGGTGCATGTGATGCTTAACACAAGCCAGTTTTCACCATACGAGTTCTTATTGAAAGACAAGCAGCTTGGACAATTGGCTAGGAAGATACTTCGTTTAATGTTTGTTATATTTTGCTCTTTAGCTGGTTTGCGGAGGAGCTTTAGGTTAAGTCGAAAGGAGAAACACAACAACCAGAATCAAGCAAAGCAAGCGGACATATCTGAGTTCCTAACATATGAAGAAGTCACTAAATATCAGCAGCAGCCGGGAGAAAAGCAGAGACTGGTGGTTTTGATTGGTATGTCGCAAAACTGGTCAGAAATTTTTCCATCAACATTTTTTTAAAAAGACCTTTTAAAATGAAAAGCTGAAAAAATTCCCTTCCAGAAGCTCCAAAGCAGCACTCTGAGTTTTGGCAAGGTCCTGTAGTTTACCCTGATTTCCTGCCAAAAAGTTTTGACCAGGACCTAGGCATGTTTAGCTGTTAGAATAATTTATAAAAAACTGGATGTCAGAGAAAAGGAGGCTCAGTAAGATTTTCTGCAGTTCAGTAAGCCTAGCAACTCTGAGTCTAGGTATTTTTCCAGGGTAGCTTAGAGTCTGGGGGGTATCCAGAAAAACTAAATGCTGTGAACATAGAGTTTCTGCTACGGTGACTGGATAAATATCTGGTCTCCTGCCATTTAGGATTCAAGCTGCTGCTAGTGATGCTCTTTAAGGTAGAATGGGGGTGGGACATGAGTTCTTGCTGTTTCGTGCACAGATTTCTTTAAACCGTCTCCTACATCATGCATCCTATTTGTGAGATTGAAAATATTGCAAACAGAATGAAGGAATATTTCTTTCAGAACCTAAACAAATCAGTTTTCATTTCCTTATTGCTTAGGTTCTTTAGGAGCCAGACTAAATGAGCTCAAGCAGAAAGTTGTGTCAGAGAATCCACAGGAGTATGGTGTTGCAGTACCACGTAAGTAACATTTACAGGAATCTGTTTGTCCCCACCTTTTACTGTATACTGCATGCAGTAATATAGTGATTGATTACACTACTATCCAGTCTGTTCCTGTTCCCACACTATTTACATGCATTTTTCAGAATTAGTTCAAGTTCTTCCCCCTCCTTTTGAGAGTCTGTATTTGTCTCTTATTGACTCAGCATATCACATCTCTCTCTGGGAGTATATACAGAATCTGGAATCTTGTCAGCTCCTTTGATATTTTTTTTTTTATTTTCCAAATGAACAGATTGCTTTTCTCAATATCCATTAAAAAAATGACTGACTACAGGGGGGAAGAAATTAGACTGTAAATCTCAAAAATTAGAATTAAAATGAAACATTTCTTATGATTCAGCAAAGAAGATAAATGTATGCTTCTTTGTTCCTATTTAAAGATGATGGTGCTGGATTAGGTACAGAGTTTTAATTCATCAATTTAATTAGAGAGAGAAAAATATTAATCTTAAGAAATAGAGAACAATAAAGCAGGCAGACTCCTTAATATGGAAGAGTGATATTTTGAAGCCTGGATTAACATGTTAATTCTCTTCATACACACAGAGCCACAGTGATATGCAAGACTGGAATTTAAAAACGTATTTCAAAGTGTGGTTTTGCTCTGCTGATGCATGAATTTATGGTCTATCAGTTATATGGAGATGGTGGCTGATGGTATACAGATTGAAATTAGCAATTTTTTAAGAACTTTGCAATAATATCACTGTGTATCTTGTCATCTGAGTGCCCCAAAAACTGATTTAGAGTTATACTGATCAATTTGTCTTCCAGAAGTTTTAAACTTATATCAAGGGAACTTCTAATGTTTGGATAGAGGCTGTTTCGCCCCCAACCCATGTGTGTAAATTTTATTTGGATTTACACACATCTGATTTAGATTGCTGGCTTTGACATGTTTCTCTTCCAGTAGCCCTTTGTTAAAGATGTGCCTCACATACAGACATATTTGTATTAGTTTTTAAAATCTGAATTTGATGTACTTGTAACATTGGAAAGTTATGGGTTTACGCTTTCATGGTCAGCTTGTATCAAGCTGTGCAAATGGTCACCGGAGTGTACTGTTAAAGTAAAGGGATGACTAATAGTCATTTCTTTTAAGGAAATTAAAAGAAATGACAACTTCAAAGCTAAGGAAAGAAGAGCTATACTTATATAGATGGTGTATATATGGCATGAAAAAAATCAAAGTGTTACAGGAGGAGAGCAGGTAGATAATTTAGCATCAGTGAGGAATGAACAATGCTGTAATGAGAAAGCAGAGAGAACAATTCAACAGGAGGAGGTGAAATGAAAGTATCTACATGCTGGAAATGGCCCACCTTGATTATCATACACATTGTAAGGAGAAAAGGAGTACTTGTGGCACCTTAGAGACTAACCAATTTATTTGAGCATGAGCTTTCGTGAGCTACAGCTCACTCACGAAAGCTCATGCTCAAATAAATTGGTTAGTCTCTAAGGTGCCACAAGTACTCCTTTTCTTTTTGCGAATACAGACTAACACGGCTGTTACTCTGAAACCTGTCATTGTAAGGAGAGTGATCACTTTAGATAAGCTATTACCAGCAGGAGAGTGGGGTGGGGGGAGAGAAAACCTTTTGTAGTGATAAACACCCATTTTTTCCACGGTCTGTGTGTATAAAAACATCTTCTGTATTTTCCACAGTATGCATCCGTTGAAGTGAGCTGTAGCTCACGAAAACTTATGCTCAGATAAATTGGTTAGTCTCTAAGGTGCCACAAGTACTCCTTTTCTTTTTGCGAATACAGAGTAACATGGCTGTTACTCTGAAACCTATCTACATATAGTGACTTTTGCTTAATATATTGAATGTGAATCCATGATTGAACATTTAATATGGTGTTGGTCCTGGTGAGAGTTGAGAACACACAGAAAACCAATAATTTTTAGGCTTAACAGTTAACGTTCTGAGTCTTTACCTATCTAGTGCTCTAGGACTTTCTTCTTAATTCACCTCTGCTGTGCTTGTCCATCTGCAGTGTTTCTCAGCAGAGCAGGATTCATTCCCATAAATATTTGCCCCAAATCTGTCATTCCTATACTTTATCCTAATTTTACACTAGTGGACAGGTATTTGAGTGCACTAGACTTCAAAGCACAAATATACAAGCGTTGCCAACCAGATGCATTAAAAAGCCACAGGTTAGATCCCAAGGATCAGGAGATTTAAGCTAATCATGAGAATCAATAAACAAAACAGTGATACCCTAACTGCGGCTTTCGAGCTGCAAATGCCTGTTTAATGGTGTCTCCTGTGGCTCTTTGTAGCATATGATATTAAAACACTGAATTAATTCATAAGGTGGGTAGAAAGCTGGCTAGATTGTCGGGCTCAACGGGTAGTGATCAATGGCTCCATGTCTAGTTGGCAGCCGGTGTCAAGTGGAGTGCCCCAGGGGTCGGTCCTGGGGCCGGTTTTGTTCAATATCTTCATAAATGATCTGGAGGATGGTGTGGATTGCACTCTCAGCAAATTTGCGGATGATACTAAACTGGGAGGAGTGGTAGATACGCTGGAGGGGAGGGATAGGATACAGAAGGACCTAGACAAATTGGAGGATTGGGCCAAAAGAAATCTGATGAGGTTCAATAAGGATAAGTGCAGGGTCCTGCACTTAGGACGGAAGAACCCAATGCACCGCTACAGACTAGGGACCGAATGGCTAGGCAGCAGTTCTGCGGAAAAGGACCTAGGGGTGACAGTGGACGAGAAGCTGGATATGAGTCAGCAGTGTGCCCTTGTTGCCAAGAAGGCCAATGGCATTTTGGGATGTATAAGTAGGGGCATAGCGAGCAGATCGAGGGACGTGATCGTTCCCCTCTATTCGACACTGGTGAGGCCTCATCTGGAGTACTGTGTCCAGTTTTGGGCCCCACACTACAAGAAGGATGTGGATAAATTGGAAAGAGTCCAGCGAAGGGCAACAAAAATGATTAGGGGTCTAGAGCACATGACTTATGAGGAGAGGCTGAGGGAGCTGGGATTGTTTAGTCTGCAGAAGAGAAGAATGAGGGGGGATTTGATAGCTGCTTTCAACTACCTGAAAGGGGGTTCCAAAGAGGATGGCTCTAGACTGTTCTCAATGGTAGCAGATGACAGAACGAGGAGTAATGGTCTCAAGTTGCAATGGGGGAGGTTTAGATTGGATATTAGGAAAAACTTTTTCACTAAGAGGGTGGTGAAACACTGGAATGCGTTACCTAGGGAGGTGGTAGAATCTCCTTCCTTAGAGGTTTTTAAGGTCAGGCTTGACAAAGCCCTGGCTGGGATGATTTAACTGGGACTTGGTCCTGCTTTGCGCAGGGGGTTGGACTAGATGACCTTCTGGGGTCCCTTCCAACCCTGATATTCTATGATTCTATGATTCTATGATTCTATGATTATTAACCAATCAGGATGCTTTTACTATGTTATTAATCAATTAAGTTAATAACTTAATACAAGTTGATATATTATCACAGCATATACTCTTTAAATGTGACTGGTACTATAGAAAAATGAAACAATGAGTTCACACTACTGTGGTTCTTCTGGGTAATGTTGACTGCTAATTTGACTCCTGAACCACTGAGGTCTGAGTACCATTGGTTTAAACCAAACAGACAAATAAAAGCAAAAAAACAGCAACGGCAATGTTAATGTTGAGATTAATTGTACAACAGGCAAGAGCTCAAATTCTGATAGCAAACAGATTTGTTTTCCTGTGCGTTACATTGGTATTTTATTGTAATATAAAAATCTTGAAATAATTAAACAGAATATACTAAAGATAACAGTTTTACAATGTCATGTCACCGTGGAAAATAACTTACTTCCCTCCTGTAACTGGATTAAGGAAAAAATGAAATTTGATTTCAACAGTTGTGCAGGAATAGAGAACTACATGATGCAATTTTAAAGTTACTGGATTCAAAAGCAAGAATACTGAAAGAAGCTTGTGATAGCGAACTACTAATATTTTAAAATGTGAACAATACATAAGACACGTAGTGTATTATGACGGGGCAAGGCCAGAAGGCTATAGAAAAGTAGTGGGAGATAGATATATTAGCTCCAGGCTAAACAAATCCCTGGTACCAAGATAAGTTAAATGGCAGCTGCTCCAGGTCAATTAGGACACCTGGGGCCGATTAAGAACTTTCCAGAAGGCAGGGAGAATGCTAGGTTGATTGGGACACGTGAAGCCAATCAGGGACTGGCTGAAACTAGTTAAAAGCCTTCCAGTTGGTCAGGTGGGTGTGGATGTCAGGAGCTGTGGGAGGAAGTTGCACTGTTGGAGAGGCTGAGTAGTACACACCATATCAGGCACAAGGAAGGAGACTCTGAGGTAAGGGTGAAGTGGAGCCTGAGGAAGTGGAGGCTGCTGTGGGGAAGTAGCCCAGGGAATGGTACGTGTCCTGTTTCTAAAAGGTCAGCTACCATAGCTGATACTATTAAGGTCCCTGGGCTGGAGCCTGGAGTAGAGGGCGGGCCTGTGCTCTCCCCCCCCCCCCAACCTGTTTTGCCCCCTCCCTGATTAATCACTGAGACTGGGAGACAACAGAGACTGTACAAGGGAGGATAGCTTCTCCTCACCTCCCTTGCTGGCTTATGATGAAAATGGCTCAGTAGACTGTGACCCTTCTCTCCCTAGAGAGAAGGGTTATGTGGAGGGTCACAGTGAGCCTCTGAGGCTAGCGAAATCTGCTGGGAAATGCGGGACCCATGGAGATAAGGACAGAGCTTTGTCACAGTATGTATAGAAATAGAATGCATGTCTCAAGGCCTAATGATGAGATTAACACCATACATGTCAGACCACATTTAAAATATTCACTGCACTGAGAGACATTATGGCACTCAAAAAAGGTACAGGGAAGAACTACTTAAAAAAATATAAAAGCAAGAATTCAAAGTCAGAGTTAAATCACTAATTTATTCATTTGCAAATTTGATACCATCAGCTCAGAATTAAACAAAGACTGTGAATGCTAGCCAACTACAAAAGCAGTTTCTCCTCCCTTGGTGTTCACACCTCAACTGCTAGAAGAGGGCCTCATCCTCCCTGATTGAGCTAACCTCGTTATTCCTAGCCTGATTCTTGCTTGCATATTTATACCTGCCTCTGGAAATTTCCACTACATGCATCTGACAAAGTGGGTATTCACCCACGAAAGCTCATGCTCCAATACGTCTGTTAGTCTATAAGGTGCCATAGGACTCTTTGCCGCTATCACTAATTTAGTTAGCTTGGGGAGAAAACCCAGAAATTACTCAAACAAGCCTGTTGTGTTTTTTTTGAAGTTCTGGGTGGAAAAAATGCTGAAAAAAAACAAGCTGATTTTTATTTCCTAATGATTATCTCCAGTGGGTCACATCTGATTTCCTTTTATTCTTTTAGGACCTTCTTCTGCTCCCACAGAAAGTCATGGGAATTCTGTCATTAACTTAGATTGGAGCAGGATAAGGCCTTTATATTGTTTCCAGGTTGTTTTGTGATGAATCACATGTTCTAAAATTGTGATTGGGGTTTTGGGCATCTTTTGAGAGTTTACTTTTATTAAAGGCTGTAGTGATACAAGAGATATTTGTAGCTTGTTTACTAGAAGCGATACCATTTTCCCTAGGAACTTTTATGGTGGTGCCATGTGCAAGGAAAAAAAAAGTGTAAAAAACTTCTGTGTATGCTATATTATCTTAAAGAACAGAGGTTGAATTTGGCCTTCAACTGTTTTTAGAAAAACGGGGTTTTACAGATTTAAAAATAGATACATTTGTGTCCCTCTAAAATTCCAATGGAAACATTTTCAAAAAATACTAAAGCCAAATAAACAACCTTTGCATATTTTGCAACCCAAAACACAGCTCCTTTGTGCCAAGGGCATGACAACATAAATGCAAAACAGACAAAACAAAAATTTCATAGTTTAAGGCTGGAAGGGACCAGTATAGTAGTCTTACCCCATGCACAACACAGAACCTCAAAGGACTTTTCCCCATAATTCCTGCATCAAGCCCATGTCTTGTGATTGACCCAGACCATATCTGAAATTGAGTCTGTTTTCATTGCCCAAGCAGAGATGAATTAAAAAGCTAAATAAAGTATTTACTTTAAGACTCACCAAGCTGTTTGCAGACGTGCAATGTTTCTCAGCAGGTTACATGCTTTTCCTCCTTCCCTACTCTTGTTTGCCTGTTTCACTTACTTGTTCCATCTTGTCTTAAATTGAGGTATAATTCCACCAGCTGCTCCAGATAAGCAATTCCACTGATTCTACAAGGATGCAGGGTTCCACCGGGATCAGGGCCCCAGACTTCAAATCTTTTGAGGGAAGGGCCATGTCAGCCTATATATTTGTACAGTGTCCAGCACAGCAGGACCCTGACCTCGATTGGTGGCCTCTTGGGTGCTATCATAATATAAAAGATAAAGTAAATTAATTATTTCAATTTTAATCTACTGTAAGGTTTTGTTTTTATACAGGTAAAGGGATTTTTGTTTTCAGTTCTGTTTTTCACTTGATGGTGTGTGTCCATTTACTTTTGGAAGCATGAAAACCTAAGACTAAACAAAGAAAAGTCAGCATCCAACTTCTGCTAACTGCTACCCCATGTTTGATGTTCACTGTACTGTTTCCACTCTTCCAGATACAACAAGGTCAAAGAAAAGTCATGAAAAAGAGGGAGTGGAATACAATTTTGTCTCTAAGCAATCATTTGAGATAGATGTACAGCATAACAAGTAGGTTTGTTTTAACATATAGAAATAGTGTGGTTACATTTTCAACATATTGCTTGTCAAGATGTATAGTACATACATACCTAGTTCAGTGTAATAACGGGATGGGGCAATTTTTCCAGTAAACTCTTGTTTTCAGTTTGAGTATAAACTCACTCAAAGCCTGACTGAAAGGCAAGTCAGGAACAGTAAAGGGTTGGAAAGAGGCGCAGGAGGCGGAATCCAACCCTGCTACCTAATTAGTGGCAGTCCCATTAACTACCTTCACTGCTATTTTCTGGTACATGTATGCTGGCAAGTTCTATTTACTTTTATTCTGAATTTGGGAATGTAAATGACCTGTTGGATTATCCAGTTCATTTCCTGCTAGTGCAAGGTTTTCCTATAGAATTTAAATTCCCCTAGAAGCCTGAAAAGTAAAATTTCTTTCCTGGCTAGCTTTGTACTGTTCTCTGTGGAAAACATGAGGTTCCCCCTTTCTCTATTTTTAGAATTCAGCTGAAAATACTGTGGCAGTTTTCTTTAAGTTCCTTATTTGTCAGCCTCACTGATTATCACTGATGCCCTGGGAAAACTGTTAAGCCCCCAGAAGGATCACAAAAACATAGAACCATAGAATATCAGGGTTGGAAGGAACCTCAGGACCAACCCCCTGCTCAAAGCAGGACCAATCCCCAACTAAATCATCCCAGCCAGGGCTTTGTCAAGCCTGACCTTAAAAATATCTAAGGAAGGAGATTCCACCACCTCCCTAGGTAACGCATTCCAGTGTTTCACCACCCTCCTAGTGAAAAAGTTTTTCCTAATATCCAACCTAAACCTCCCCCACTGCAACTTGAGACCATTACTCCTTGTTCTGTCATCAGCTACCACTGAGAACAGTCTAGAGCCATCCTCTTTGGAACCCCCGCTTCAGGTAGTTGAAAGCAGCTATCAAATCCCCCCTCATTCTTCTCTTCCGCAGACTAAACAATCCCAGTTCCCTCAGCCTCTCCTCATAAGTCATGTGTTTCAGTCCCCTTATCATTTTTGTTGCCCTCCACTGGACTCTTTCCAATTTTTCCACATCCTTCTTGTAGTGTAGGGCCCAAAACTGGACATAGTACTCCAGATGAAGCCTCACCAGTGTTGAATAGAGGGGAATGATCACCTCCCTCGATCTGCTGGCAATGCCCCTACATATACATCCCAAAATGCCATTGGCCTTCTTGGCAACAAGGGCACACTGTTGACTCATATGCAGCTTCTTGTCCACTGTCACCCCTAGGTCCTTTTCTGCAGAACTGCTGCCTAGCCATTCGGTCCCTAGTCTGTAGCGGTGCATTGGATTCTTCCATCCTAAGTGCAGGACTCTGCACTTGTCCTTGTTGAACCTCATCGGATTTCTTTTGGCCCAATCCTCCAATTTGTCTAGGTCCCTCTGTATCCTATCCCTACCCTCCAGCGTATCTACCTCTCCTCCCAGTTTAGTGTCATCTGCAAACTTGCTGAGGGTGCAATCCACACCATCCTCCAGATCATTTATGAAGATATTGAACAAAACCGGCCCCAGGATCAACCCTTGGGGCACTCCACTTGATACCGGCTGCCAACTAGACATGGAGCCATTGATCACTACCCGTTGAGCCCGACAATCTAGCCAACTTTCTATCCACCTTATAGTCCATACTTCTTTAACTTGCTGGCAAGAATACTGTGGGAGATCGTGTCAAAAGCTTTGCTAAAGTCAAGGAACAACACGTCCAGAGTCTTGTAGATGCCCTAAAAGAGTGGAGTTTTTGTTGAAATTGTAATGGTAACAGATAGAAACCAAACCAATGCATAGAGCTCAGTTTGCTTTCCCCATCATAAACTAGTAGTTTCAAGGTAGGTCAGATTTTGGTCCTAAACTGCTTGGATGTTTTCTGCAATATTTATAACATTTCCACATTTCTTTGAGAACATCCAAATAAGGATACATATTCCAAGAGAGACTTTTCTTTTAAGACATTCCATTTGCTCAGTATACTCCACACGGCCCATGCTTATTCAGTGGTACTTTTCTATTTGTTTCTGTGATTTTTCTGTGAGAGAAAGGGGTTGACTTGTAATTAAGTCAGGGAAGCTGGGTTCAGTTAAGACTCTTGTGGCCCTTGGCAAGTCACTGAACTTCCCTTTGCCTCAGCTTTCTCCATGAAGAGAATAATAGAATATCAGGGTTGGAAGGGACCTCAGGAGGTCATCTAGTCCAACCCCCTGCTCAAAGCAGGACCAATCCCCAATTTTTGCCCCAGATCCCTAAATGGCCCCCTCAAGTATTGAGCTCACAACCCTGGGTTTAGCAGGCTAATGCTCAAACCACTGAGCTATCCGTCCTGCCCCCCCCCCCATTGAGAGGGGATGTACAAATTAATTCCTTCAAAATCCTAAAGCATATTGAGAGCCTCAAATGGAAGGAGACATCTTATTGCATTGTCTCAATTTTCTGAACCCCAGACACTAGTTTTGTAAAGGGAGACACCCATAGGTGCTGGAACTAGGGGTGCTGCGGCACCCCGGCGTGAAGTAGTTTCCATCATATACAGGGTTTACAGTTTGGTTCAATGGCTCTCAGCGCCCGCACTGTACGAATTTTTCCAGCATCACTTGAAGACAACTGTTTTTCATGACTCCCTGGAATTAACAAATGTAACCGGTTTGGGGGACAACAGCGGTCAAAGTTCTTTAAATTTCCTTTCCTTTGTGGCATATATTCATGGAGTATAAATATCTTAACTTTTTAGATTTGTTGAACATGGAGAATACAAAGAGAATCTGTATGGAACAAGCCTTGAGGCAATCCAATCTGTTATGGCCAAAAATAAAGTTTGTTTGGTGGATGTGGTACCCGAAGTAAGTACAGCTGCTTTTATAAAGTCTTCTGATTCCGGGGGCCTGGCAGCAGCAGTCAGAAATAAAATAAGCATGCTGCTGTAGCCAGCCATCTCAGTACGTTAAAATGTTTGTGGCACAATATCAAGGAAATTGTTGCAAATAACTAGTTTAGCCCCTTCCTCTGTTTGTGAATCATTTGTGACCCAATCTAGATTTTTCCATCTCTTCTTTTTTTTTTTTTTGGTATTCATCAAACACTTTAGTTGAAGAAACTCAGCCTCTGAGCCGCTTTGCAAATTTTTCACTTTGACTTTTCATTATCAAGGGCCTTATCCAACTCCTTTTGAAATTTGTTGACTTCAGATAGCGGGATCAAGTGCTATTTGCAGTCTGTGACTGGCCACCAGAATCCGATATTATTCCTGCTCCCTAATTGGATGACAAACTTTTAAAACAGAATAAAAATCTAACAATGAGAATAGTGATTAAAGGATGATAGCAAGTACCCTTGTTTGTAGGCAAATTATGAGTTTCTCTATGAAGAACTGGCATTCCCTAAACATTCACGTGAAGAAAAATGTTACTGAATAGCCATTCAGAATGTGAATGAATGTTCAGGGATATGGCTTTGCAGTATTCAACCAGCTTTAAACATGGAAAACAGTGTTGTTTCCCATGGGGAGAAGTAATAGAAGATGAGTCTTTTCTTGTTGGGGTTACATAGAACAGAGAAAAAACAGCATAATCTGATCTGCTTTGAAACTTGTTTGATTTGTTATGTTACAAATCAAATTTAACACTAAAAAAGTCAAATATACTGTGTTCAAACAAACATGAACATTGTAAAAAAAAAATTACTAGAGGGAGCAAATAAAAAATTTTCCAAAGCTTTATAGGTGAATGTATCATTCTGTTTTTAAATCTTTACTAGCGAACTATTTATTTCCTCTGTGCAGATTTCAGCTTTCTGCATTGCATTATTAATTTACAAGCCATACGGTGAGTATGGAAAACACAATATGGCTTTATGGTATCTTGTGTTTTACACCATGTTCAATCTCTCAACTTTTTAAACTAAAGCAAACCACTGTTTACGATTAGTGTTCTCATACTGAGTGCCAGACCAAGAATTTTGTCTGGTGGGAGGGAGGAGGTAAAGGTGGGGCATGTGTGTAGTCACAAACAAAACAAAACAAAAGTACCCCCCACACACACACATTTGGGCTGCCTTTAGGTTAGCTAAGCAGAGGCAAAACATTTTCCCTCAGGTAAGAACAATTGTAAAGCTTTGCTTTTAACACTTGGGTTATTCCAACATGGCTTTGTTTTCAAACCTTAGACTTGGCTTGGCCTGTGTGAAGCTTCTGTTTCAAACAGTCCTACATTAAAGTGCACTAGAAAACTTTTAGGGTGTGTGAGCAGTGTCCACATGGGCCAGTTCGTGGGCAACATGCTGGCATGAATTAGATTTTACACCCCATCTAATGTGGACTAAGGCACCATGTAGACAGGCTCTAAATTTGAGGCGTTCCCTTCCCAACATACCTGCTAAGGACATAATCAGGTACCAGACTTTTTTTTTTAAACTAAGAAAAGAGAAGTTTGCACCCATTCCTCTCTGAGATCCATTGCACATTAATTAGATGCTACCTTGCACCTTATCTGAGAGGATATTGCTGCTGTTCCTGTTTTAAGAACTTGGAGGATTCCTCACTTAAGATTTTTGGAGAGGAAGAACTGTCTAGTTGCAAAAGCACAAGAATAGGATTTGAAAGATCTAGGTTTTATTCCTGGCTGTGCACTAACTTCCAGTGTACCCTTAGGCAAATCATTGGTGCTCTTAATCATCTTTCTCATGTGGGTGGTGTAAGAAAGATTTTTATTACCCTTATTTCAAAGATGGAGAAACTGAGACACTACCTCATTAATGTGTGTAAAGGGCTTTGGGATCTTCATATGGACGTGCTGTGTATTAGGGCATTATTACAATAAAACCTTCTCATCTCACCAGTGCCATGGAAGCACCAATTTCCTGTTACATAGTATAGCTGCTGCAGCATCAAATGCCAGCAGGTTACCCTCACATTTCTCCGCTTTAATTAATCCACAAGGATTCTGATATCGGGGGTCTGAGACAGCAGATGGCTGGAACAGACATTTTTTTGTCATTCTATGTATCTAGTTCATGCCCTTTCTAAAGACCATATACCTTTATGCTCAAAACACCAGCCTCCTCAGTTTTACAACTTGTCCCTGTATGATGGCTTATAAAAAATATTAAAGTTAATAGAAAAGCAAACTCAAATACTGATGACAGCTGTAAGAGAGTATCCTGGGATGAATATACTGTGGAGGTCATAGAAAGGTGTAAATGAAGAATTGTGCTGTATCTTTTCTTCATATTTTGTCCTCTTAATGGGAAAGAGTTTCTTCTGGATTGTTCCTAAGCAAAGTAAATATCTGACTTCTCCTCGGATGAATAATGCTATTTACAGTCCCTGGTTAATTGCTCTACAGAAAGCAATGATGCTTGCCTGTCTTGTGAATCTAGCAGCTGGTCTGAGTGCTGGCTCAGCAGAACTGGACTGTTCACAGTGCTGAGCCTTGCTGAACAAAAAGCAAAGTGTGCCCTAAAAACCACAATGTATTACATAGTTAGTTTTCTTATTAAGGAGCTTGCCCTTGCATTATGAGAGATGCACACACGTCCTCCTTTCCTATGTAAGCCACATGGAACTTTTCCTACCATAAACAGGCTCTGCATTCTCAGTCCTTCTGGCCACACAAAAAAAAGTGTGATTCCAGCTGTAACTGAAGTCACTGGGTACTGACTCCTCTCTTATGCCAGTGGCTGGACCAGGTCATGTGTCTGGGATTAGGAAATAACTTTAAATACTCCTGTCAAAGCAAGTAGAGTTCAATTTCTTGGGTTTTGTCCACTTTTTATGAAAGGAAAGTAAGGATAATTTGGCCTAATAGGCAAGTTATACCCTTTTCTCTTGTATTACGTTCCCCTTTCTGTAAATTTAATGCACAGCAAGATCTGTGTGCAATGACACTGACATTATATTCATCTCCTTTTTGGAGAATTACAGATATAATGCTCAGACTTACAGTATTTTACACAGAGTTTCAAATGAAAAATTTATACAGTTGACATTACTAAGAACAGTTGCAACAGGGATAATTGAAGTTTCATACATTAACTTATCATGTAAAAGTTTTCCTTAACATACATAAAAAGCTCATGTATATTTCTACTCACAGGCAGTAAAGTACCTGAGAACACCAGAGTTTAAACCGTATGTTATATTTGTGAAGGCTCTGGTTCCAGAAAAGAAAAAAAATGCACCAACATCTCCAACTTCAGAAGAAATCTCAGCCCCACTTGTAAGTATTTTAACCTCAGTTCTTAAGACACTGAAGAAGCCATATTTGGAATATTCATAAGAGAAATACCTGTCCCTCCAGTTGAGTGAGATAACATAACTGGCTCTAGTCTTATGAAGGGAAGTCAGGTTGAGAGTTCTAAGTAGCTACATTCATGTGGCAATTACCTGGGAACTCTTTTTGCCTTCCTCCATTATGTCTCCTTGCTGATGGGTCAGTATGGACAGCAAGGCATCCTCCTACAGGACATGCCTGAGATGTTCTGCAAGATAATGATATCCAACAAAACTCTGATTTGAGATTCAGATTTTATAAGCTGCTACACAGTTTTCAGAGCCCCCGTGCTAAGGTGAATACGACTACCATTATTTCAGCTGCCACACCTTCATCTCCTATATTAATTTACTTAATTTTCCTGAAGTGTGTTTTGCCTTTTAATTTTACAAGTGTCTTCGTGCTGCATGACTTTTCTTCAAACACAAGTAAAACAATAAACACAGTTGCTGACATAGTTGTTTCACTGACTATTAGAGATATGAAATAAGCTACCCAGGGAGGCAGTTGTAGGAGAAAGTTGAATGTTTCTTGAATTCATTTAGGATTTGTTTCTGCAGTATGGAGAAAGGGCAGGCAGGTAATCCAAGAAGAGTAGGCAAATTATTCAATGTTCTCATGTTTCTTGCACTTTTTTCTAGAGAAGGTTTGGGATAGTATGGGAGGCATAAAACATACAATTTGCAAAGACAACTTGTATCTGGGTGAGGGGTAAGTCTGCTGGATAATCCTGTTTGTTTGTTTTGGGCCAGAGGTATGGTTTCTTCTTAGGAAGACTACTTTGTGTTTGGCTCTTACCACGCAAATCCTCTTGGAGGCGGGGGGGGCGGAGTTGAGAAACAGGCTTGTTTTCAGTTTAACAACACCCACCATGACTTGAACAGAGTTAGAACTTCAGAGGGAGATTCTGCCCCCTAAAATCTAACCATGTCAGGAATGCAGGAGGAGTAAGAATCTACTGTTTGTAGTAGTACAAAATATTCAGGTTCACGCCAGTGGAAACTACTAGTGTAGTAGGATTAGTTAGTAACCTTGTTGTTCTGCCACTGAGCAGCCTACGTAAATGCCCAGAAGGCCACTTTTGCCTTGTAACTGGAGAGTGAAGACCAAGCTGATTAGGCTGTTACTTGTTGGTGGTCCTTGCATTACAAGAAGTGTAATCTTGCAAGGAAGAGGAAACGAAGCTGGTTGGTATTATCTCTTTAGAGAAGTACCAACACACTATTGTTCATTTATTTTGGTAATAAAGTGTGTGAGTTCACATGCACACTGCCTGTGGGATCCTCCAGAGTTTCCAGTGAAATGCTCAGTGTTGTTGAACTTGGGCACATCTGTTCCACTGTCATTCTTTTACTTTTGAAGGGAGTCTGGTTGGCACCTGAGTTTGGTTAGGCAGCACTTTTGTTACTTTGAGTGCAATGCCACATTTTCATTTTACTCTTGTAACCATTTCAAAATCCCTCACTCACCCTTTCCATCCCTGAGGCCATATCACTCCTAGCACTAGCACCTTGCTCAAACTTGATAGCAGGAATTCATTTTATCCTTTCACATTGGCAATAGCTTTTTTGTTTTATTTCCTTTCAAAGTTGTTAGAAGCTTGGGGAGGATACAAGGAAGCTAAACAAGTCATGAGAAGGATAGAATGACTATTGCAAGTTTAATATCTTCTCACATATTGGCCTGCAGGATGAAGAACAGCAGGACATTATGAATTCGGCAGCATTTATCGAAGAGCAGTATGGCCATTTAATTGACACTGTGCTGCTGAAAGAAGACCTCCAGAGTGCCTATAATGAGTTGAAAACTCTGCTAGAGAAGCTGAATGAGGACTCATTTTGGGTGCCAGTGAGTTGGGTTAGATCATAGCCTGCTCTCACATGTCAAAAGGAAAGCCTATATAAAATGTGCTGTAAATGTAAGGATTATAAGAGGGAACATGTCAGCTGCACTCCAAAACTGCCAGCTTGTCTAGAAAGGAATATAAAAATGTCCTATCAGTCAGAAGCTGACATGGGGTTCCTGAACCACAATTTTCAGTAGCGTCATTTAAAATTTTGAGTGCTCGATGTAGATTGATTGATAAAAATTTAGTGATTTTTAAGCTTTATAAATACTTTGTGATACAGAGTGAAACTTCATCTACTGTCTAAGTTTCCCTCCTGCCAGTGGCTATGGAAACAAGTATCTTAACTCAGACAAATGGTCCCAGAGAGTGTAAGGAACAAAGCAAGCCTTGGAGATTAAATCTACATGGCTGCAAGACTTTTTTCCAAATACTTCAGGAAGTTTGGATATACAGAATTTTTTAGTATATAGATGAAAATGCTGATATAGTAGGACTTTGGAAACCAATGAGAGTTCATAATTTGCTAAATCTGCTATTGATAAATAGTACATTATCTACTTAGGAGTTCCTGCTTTCCATTTGCCTGCCACTTTTGATCTTTCCTATATATCAAATCCTTTAGCAATGGCTTCAAATGTAAACCCATACTTATTTTTGTCTTAACAATATGAAGTTATTGTTGAGCGAAATCACTGTAATGGATTTTCTGTAATGGAATTTCTGTAATGGAATCCACTCACCATTGAGGCACCCACCATTATGTGCTCCTCATGCCAGGCATCGTGTTGCAGCTCTCATACCATCTCCTTTACTGAGTGCTGTGACAGTTACTCTGTCAGGTAACTTGGCCCTCTGGCTGGGTCACAATCTTTTATTCCACCCCTCCTGGGTCATAATTGTCCAAACTAGGCTTCAAAACTGTTTTTAACAGAATCAAACTTTCCACCCTCTCTGATGCTCTTCTTCAACCAGTTTCTTCCCGTTACTCAGGGTCCCTCCCAGGCTGCTTTCTGCCTAGATAACTTTCCTCACTCAGGGCTCTGCAGGAACCATCTTGCTCTCTGCCATCTCTTTCCCCAGTTGGACCCTTTCAGCACTTAAAGCTTGGTCCTTTTATACAGGAATCACCTCATTTCACTCAGGTGAAGCCCATTCTGTAGTCAGGGCTGGATCAGCCCCAGGCTCTCCAGCACACAGAGCAAGCCACCCTGTTACATTCCCCCTCCAAAGAACAATAAGTAAAATATTTCTCTTGTCTAGATTCAAAACAGTATTCAATCACATTATTCATTCAGGGTCTAATATGGGCCCGAATCTACTCAAATCTGGAGTGGCTCTGTGTGGTTACTAGACCCTTCCCTGTTCAGACCATGCATCCCAGGTTTTTTATGAAGTCCTTGGAACTTCTTATGGGACACATGAAATGTTCCAGTTTTTCATTTCATCTATCAAAATGTTCAGGTTTTTAATAACTACAAAATGTTTGTCCAAGATCAGTTCCACTCTTAAAGTGTTTTGCACACTGTTTCATTCTGATCAAGAAGTGAGCATGTGCTTTGTGACAATCATTGGGCAGGGTCAGTGCTTGTCTTTAGACCACATTGCAATACAAGTCTAAGACTGACTCAGACTGGTCAGTGCAAAACCCCTGCTCTGGCCCCAGGAGGAAGTGCTGGTGGTCCTTCTGCTCCCTCCTTGCTATTGTCATTGGAAGGAAGTGATGGTGCTCACCTCTTCTGTGATTTTCTGACCCAGGCAGCATAAATCTATGAAAAGCGAGTCAATGCCAAGAAATTCAGTTTTTTTCCTGACCTTAAGAAGGTTACCACAAAAAACATTTGGGTTTTGATTTTGAAAATATGGTCAACTTACCCGTATGGTAAAGGGTAGAGCACTGTGATCAAATAAGTCTTGGCATAAAAGAGATGGGTCAATTAATCAACTCCGATCACTACAACCGTATGTTATTGCAAGTATCAAGTCTCTCACATAAGTCAACAACCTGTGGTAAAACAAATGAACCCCAGTAACATGATAGAGCCTTCAATGAATTATAGAGTGGAGGAGAATTTCTAGTGCTGTGAATCTGAGGAGATGGGTCATCACTGTATTTGAAAAGAGTCATATCACCTGGATGGAGCCAGGGATGCCTTATATGGCCAAAAGCAGGGCTTTCCACCATCCCTGCATGTTAAAGGCTCAGCCCATTCAGTGGAGCCCAGGCCTGAATTTGGCATATTAACATTTTACCTGGTTTTTATACCAGCTCACTAAATGCATAAACATCTTTTGCATCTTGTTTCTGTTGTAAAATAGCAGAAACTATGCTCCATGAAGAAATTCTGCTGTTTTCCATATTATTGATTTAGTACATTATATTTTATAGGCAAAAGTAAAATGACCTGGCCAAAGGAGCTTATAGTCTGCAGGTAGACCAAGACACAAACTACCAACAGAAATGTGGAACTACAATGTCTGAGATCAGTAAAGAAACAGAAATGAAAATCCCCCCCAGCCCCACTGTGCATACCACACAAAGAATGTTGGTAGACACTATGTGAGAATTACTGTTGCTCAAATCCATTTCCTTTCACCCCCGACTACTGAAACTCACAACTACATTTATATCCAGACCCATCTCAGTTCATGTACTTTACCACTCCCTTTCGCTTCCAATAGTCAGTGACCCAGATTGCACACACCCAGTTCCTGAAAATGTTAAAAAGTCTCTAAAAAGACACTACCCAACATTAGCAACAATCATCTCCTTACTGATAATTTTACTTAGTAATAAAACTAACTGTGAGGCTGAAATTATGGTTGTGTATGATTTTGGAGGCAGGCTTGGCTTTCCACATAGATTTGCCCCAGTCCTATGTTCCCCTTCCCCCCCCCCCCACCTCTGAATGGAAAAAAATGATAATTTTTACATCTGTAGGGGATGTATTACGCTTTATATAAATACTTAGCAGAGGCAAGGGGACCTGGGAGTGGGTGAGCATGGAAGGGTAGCTGGGGCCTATGTAGATATGCAGAAAATTCAGGCAAGGGTCTGGGTGGGAACCGGGGCTCAGAAGTGAGGTTTTCAGATCCAGCTGATGAATCTCTCCTCTAGCTGACATACAGTCTTCACTGCCAAAGCAAGTTTTGGTTGAAGTCTGCTCCTCTCGCTGTCCTCCTTATCTCATTAGCTTCAACAGAGGGAGGGATAATGGAAATCTTACAACAAAAATTTCCCCAGGATACCAAGATTGTTGGTTGAATTTTCAAACGTGACTATGGAGTACAAGTCCCCTGGAAAGTCAGTGGGAGTTGTGTGCCTAAATAACTTAGGCCAGAGCTATGCTAGAAGAGGTTTGCTGGTATAGCTAGAATGGCAAACTCTACTTGTATAGACACAGCTTATACTAGGGAAAAGGTGCTTCCCCCTCCCCTCCCCAGTCCCATGCCAGTATAGTCACATTTACCTCAGGGTTCAGAGGAGCAGCCGGGTTAGTCTGTATTTGCAAAAAGAAAAGGAGGACTTGTGGCACCCGAGAGACTAACCAATTTATTTGAGCATAAGCTTTCGCGAGCTTCAGCTCACTTCATCGGATGCATCAATGGATCCAATGAAGTGAGCTGTAGCTCACGAAAGCTTATGCTCAAATAAATTTGTTAGTATCTAAGGTGCCACAAGTACTCCTGTTCTTTTTACATTTACCTTAGGTTCTTGGCAAAAAGTGACAGTTCTAACTGACATTATACTGGCAAAAGTGTATAATGGAGACCTGGCCTTAGGTGTTGAGGAAAACTCCACCTTGTCACCTCTTTGAGGAAGACACTTTCTCAGGCTGCTGGACCTGTAGTGGCCTGCCAGCGAGCAGCTCTGGACTGCCAGATTGGGTTCCTCTTTGAAAAGCCACAGGTGGTTTGCCAGAGAGAAACAGCACCTCCTCCATGCCAGAACCACAATGCCTGAGTGTCCAGCTGCTTTGCCTGCAAGTCTTTTCACACTCTGCCTCGCCCACCACATCCCAGAGGGGGTAGCTCACAGGCAGTGATGCTGGACAAGCGTAGCTGGTAGTTGAGGCACCATCTCCATTTTATAATCGCTGGACATAACTCTTTGAAAGCAATTTTAAACTAAAGAGTAAAATTTCACACTAAGTGACATTGTGACAATACCAGATGGAAAGAGGGTGCCTTTGTGTAAAATAATCAATGCCTCTGTAGATTTATTGCAGATTACTAATAGCTTTAATACATCCAGCTAGACATGATAAAATATATACCATGTGTCACCATGAACAAGGATGTAGGTTAGATGAAACATCATTCTCTGTTCTGTAAAATAATATCAACAGAAATCTACTCAATGCAGGAATTACTATCAAACCACTTGCAAAACAGTAAGCAGTAAAAGTACAACATAGGTTCAGTTTGCTTTATAGTCCAGTAGATCCCAATAGAGGAAATAGTTGCTAAAAGAACCAAGACAAATGGAAATGTGCAGATTTTGTAAAATATTTAAAATTACAATAACTGAAAATGTCTCATGGTCTAAATTGGTATCAAACACAACACTAAAACGTCATTTACAATCTGATTCATCTAATAAATGATATTTGCCTCCATTTCTATCCTGTGCAGGCATCAAACCCTGTAGTTAAACACGAGCGCCTTTTTATTAATTTGGGAGAATTGTGATGTGAGTTTTTTAGGTGCAGTTTTGTTTGTAAATTCAAAATAAATTATGGCAAAAGTAGACATACATGTGGTGAAGATTTTGGGGCTGGAGTGGGGAGTTGCACTTTTATAGGAAAACTGCATTCATTCAATGCTCCATTTTATTTTACAATCCTAAGAAAACATCAGCCAGTTGTGATATGTATCCCTAACAAGCCATCAGACTTTCAAGATGTGCTGAGTCTCTGCTGTATTATCCATGCCTGGTGTATTCTCCTGCAATTTGGAAAGAAAAGGCAGGGAGGGGAATTGAAAAAAATCAGTTGATAATGAAGTGTTGACTCCATGAGGAGTTATGCCTGAGTCTCCAATTCAGCAAAGTACATTAGCACAATGACTTCAGCGAAATCTTAAACACATGTGTAAATATTTTGCTGAATCATGGCCCAAGTGTGAGGTCTACAGATTGGGCATCCTGGGACATTCACAAATAATTTCTTTATTCTTTTAATGTCTCACACTTTACAAATCTTTTAGGACATTTCTTTAATCTTTTTGCCAGTTTTGTCTTTTGGCAAACACCAATTTCCTCCTTTTTGCATTTTGAGTGGTTATGAAATGAAAATAACTTTTGCGTCATCTTGCCAAGACCTCTTGTTTACTCACCAGCCCCATGTTGTCAATCATCATATAAAGGCAAAATTCTAACTCCTAATAAACCAACTATTAAGGAACTAACCTAATTTAAAGTTTCATTTATTATTTAGAGCTCAAGCATTTCTGCAACAGCCAGGGCCTCTGGAGAGGGGTTACGGGGAACTGAATGATGATAGGCAGGGCCCCAACTGAATGGGTACAGAGGGGAGTTGGGAGATGTTTGGACTGGCACCAGCTGAAGGGGCTTGTGGGCAAAGATCTCAGCTGGCTGGAATAGGAGCAGATGGAAGAAGGTGGCAATATCCAGGCTTCAGACACTTTGCTGGAACAAATTCCAGCTGGAGGAACAGGCAGCTTCAGGGCAGTGCTGATTTGCAGGCCCTGTGGGGCATCAGGTAAGTTGAGAGAGGAGAGGATTGTGACTGACACACACACACACACTCACTCACACTCTCTCTCTCTCTCTCTCCCCCCCTCCCCCACCCCCGCGTTATTTCAGAAGATGCCATGTTTAAATGCAAGCTACCAGGTCACTCAGCAGTCCTGCATTTCATGGGTGAGCAGGCAGGATCTGGAGCAGTCTCTCCTAGGTATTATGCACATGCACATGCACTGACTGCAGCAGGGGTAAAATACACACACAAATCAGGCTGCATCACTAGCAACACTTTGTGACAGCCACATACTGTTTTAGAAAATGAATAAAGCCAAGGCAGAACTGTATACCTAGCTATCCTGAGAAGCAATGAGATACCGTGTGGTATTCCGGATATAGTGCCGTGAATTCTGCCAAAGAGAAGGAAAGAGTAGATTTGTCAGTGACACTGATTATCTATTAAAGTGACTATCAGGATTGTAATTAAAACAAGTACACTGTTGGGTCATGATGCTTTTTTGTTTTCCTTACACTTATGCATCCTGTTCCTTCAGTACTTGCGTTTCTTCATTGCAGCGATTAGTCATTAATGGGCTTAGTCTGGTCTCTTGTGGATTGCTCATCAAGGTTTTCTGTTTTATTAGTAGTTAGTGTAAATGCCTGAGGCCAAAAGTAGACCCTGATTTTGGATTCTTCTGATTTGGGCATCTCAGAATGAGGTGTCTTGGGTCTGATTTTCACATGTGCTGTCTCCCAGAATTCTAGTTAAAGCCGTGGGGAGCTGAAGGTGCTTGAGTTGGGCATCAAATAGCAGAAGCCACTTTTGAAAATGTAACATTTTTAATCCTGATTGCAATCAAGAAATTAAAATATGTATTTTTGAGCTACCAAAGATGTGCCACACCTCTCACAAAACAAGCAAAGACATAGACCCTGCCACAGAAAGCCCACATTCTAAATCATGTGTTTTAATTAATTCCTGTCTATAACCTTGATACAGAATTCTATTAGTATCTTGAATTTCCGAGAGCTGAAATACCAGGACACTAAGGGTATCTGGAGACCCAGGTCTTGCTTAACCCTTTTGACAGTAATGCAGCATAGAGGAGGCTGTAATGGGCCTCTAAATCATCTTCAGTAACTGAGGAATCCAAAATGGGTTCAGCAAATTTGTTTTAAAATGAGAGACAGAGACATGACAATTATTGTGTAAACTCAATAGCCTTCCTTCAACAATAAGCTGCAGCTGTTACATAGCTTTGTTTCCTTCTTTGGAGGGAGTTTTGTGGCTTTGTGAATTTTACTGCATGCGTAAGAAGTGACTTAAGGGAGACATTTAATTCTGTGACAGAGAAATTGGGGTTGGCATCTTTTCACAATTACAAGAGAGAACTATGCTTTTGAAGCAGTGTGTGGGAGAAAATGCATATACAACCCCAGTTCACTAATAACAGGGTTTGTACACTCTTCTCCCGCACTCTGCTTAAGAATTTACCCCAGACTCTCAAAATCTGTCAATGCTGCAAAAAATAAATTAAGTCAGTGCTTTGACTAAAAAATGTGAAGTCTTAGTTCCTGAATGGCGAGTGGCACATAGATTATGCCACAAAGAAGGGAATAATGCCTATTACCCGCTGTCTGGGCTGAGAAGCTCACACAGGTAAATCATGTTTCAGATGTTGCTAAGACTGCAACATGAGGTGGCTCTTCTTCCCCTTACGATATGATGCAGGAAGCAGATGGAGTCCTTGGAAAGATTCTTGCAGAACGGGGGAGGTATGAGGAGAGAACTAGCATAGATACATGCACTCATTTTTTATAACTTTCTTTTCATTATCTCCGTCCCACTGCAAACTGAATGAAACATCCTCATAAATGGAACTGGTTGTGGGGAAAGTCAGTAATTTACAGTCTGCAGGTGTGAACACAACATGAGCCTCTAACAGGCTGAGGGTAGCCATAAAGTTAGAGAAATGCAACGTTTCCAGTTTAGACTCCAGTGACTGCACAAAGTGTCAGTGAGAAATCAGTCACTGCTGTCAGTCAAATTAGGGACCCTGGCCAGAAATTAGGGCTCAGACTCTTCTTTCAGTGGATTTGTCACTTATTGCAGTTTGTAGCTAACAAGAAAAAGCCAGAGCCTAAAATCTTGTTCAGGCACAAACGGATTTTACATCTGAAATCACGCATGTGACTAGAGGGTGATGCTCACATTTAAGTTATAAACACAGCATAACAGGTGTAGTTTTCTTTTTTTGTACTAAAAGGTCATATTAATTGAGAATGTCAGAATAAAAGGTCAACGAAGCTCACACCCCAATGAGAGAACCCTTATTACACTGAGACTCCATCCCTTAAGGGAGCCAGCCCTTCAGCCTGATGAACAGGGAGATGTTTTTCATTTAATAAATACTTGACAAGGCATTAATCTAATTCTAATGAATTCTCCCCTTTTCCATTACCCAAGTCTTGCTGATTACCACAATGGGTAGCTTTAGGGAGCAATTATATCTAGCCCACTATATGATTAACTAAGTAGTATTTGATTTAACAAGATCCCCTCCATATTACTGTGCAATGGTATTGGACTTGCCTATACCTAGATAGACATATACAGATACACCTATGCAACAAAGTAGAAGCAGCACTGAGAGGCAAAAAGACATCCTTTAAAAAGTGGACGTTAAATCCTAGTGAGGAAAATAGAAAGGAGCACAAACACTGGCAAATGAAGTATAAAAATACAATTAGGAAGGTAAAAAAAGAATCTGAGGAACAGTTAGCCAAAGACTCAAAAAGTAATAGCAAACTTTTTTTAAGTACATCAGAAGCAGGAAGCCTGCTAAACAATCAGTGGACGATCGAGGTGCTAAAGGACCACTCAAGGACAATAAGATCATTGCGGAGAAACTAAATGAATTCTTTGCCTCGGTCTTCATGGCTGAGGATGTGAGGGAGATTCCCAAACCTGAGCCATTCTTTTTAGGTGACAGATCTGAGGAACTGTCCCAGATAGAGGTATCCTTAGAGGAGGTTTTGGAACAAATTGATAAATTAAACAGCAATAAGTCACCAGGACCAGATGGTATTCACCCAAGAGTTCTGAAGGAACTCAAATGTGACATTGCAGAAGTAGTCTGTAACCTATCATTTAAGTCAGCTTCTGTACCAGATGACTGGAGGATAGCTAATGTGACGCCAATTTTTAAGAAGGGCTCCAGAGGTGATCCCGGCAATTACAGGCCTCTAAGCCTGACTTCAGTACCGGGCAAACTGGTTGAAACTATAGTAAACAACAATATTGTCAGACATATAGATGAACATAATTTGTTGAGGAAGAGTCAGCATGGTTTTACTAAAGGGAAATCATGCCTCACCAATCTACTAGAATTCTTTGAGGGGGTCAACAAACATGTGGACCAAGGGGATCCAGTGAATATAGTGTACTTAGATTTTCAGAAAGCCTTTGACAAGGTCTCTCACCAAAGGCTCTTACGCAAAGTAAACTGACATGGGATAAGAGGGAAGGTGCTCTCATGGACTGGTAACTGGTTAAAAGATAGGAAACAAAGGGTAGCTATAAATGGTCAGTTTTCAGAATGGAGAGAGGTAAATACTGGTGTCCCCCAGGGGTCTGTTCTGCGACCAGTCCTATTCAACATATTCATAAATTATCTGGAAAAAGCGGTAAATAGTGAGGTGGCAAAATTTGCAGATGATACAAAATTACTAAAGATAGTTAAGACCCAGGCAGACTGCGAAGAGTTACAAAAGGATCTCTCAAAACTGGGTGACTGGGCAACAAAATGGCAGATGAAATTTAATGTTGATAAATGCAAAGTAATGCACATTGGAAAGCATAATTCCAACTATACATATAAAATGATGGGGTCTAAATTAGCCGTTACCACTCAAGAAAGAGATCTTGGAGTCATTGTGGATAGTTCTCTGAAAACATCCACTCAACATGCAACAGCAGTCAAAAAAGCAAACAGAATGTTGGGAATCATTAAGAAAGGGATAGATAATAAGACTGAAAATATCATGTTGCCTCTATATAAATCCATGGTACGCCCACATCTTGAATACTGTGTGCAGATGTAGTTGCCCCATCTCAAAAAAGATATATTGGCATTGGAAAAGGTTCAGAAAAGGGCAACAAAAATGCTTAGGAGTATGGAACGGCTTCCGTATGAGGAGAGATTAACAAGACTGGGACTTTTCAGAATGGAAAAGAGACGGCTATGGGGAGATATGCTTGGGGTCTATAAAATCATGACTGGTATAGAAAAAGTAGATAAGGAAGTGTTGTTTACTACTTCTCATAACACAAGAATTAGGGGTCACCAAATGAAATGAATAGGCAGCAGGTTTAAAACAATAAAAGGAAGTATTTCTTCACACAATGCACAGTCAACCTGTGGAACTCCTTGCCAGAGGATGTTGTGAAGGCCAAGACCATAACAGGGTTCAAAAAAGAACTAGATAAATTCATGGAGGATAGGTCCATCAATGGCTATTAGCCAGGATGGGCAGGAATAGTGTCCCTAGCCTCTGTTTGCCAGAAGCTGGGAATGAGCGACGGGGGATGGATCACTTGATGATTACCTGTTCTGTTCATTCCCTCTGGGGCACCTGGCACTGGCCACTGTCAGAAGACAGGATACTGCGCTAGATGGACCCTTGGTCTGACCTAGTAGGGCCATTCTTATGTTCTAGATACATCTATACCCAACATAAGACTCTTGTGGTTTGCTTTAATAAAGGATGTATATGCCCAGAACTACAGGATCCAGAGAAACCAGCCAACAGCTGATCATGCATATTTTGGTTTGGAAAACTTTCAGATCAGCCAATTCATCTTCTGCGCCTTGTTTAGTCTGACTATAGCTGCAAATAGTGTTTCCAAGAATAAAATGATTATACATGCCTGCCAATCAATCTCAGACTTCCTACGATCATATGTAGGTTTAGGATCACCAAGTCGCTTCAGAATCCCCTGGTTTTCAACAGTGATTCTCACCATATCTCTGTTCTGCTTCTCCCTATTTGAGCTGCAAAAAACAAATGTGAATGAAAACCTTATTTGTAAACCCATCGAATACTCAGAATCTTTGTGCTGAATGGCTGACACTAGTGAGGCATGTGCTGACAGTAACAGGTGGCATATGCTCAGTGAAAATAATTTTTATCTGTCCTCAGCTAAGGGGCATAACTGATGTATTTCACTGAGTCTGCTCACTGATGATTGACTCCAGTTCACAGCTCTCCTATAAAGGCTCAATAGCAGATGTTGCCTGAAACCCAGAGTTGTGAAATCATATTTTTTGGCATAAGTGTCCCCTGTTCCCTCCATGCTGATTTCTAGATTTATCATTATTGGTGACTTTGCAGCATCCCAAACTGTAGCAGGTGTCTCCCAGTGCATATGTAGCCCCAAACAGCTTACAGTTTATCACACGTGCTGCAGGAAAGAAGCAACAGACCAGAAATGAAGGGTGTAGAAAGGAAGACAGTAATAAAGTCATGCTGCTGCTAGCAAAGACACGTGCACCACATACATGGAATCTTGTCTATAGTTTTAAATGTACAGAAAGAAAATACATCTCTCGGTTGGCTCGCTTCAGATGGGTGTCCTAGTAGGAATGGATTATAAGGAGGGGCATGAACGTGGCACGGGTGGTGATATATTGATAAACCAGTTTGGAAGGGCATTCCATGACTGGGGAGGGCAGCATGGGAAAAGGCTGGATTCTTGAGGGAGAATGGGTGTACTGCATCTCTGTCGTGACTGGACTGTGGGCAGTCATGCCTAGGGATTAGGACGAGTCAGAAGCCAAGTGGCAGGCCAGGTCAGGCTAGCAGGTGATCAGAGGTGGAGACAGTGCTGAAGGACAGACTGAGCCTCAGGCATCAGAGACAGGGGGTCAGGTTACCAGCAGATCAGAACCTGAGGATAGTGCCAAAGAGCAGAACCAGAGGCAGGGTCGGGAGATCAGTCTCAGGTAGTGCAGGGGAGGCAGTCCTAAGCAAGGGAAACAGTTGCATAAACAACTTCCTGTTCCTCTGCTTGGTTTAAATTGAATTAGGGAACTAGTCAGGGTCCCCCCTACCCCCGAGTTCCACTAATCAGATCCAAGGACTGGAGGCTTCTGTCAGAGGTGAGCTTCTAGTGACTGTTACAAGGTCACTGGATGGTGGGTTGGAACATACTGGCTCCCCCGACAGTATCAGGGCTGGAAGTGCAGAATGGGTGAGGGCTCATGAAAGACAAGGTCTGATAAGTGTGGGGGACGGGGGGTAGAGCTATGCAGGGCTCTGAAGGCGAGGAAGGATGGGAAGCAAAAACTTGTTGTGGAATGAGAGCAGACAGTCGAACGATGTGGGTGGGGGAGAGGCTGATATGGGGTGAGAGATAGGCCAGGAAGATTATCTTACTGGACACATTTTGCGTGGACTGGAGGGGGTGATGTGGGTGACAGGGTGGCCAGAGAGGAGAAAGTTGCATCAGCCAGACAGTTGATAATCAGGGCCTGGGTGCGAGCTTTCGCTGGGTGGTTGTCTGGGAGGCCAGGTACAGTTGAGTTGAAGAGTGCACAGAAAAAAGTAGAGCAGGCCAAGGACAGAACCCTGTATAGTCCAGACAGAGAATGGGTAAGGTGAGGAGATACCCCTACCCCAAAAGAAAGACAGAGAGGCAGGAGGACAGAGAGAGAGAGAGTGTGTGTGTGTGTGCGCACGCTTGCGCACAGAGGAAATGAACGGCAGCATCAAAAGCCATGGAGGGGTCAAGGAGCATGAGGATGCAATTGAGGCCCATGGATTGGAGCAGAGAGCAATTACTGCCTTGTCCCGTTCCCTCCCAGAAACACATAAAAGTGACTTCCATGGAGGGGTGAGGTCGGTGAATGCTGCCTTATTGGTGCAACTCCAGCTGCTTCTGCCAAAAATGGCCCTTTTAAGCCTGAGGGCATCATCTGACCTCAGACGGTACCGCGTTCCTCAAATGCACCAGTTCAACTTCTGAGAACAAAGGAGTGAACATGAAAGGGTGATAACTGAGGTAGCTCTGCCTTTTGTGGAGTGTGAGTTCTTTACAGCTGCACTGTCTGCTGTACGTTTGTGCTATGCCCAGCACAATAGGGAATCTGATCCAGAGTGAGGCTTTGGGCTGCTCCTGTAATTCAAATAATACTATCTACCTCCTCTGAAAGTATTCATTCCAGCAATCCACCATCCCTGTCCCACGCTGAATGGTAGCTAACCTCTCTGCCAGCTGCTTGTTTTCTCTTTCGATTCTACCAATTCTCTTCTGGTCCTCCTGCGCAAGAGACCCAGTTTTGTGACATCACTCTCCTGCTTCAATTCCTTCCTCAAGACGCACTTTATTGGGTTAGCCTCCCATTAACATCAACTCCTATAGTCCATTGCCTGCCACGCCTGCCAACCAGCCCCCCTGCCCACTCCTGTCATCCATCATGTCCATAACTGCCATGCTCTCTGCTTGTCCAGCACTACTGCCCTCCCCACTATATTTCATCAAAATAAATATATGTATTTTAAAGAAACTAACAAGACATGCAGAGGTCAGGCGCATCTTTGATCCTTTGACTATGGTTTCTGCATCCTCTCACTCTCCCCACCCGCTTTCCTAGGTGTGAACCCTTGCTGTGCCACACCCAAAGTCGACTGTATACCCCGCTCTTTACTTATCTGAAGCGCTGCCTGATCTTTATGGCACTGTGCAAAGCATGATGAATAAACCTCGATTAGTACAGGAGCTAACTGAACACACATGGAAAGAAGAGTACCTGAATCTTGCTCATTTTAAAGTGATGGTGAGTTTGTGCACGTGGGGGTTTATTATCAACACGAGGTCTTGCTTGAGGAAAAAGACAAAATCAAAATGAATATTTTGCTATGATGAATCTTTAAGAGCTGCTGACACCCCATTCCCTTTCCCCAGTCTTTTGTTACTTAGCACAGCATCATAAGAACACAAAACCGGTCATACTGGGTCCATCTAGCCCAGCATCCTGTCTTCTGACAGGGGCCAATGGTAAGTGCTTCAGAGGGAATGAACACAACAGGTAATCATCAATCGGGCCGTCCTGTCATCCACTCTCAACTTCTGGCAATGAGAAACTCGGAACACCCAGAGTATGGGGTTGCATCTCTGACCATATTGGCTAATAGCCATTGATGGCCCTATCCTTCATGAACTTAGGGGTATGCCGCGGTCTTCCAGGGGCTACATCAACTCATCTAGCTATTTGCCTCGTTTTACAACAGGTTACATAAAAAGCACTAGTAAAGTCAGTACGGACCAAAATTTCAAAGAGACAATGATTTGTTTATACTGCTGTATGTACAATACACTGAAATGTAAGTTCAGTATTTCTATTCCAATTGATTTATTTTATAATTATATGGTAAAAATGAGAACATAAGCAATTTATCAGTAATAGTGTGCTGTGACACTGCTGTATTTTTGTATCTGATTTTGTAAGCAAGTAGTTTTTAAGTGAGGTGAAACTTGGGGTACGCAAGACAAATCAGATTCCTGCAAGGGGTACAGTACTGTGGAAAAGTTGAGAACCACATTCTTTTTGGCACCCCCCCCCCCATTATAGTTTGGCTTTCATAATATCCCCTGGCAACGAGTTCCACAGGTTGACTGTGCATTGTGTGAAGAAGTACTTCTTTTTGTTTGTTTTAAACCTGCTGCCTATTAATTTCATTGGGTAACACCTCGTTCTTGTGTTACGTGAAGGGGTAAAAACTTCCTTATTCACTTTCTCCTCACCATTCATGATTTTGTAGACCTTTATCACATCCACTCTTCCAAACTGAAACATCCCCATATTTTTAATCTCTCCTCATAGAGAAGGAAAGGAGTACTAGTGGCACCTTAGAGACTAACCAATTTATTTGAGCATAAGCTTTCATGAGCTACAGCTCACTTCATCAGATGCTGTAGCTCACGAAAGCTTTTACTCAAATAAATTGGTTAGTCTCTAAGGTGCCACTAGTACTCCTTTTCTTTTTGCGAACACAGACTAACATGGCGGCTACTCTGAAACCTCTCATACAGAAGCTGTTCCATCATTAGTTAATTATTAGAGAGCACCTCATATTTTAAATCTATTCATTTGATCTCTGAATCAGAATAAACAGAAATTTAAGAATCTTAACTTCAAATTAATAAAAAATCCAACTGTCCTAATAATTTTTCCATCAGCGCTTGCAGGTCAGATACAAGATTTTTTTATATATATATATATATAATATTCTTATCAATAAATCTATCTGATTACTAGCAATGCCAATTTGATAAACTCTTCTCAAATAAATTGGGTAAATCCTCTGATGCTACCTATCCTCCAACATAAAAAGAAATTCTTAATATGTTTGGGTATAAATCTGTAAAATTATGAAGTTCTGAGAAAGTTTCAAATCCTCAAGAAACCCTGTGTCATTCTGTGAATCCACTGGCTCTCATCATGGAAACTACAAACTAACAGGAGTGTATGTCATCTTAAAACATGGGTCTGGTCTTATCTTAAAAAGAGAAAGTACCCGTATTTCCCAGCAGGATTTCCTCAAGCCTTCTTTACTTATACAGAGTCCTGACTGAAGTTCCCATTTTTCTGGTGTATATAATTTACACTTTCTGAGTTGTATGGCTAGGTATCCTTCAGGAAAATATCTCATCTGGTTTTAAAACCTTTTAACTGTTACTTCAAAAATGTGGAGGAGAAATATTTAAGAAAACATACCGAGTTCTAGTTTGTTCTTGTGAGAGAGGTAGTCACCAATGTCCAGTTTTTTCTTCATGTTAGTACTCTGCCTGTGATTAGCAATAATCACTGGATATGCTAAGTACTCTAAACTGCTCATCTTTGCTGTTCTTATCCCAGGTACCAAGTAAGGAGGTAAAGCCCTAGTGTAAAATGAGTTGTACCACTCAAAGTTGCCATAGATACTCCACTTATGACATCAGAGGTCAGCATTTGCTATAGGAGAAAGCACTGTAAGCATAACAAATCATTTTGGTGAAATTATCCAACCAGCAAGCAACTTCTCACAGCAGATAAATATTTCTTAATAAAAATAGCTTACTCACACAGCCAAATGCTCAAAAAGGATTCTAAATCTGTAGCTTTTTACATGCTTCTTATAATTCCTAGTAATATTGTGCGTTTGTATGTTTGTTACCCCACCCCCTCCCTCTGTTTGGAACTAAATGCAAGACTCATTTCTTTGATTTGCCTTTCCCTCAATAAATTCTACACACACGCAAGCGTGCATATGCAGCATTCCCCCCCCCCCCCATCTCTCTATAAACTAATCAAGTTATTCTTCCTCCAGGGTAGGAAGGAAGATCAATTATTTCTACATTTAAAAACTTGGAAGGTGCTGAAATAATATAGTGATGGGACCATATAAGCACCTAGACAGATAATCTGTCTGGCTCAGGAAACCATGCATGTCATTTTAAGTGAATCTTCCACATTCTTAGAATAAGAGACTTTTCATTGGAACTCTCTAATTTGCCTTTCTGATACTTCTTTCTTTTTTAATTATTTTGAACACAGTGCAATAAGGGTAGTTTAAAATGCAATGTTGTATGTGTTAAGCAACCCCACTAGTATTCATTGGACAATCAAAACTAAGCTGTGGAGTATTGTCATGTGATTAATTGGCTATAGTGACCTAACAAATAAACAAAAAATACAGCCAAAAACAGTGATCAGAGGATTCCATTAGACAACACATACTGGGAAAGCCCCAAACTGAACATGGGCATTACAAGCAGAAAGTTTATAATTCTTTTGCACAGACAGTAACGCTGTACCTGTCTCTGCCCCATGGCAGCTCAGCAGGAGGTTGGTAGAACAAACATGTTTAAGGGATATGAATATCTCAGAAAACATCTTATAAGACACTGGGCTATTTCTCAAAAGTGGAGGTGGCCTTAGGGTACAGCATCTGCAGGGCATTGATAAAACAGTAGTCCATTGTAGTGGCTCACTCCTCTGAATAAGTGAGAGTCTTGCAGGGCCTTCTTCTATCGCTTGCCTCAAGAGCACTAATTCAGTAGATTTTCCTTTTGATAATTAGGGCAAGCAACAGTATAATACACTGATGACCTGACAATTTAGGTGTGAAATAAAGTTAAATCTAAATAAACCTTTATTTCAAAATTTAAATAGCCCAACAACAGAGAGGAAAAAGGAGGAGAAAAGAGAAACACTGCATGGGAAATGCTCCCTTTAGTGCTTGGTACTACGGGATGGTATGACACAGATGCGCATTTGTGGTTCAGTGCTCTGTTAGCAGCTCCCGTCAGGCCTGACATACTCACTACAGCTAACAAACTGTTGTCATAATCTGGATGTAAAAGGTCTCATGTAAGCTATCATTGGAAAACTAGTATCACACTGATACTTAAAATTATTGCATGTTGTATGTACGGGATGTGTACAATGAGTTATGGATATGTGCTAGAATTATGTTATTAAAATGTGTTTGGCAAGCAATGCATCAGCTCATTGTGCCCTAAACAACAGAATGTGTATTTGTTTGTCTGACCAACCAGGCAGAGACAACAAAGGTACATGTACATAAAAGGCAAACAAAGCCATCAACTTAGTGAGTGAGGGAGATAGGCTCTTCCACAGGTCTGAACCTTAAATGATAAGTAATTGAATCAACTGATTGTATACAATATTACTATATTATAAAAGTGCAGTTAAGGTCTTTTATGAAAGCTAGTGCCACATTGATGATTAATATCATTGTGAAATATCTGTATTAACACTAGCTGAGGCATTATGGATATTCACCGATATTATGCTTTCAAGTCTGTGTCCAAACACAGGGAGAAACAGGTTTCCCCCCCCCCGAGACAGGAGACAAGGGAGCCTTGTGGAATTAAAACAAAGGAAGCCGCATTTGGAAAGATCTGTGGCTAGGAGGTAACAGAGAAGGACAAATCAGTTTCTGACATTAATGAATCAGGCTTCACTGCACACTTAGGAGGGAAGCAAATGCCATTCCAACCTGACAGATAAGAACTGTGGCACTGACCAGATTAAGTGACTTACCCATAGTTGGGAAGCAGCAGAACACCACATCTCTTTTCAGCCCTATGCTTTACCCATAAAGCCATCTTTCTTATGGAGGAAAAATGGAATCATGGCACTGCACAGGAGTCATGTCTGTCCTCAGAACTGAGTGCATACAAATGGCATGACATATTGGAATGATACCCAGGCCTGTTGGAGGTGAGCTTTTCTGCTTCTTAATATGGGAGATAAGACCAACACTAACCCCTTGAGAAGCAGGAGTTACGCTGTGCTATAAGTACTTCAGCTAGAACAGTGCATTGTCTGTAGGTCCTCTCACTTCTCCACACCATCCCTTGAGGTAGCACCCACATAGAATCATAGAATATTCAGGTTGGAAGAGACCTCAGGAAGTCATCTAGTCCAATCCTCTGCTCAAAGCAGGACCAACACCAACTAAATCATCCCAGCCAGGGCTCTGTCAAGCCGGGCCTTAAAAACCTCTAAGGATGGAGATTCCACCCCCTCCCTAGTTAACCCATTCCAGGGCTTCACCACCCTCCTAGTGAAATAGTGTTTCCTAATATCCAACCTAGACCTCTCCCACAGCAACTTGAGACCATTGCTCCTTGTTCTGTCATCCGCCACCACTGAGAACAGCCTAGCTCCATCTTCTTTGGAACCCCCCTTCAGGTAGTTGAAGGCTGCTATCAAATCCCTCCCTCACTCTTCTGTTCTGCAGACTAAATAACCCCAGTTCCCTCAGCCTCTCCTCATAAGTCATGTGCCCCAGCCCCCTAATCATTTTCATTGCCCTCTGCTGGACTCCCTCCAATTTGTCCACATCCTTTCTGTAGTGGGGGGCCCAAATCTGGATGCAATACTCTAGATGTGGCCTCACTTCCCTCAATCTGCTCCAACGCTCCTACTAATGCAGCCCAATATGCCTTTGGCCTTCTTGGCAACAAGGGCACACTGCTGACTCATATCCATCTTATCATCCACTGTAATCCCCAGGTCTGTTTCTGCAGAACTGCTGCTTAGCCAGTCGATCCCCAGCCTGTAGCAGTGCATGGGATTCTTCCTTCTAAATGTAGAACTCTGCACTTGTCCTTGTTCAACCTCATCAGATTTCTTTTGGCCCAATCCTCTAATTTGTCTACGTCATTCTGGACCCTATCCCTACCCTCCAGCGTTTCTACCTCTCCCCCCTAGCTTAGTGTCATCTGTGAATTTGCTGAGGGTGCCATTCATCCCATCATTCAGATCATTAATAGAGATGTTGAACAAAACCAGCCCCAGGACCAACCCCTGGGGCACTCTGCTTGATACTGGCTGCCAACTAGACATTGAGCCATTGATCACTACCTGTTGAGCCCGATGATCGAGCCAGCTTTCTATCCACCTTATAGTCCAGTCATCCAATACATACTTCTTTAACTTGCTGGCAAGAATACTGTGGGAAACCATATCAAAAGCTTTGCTAAAGTCAAGATTTATCACATCCACCGCTTTTCCCATATCCACAGAGTCAGTTATCTCATCATAGAAGGCAATCAGGTTGGTGAAGCATGACTTACCCTTGGTGAATCCATGTTGACTGTTCCTGATCACCTTCCTCTCCTCCAAGTGCTTCAAAATGGATTCCTTGAGGACCTGCTCCATGATTTTGTCGGGGACTGAAGTGAGGCTGAAAGGTCTGTAGTTCTCCAGATTCTCTTTCTTCCCTTTTAAAAACATGGACGCTATATTTGCCTTTTTTCAATCGTCCGGGACCTCCCCCGATCGCCATACATTTTCAAAGATAATGGCCAATGACTCTGCAGTCACATCAGCCAACTCCCTCAGCATCCTTGGATGCATTAGATCTGGACCCATCCTACTTCTCAGCTTCTGCTCACTCACCCATCCCATATTAAGGGCTCTCCTGCCTGCTGCATCATAACATCATATCCATGTTCCAGACAATTTTCAGATGTATCCCACTCTTCTGATATCTCACTTCTTCCTCCAGAGTCCCGCAAAATACCCATCTGAGCTTACCCACTCAACCTCCTTGCTTCATTAGCTCACATACAGGGCTCCGTCTCAGTTTCCCTGCCTCTGTCTGGACTCCCTGTTTGTGGTGATATACAGTAGATATGAACAGGACTGAATTATATAACATTTACATTCTGCAAACCAACTGCTGAGGACTGAAACAGCTGTCCCTTTTGTGAGATGTAACACACTGTGCATGTGAATATGTGGTGGGGCACACCAGCAAACCACCATTCTCTTTTACTTTGTGATGAATTGACTTGAATCACCATCTTTCCAATAGTCACATTTTATACATTGCAGCCAGTAAGGTGAAGTGAGATGTTATTCTTCAGGCTGGTTTTCTAAGAGGCCATGGTTCTACAGCTGTTGCTAAGAATATTTAAAAGCTGCTTTAGGATTTAAACATTTTCTCATTGGTCTGTGTTTGATTGAGCTCATCAAGTGCCCCCTGACTTTGTAGCATGTTCTTCAGACTCAGATTTCAGTACAGGAAAACATGCAAGGGCTGATTCTCCAACTGCTTTGCACCTGACACCATCATTTACTTAGGCAAATCAGAACTATCCACTCACTTACACCAGTGGCAGTTTTACACACCCATTTTACACAAATGAAAATGACTCTACAAGGAACAAGACAGTACAGAATCAGGCCCATAACTACTTCAAAATAAGGTAGGACAAATCTGGCAAGTAGCAGAATGTTTATATTTATAAATAAATAATTTTATATTACATTTGTTGTATTACACTAATACACATGACACACAACCATATTAGTTAAGAAAGAAAACGTGCGATTTATTTTTATGGACTTGATAGGTATTACCATCAAATGCTTTATTATACACTAAAAGTTAAAATTCAATAATTATTTCTAACTTGACAGTGTCCTTTAATAGTGAGACTCAGTAGGGGATTTTTATTATTATTTTCTTCAGATGTTACATACAACAGTTCGAATTTTAAAATTCTTCCAGTTTTAATTATCTGATGTTTCCTGTTTATGCTGTTTGGGCACTGTTTGCACCTCTCATCTTGAAGACTTTTGTTTTTCTTTATAGTTGGCTTCTAGACAATTTCATTTTTAGGTTTTCTTGCACTAGTTCAAAGATAAAATAGTTGAAAAGCAAACAACTTTTTTTTTTTAACTAAGCCGTTTCCACTGGAATGCATACCATTCATGGAGACATTTCTATGATGTTTCAGTTTTATAAAAGTTTAATTTTATCGAACCTACGATGGGGTCATGTTTGATATGAGTGTCCATTTGAAACTCTAAAAATACTGTATTAAAAAGACCAATTAAACTATTTTCTATTACAGTAATATTCCATGCACATAAAGGTGTGCATTTTTCATGGCAGGGTACATTCTTAAATGTCTGCATGTGGGTGGTCTAATTCTCATTAGTGCTAATGAGAGTGCGTAGCTAGAGACCTACACACTGCTTAGTTATTGATACTACTTACCCGTATGTGGGGGGTGGAGTAGCAGGATCTTGTCAGTGCAATTAATTAAAGTGCAAAAGTAGACTACAACAGGAGGGAGCTATTAAACAGCCATTATTTTAAAGCAACAGCATATTTTGAATAGTTTACATCCATATAGCTACTACAGAGCTTAGAGCCCATGCCGACAGATGGAGAGAGAAGATACAAATACTGTGAAATGACGTTCAGTATTACAGACAAGGAGGCTGGGGCATATTACTTGTTTGTAAGGTAGGAGAGGCAGTTTGTTACATTTAGTCCAGTAGCTGATGAGTAGCAAACTCCTACTGAGAGGGTGGTAGACTCCAATTATTGTATCTATGGTATTCACATAGCACCAGTTAGCACAGTATCTAGGCATGGCAGCAGCAGTCACAGAATGGAAGCAGCTGCACAGCAGTGGCTGGCAATGACTGTACACGTGCTGCGTGCATACACATGCTCTCTCACCCATGCATACACTGCAGTTCTGCAACTTGTGCTAGTAGTTCAGAAACAGCTATGCACGTAGGGAACACTGCCTGTAATTTTTAAGGGCTGAAAGGTAAGCCAACCTTAAGTATAAGGTTGGGGGGAGGGATAGCTCAGTGGTTTAAGCATTGGCCTGCTAAACCCAGCCTTGTGAGTTCAATCCTTGAGGGGGCCATTTAGGGATCTGGGGCAAAAATTGGGGACTGGTCCTGCTTTGAGCAGGGGGTTGGACTAGATGACCCCCTGAGGTCCCTTCCAACCCTGATATTCTATGGTAAGTATTATAGTTGCAACTCTAAGATGCCCTTCTCAGTCTCTTCTATTTCTGATTCCATGAATTCAGATTTCCTCCTGATCCCAGCCAATCCCCCACCACCTACTCTCACCCTTAAATTCCCTTTTGTTCTCTTCTTATTCATTCAACAGAAGCTTCGGACCTTTATGTTATTCAAGGGATGAATGTTAGGGCTTGTCTACATGGGACAAGGAGAAATAAGCTACAGTGAACTAAGGCAACTTTACTTCTGAATGAGAGCATCCACACAGGGATGGAATGTGTTTTAATTTAGGCATGCTGACTTCACTGCTTTAATTGATTTGTCTTAACTTTCCTGAGTGTCACGCTAGTGGTCACCCTCTTCCACTCACATGCTAGGTAGAGCAGGATAAGAGACTTTTGAGACTAATTTAAACACCATAATTAGCGTGAAGCCTTTGGATATTCATTTGTAGCTTAGCTAAAGAGAACCATAAAAAGAGAGTTCCCACAGTGCACATGGTCCTCTGTAAATCAGCCCAAATCATGAGAACCTTCTTGCAAAACCTGCTGCATCTAACTTATTTATTGCTGTCACAGTGATCTCTTCTGCTGGCTGAGCTTGGCTGTTGAAACCACCAGCCAGGTTCTTGTCTCAGTTGCTGGTGAAACCTGGCAGTAATTCTACAGAAGGCAACATACCTGGGGTCAGAATCTGACCCAGCAATTTCAAAAGTTTTTAGAAGAGCCACAGCTGCGTCCATAACTCAAACTCTTATATCAAGAGAAATGATTCAGTGTAATGGGAAATAATAAAGGTAAGTGGCAACTAATTACCAGAACTCCACTATGGAAATTGTAAGAAAATGGACAGAAGGATCTCGTTTTCAGTAGAAAATCCTGTAGAACCTCACTTGCTGTCACATAGCTTTAAACCAGATTTTGTATTGATCACATTTACAGTTTGAAGGGAGACTGACTACATTCCTGATCCTGTAAGGTGCTCCACCCAGGCAGACCACTGTGCCCACACACAGACCTGTTAATTGCAGTGGGGATCCGCACTGTAGAAGTGGCTTGTGGAATTAGAGCCTAAACCAATACAGTTTTAATAGTCACTGATCCTAGCTGGTGGTAGAAATTATGTAAGAAACAGTGAGGAGTAAATCTACACAGAGCTGCATGTAAACTCCTGGGTTTGCAAAGGAGAAGTTAGTGGAAAAAGGCTACCTCTTCAAGAGTATGACACTGAAATGATGACTGTCCTCACCCAGAGTATTTTGGATAGGCAGCTAGATTACATCCGACTTGGGAATGGTTAGCAGCAACATATACTACATAGTGTAGGCCTAGATCTTGCTGGTCATGAGTAAACTTGCATATAGCTCAATTTGAGTGCAAGGTTAAACTGTAAAACAAGGGTATGACAGGCTGACTTCTGGAGACAGTGTTTTGGGACGAGCTGAGGTAAGTGGGAATACTTTGAACTGATAAGCTTAAAATGTAGCTAAGGTGAGGACATAAGTGATTGGGCCCTACACAATCTGCAAAGCAACTGGTCCTTACGTGATCCGTATGATGTCCAAACCAATTACATTTAAAAAGTATAGATGTTAGTAGCTAGAAAAATGTGTAGTGTGTGATATGATTTGCAATTGTGATGTCACCCTGTATCTAAACCACCGGCGTCTAGGCCTGGCTAGTGTGGGCATAGAACTGTTCCATGCCTAATGAAATAACCTGAATGATGAGCTGGAGTTGAACCGAGTTTTTGGATCCGAGAGAACTGGATGAAATGTTCTGGATAAGCCCAGTGGAAAAGGTCTCGGAGGAAGTCCCAGCACATAAAAGCACCTGAACCAGGGAGGCAGAATCAGTGATTATCCCAGATTGTAGCATGGGAAGTGTCTTTTCAACACTTCAAGGGAACATGGCTGCCTGAGGACCTCGCACGCTTACTGTAGCGATTGAAAGCTTTTCAATAAAGACTGTGGGTTGGACAGCTTGGCTCTAGTATTAGCCTTCTGATGAATAACACTCTGCTGCTATCTGACACTATCGTCTTATTTTAGTGCAAGTTCAAAATTTCAGTATCAAATTGTATGTCACACACAGAGGAAGATAAGAGGGTAAGAAGAGTACAAAAGCGTAACAACTGTTTTTGAGCAAAGAATGTCGGAGCAAGAGGCACCATGATTCATGCAAATAAATATCCATTCCATTTTTGACAATATAGTAACCATCAAATCTATTATTTTAAAACCAGGCAGGTGTGTTGAAACGAACTCATAAATGTATGCAGCTAACCCATCTGAGTTAGTCCCATAGCATAAATCACATGTGTCCAGAATGGAAGTTGGTTTGTGTCTTTGGAAGCCCTTAGCAACATGCCTGAAAGTCCAGCTGGTCGGATGGAACAGGCATCTGTGAATTTAAGTAAGTGTACAGTATCCACCACAAAAGTCTTCCTCTGTGTGTGCTGCAGTCTCCAACTGGACTCCGCACTTTTGTTTGTCTGTATCCCAAAGTCCTGGAGTCTGTAAGATCTTTATGACCACTTCCTCAAAGGCACATTGTACTCCATCCCGTGTTTTAGCACTGGTCTCTAGAAAGAGGGTAAAACCAATAATTCCTTTTTTTTGCACAGAATTTTCTGTTTTATAAAACAATTATCTTTGGAGGGGAAGAGATGTTATTTTGTTATTTGCAGCTGAACTTTTTTCCTCCTCAGAGCTCGAGTTTACTGACAAATCATCCCACAGCAGCCTGAAGAGTCTAATTTCCTCTAAAGGGAACTCCATTGTTTCCCCTTCCTTTTTGCATTTTTAAATTGAAACTTCTCCTCAGGTTGTGATCGATCCTGCACATATATTTTTAGAAAAAGATGGCTCTAGAATGTAAAGTTCTCCCTATACTCATTCGTTCTGCTTCATAGTTAATTCTGCCTTACTGTGGGGCAATGGACTAGATGACCCCTTTAGGTCCTTCCAACCCTACATTTCAAGAGGCTTCACCACTTGTAGGTTCTCATTTCATTGCATCTTTGCTCATCTTCACCATGATACCATCTCCCCAAGACAGACTGCATTCTACAATTGGCTATAAATTCACTTCCATAACTGTACAAAAAACTCAAAGTTGGAAAATAGGAACTGGTCAAAATTCTGGTTATCAGCCCCGGATAAAGATTCCAGTCTGAGCAGAGTAAGGCTCTGGGGTTTGGGAACACAATACAACACATCTTACTTTTAAGTCACAGATTTAAATGTGGCTCCCAGTCAATGACACTAATCTTATTTTCAATTGAAATTATTAATGTCTGCAAGATAAGGGTTAGACTGGTGCCAATCTGTTAGGTACACATTATGGGCCTAACTTTCAGGGTACTGAGCACCCAAAACTCCAGGTCAGGTAAATATGCAGCACCTCAGAAAATAAGGTTCTCTGTGCACACATAGGACACCAAGGCAGTAAAGGAGTCATGTTAATTTAATGAAAGGTGAATCTGAAAGATACTCACTGCTTTCAGCCATCTGTAGCTGCAATAGCCCAAGAGTAACAAAGAATAATGGCCTGGAGGAGAGCTGCATTCTGTTCATTCATGCTCAGCTGCAACAAAATAACTATCCTATTTGTATATCTTTATTGGCAAAGAACTGCATACCTATAAAGAGCATTGAGTGTTTCCTAGCGAACTGGAGTCCCTCCGTTTTGTTTATCTCACGATCTGGCTGCAGAGAAAAGAAAAGAATAAAAGTAAAATATGCTAAACTTGCCAGATCTAGGGAACTCCAAGGAAAAGTGTCATTGTGGGCATATTTTCTAAAACTCCTCCAGACACATCGAATTGTTGCTGCAAATCCGTAAGTCTATATGGTGATCATAAATGACTGAATGGTTCCATTAGGCTTTACAACCACTGTAACACTGGTTTAAAAATATCACAATTGTATTGATACTGAGAGCAGTATAACCGTGGAAAGATCCCTGGATCCACTATAGCATTTCAAAATAGCTACAGAAAAAATTAAAGGGTCTAAAAGATGGTAAAAATCAGGAAGGTAATAACTGGGCAGATACAGAATTTTGAGTCAACTGACCTTTGTCTGTTACCTCTGATTGATTCTGAAGAACAGGGTGAGATTCACAAAAGTTTTAGTTAGTTGAAAAGTGACTAAAGAAATATTTGACTCACAGAGGAAACACAGATTCAGACACCAAGTTTTCACCTGCAGAGCGGTTAAATCACTGACTGGATTGTGAGACTAAAGGAGGAGTTGTTCATAAAGACCAGTGTAGGAGAAAGAGTGGAGATGTTAGTGTGTGAGGCTGACAAACGGGTAGACAAGGCTGGAAGCGTCTTCAGGAGATAACATGACAAGAGTGGACAAGGAGGAAGGAGCAGAACTGTAAAGGGCCTTGAAGGCAAGCACAAGAAGCTTGAACTCAGTGTGATGATACAGAGCGAGTCAGTGGAGGCATTCAGAGAGAGTGATGCTGTCAGAGCGATGAGCAAGAAAGACGATTCTAGTCACTGCCTTCTGAATAAATTGGAGGGGGTAAGGTGTGTGTTAGGGAGGCGAGCGACGAGGAGGCTGCAGTAGTTAAGATGGGAAATGAGGCCCATTGAAGAAAACTAAACAGTTTAACAGTGCTATGAGTCAGACGAGGAGGGAGAATGACAGCAGATCTGAAACCCAGAGGTAACACCTACAGGGAGACCCAGAGGCTGAGTCTAAGACATACTGCTTGGCCAAAGGGTCAGGAGGAAGGGACAGCAGGGGAGAGAGGGTGGGGTTTTGTAACTCGGATGGCACTTCACTAGAGATGCTCAGGAAGAGTTCCAGTGTAGTTTCTTTTCATTAAATATTATTTGCTCTTTCCATTCTTAATCTTATTTTACAACAGCTCACCTGATTTAGATCATGTCACCACTCCGGGACAGTTTGCACAAAATTCCCAGACAACCTTCTGCCTCTAAAAGGAGGCAGCAAGGAAAGGAGATCTCCAGCCTACCCCATTTCAGGTTTTTCAGTCAAAGCGGCACAGACCAGGTATGCTGCATGCAGGGCTGTAAGCCTCCTGGTGCACAGGAAACACCTACTGACCACGAATGAGAACCAAGTGTATGAGCATAAGATGACACAGCTCTAAACTGACCTTGTCAATTTTATTGCCAACTAACATTTTTACAATGTTGCTCCGCGTAGCATACGTCTCCAGCTCGTTCAGCCAGGTCATTAGTTTTGTGAAAGTGTCTTTTCTCGTGACATCATACACTAGCAACAAAAGAAAGGGACATGGTCAACTGCAGATTCCTGGGCTATTTTTACTGCATTAGTGCTGCACTCATTTCTTATGACTTTATTCATTTGAGATTACTTTCAGATAATTGTAGGAGTAGTAGATGTGATCTCTCGAACAGTAGGAATGGCAATTCTAATCCCTGATGACTCAGAGTAAGTATAGTGATGATAGGAAACAAACACCTGTTCCTGTAATATTTAAGGTTGGGGAACCCAACCTAACAGCTGGTGCTTTATGCTGTTACTGGCCTTGAATTCAAGAGCTGACAGTGGAACTGCAGGACATTTTAAAATAGAAAGTTATGTATTTAAGGGGGCAGCGGAGTGTGTTCATGTGTGGGTTAGCAACAGACATTTGGAATTTTCAGTACTCTTTTAAAAAGAGACTTCTGGTTATTGGTAACTCCACAACTGTGCTTACTTATCACTAATTAGTTGAATAGAGCGGCAGACTGTACCACAGAAGGAATGTATATTCTGTATAGCAGGTTATTCAGCTTTCATAATCACTTGACAATAGGAATCAGATTTTTTCAACTCATGTGATCACAAAGAATGGGACCTGCCATAAGTTATTTGCGCTTTTCACCAGGCACATTTGATATTGTTTCTGAAGAGGGAAATAAAAATGTCTCAGGAAAAGCAGACTTGAAAAACAATTTGCTTTGTAACCAGAAACACTCCAAACAGAAATTACTATAAAGCTGAGAATGCATCTACTCAATGGTTGAGCTGTCTGTAATATAAAGTCTACAGCTTTTTAATATAAAATGTTCTGAAGACTCATCATTTCCTGCTGATAAAGGTTAGGAGCCAAAACTCAGCCTAGTGGAGCAGGCATATTGTTAAAACCATGTTAATTGCTCCTCTTGCTTTTTAAGTGAATACCACTGCTTTTGGTAAAGAGGTATTAAAATTTAGTTAGTGATAATGATTTCACAGTTGTTCTAATCATATTCCTCCTACCTAAAATAACAGCTTGAGCGCCTCGGTAATAACTGGGAGTCAGTGTTCTAAACCGTTCCTGTCCCGCTGTATCCTACAGAGGAAAAACCAAAAAGATTTAGAACTAAAGGGTAATTTGCAATATGTGGCATAAACAGAAAAAGTTAACACTGCTTTGACCCGGAATCCTGCGATTAGTATACATAAAGCATAGGAGATGTAGAGTCAGGGAAACAGGCAACAAATATTGGAAAAGTGATGAGATGAAAAGAAAAACCATGAAAAAAGAGAGGTTATAATTGAAGTTTAAAGTTAAAGAGGATGTCAGGCTCTGAACAGGAGTAAAGAGGTAAGAAAAGCCAGTGGGACTCAGATCTGGAAGGCCATTTAAAAATAAATAAGGGAATAATACTGCAAGCAAAACAATACTATATATACAATGAGCAGGGTTGGAAGTGGAAGAGGTGAGGAAATATATTAAGTGAATAAATTGGTTAGTCTCTAAGGTGCCACAAGTACTCCTTTTCTTTTTTTGAGGACTTCAGTAACTCAGCCAGAGATTACGGGTTCATTATAGGAGTGGGTGGGTGACGTTCTGTGGCCTGCAATGAGGCCACACTAGATGATCACGATGGTCCCTTCTGGCCTGAAAGTCTATGAGTCTGCTTCAGAAATTTCCATTTAAATATATGTAAGGATTACAATACCTACATCTACACCATCATGTAATTTCTCTACTTTGTTAAGCAAATATTCAATCATAGGTTTGGCATGATATTCACTTACAAGGGCTGACCTGTTTTTATTAAGCAATTTGTTATTACACCCTTAAACCTCCAAGTACAAAAGGATACAACAGCAGAGCACTCCTTTGTACCAATGCAACTGTCAGTATGAAAGAACAAAAAAGAAATGGCTTCTAAATGTTATCCTTAGTTTTAATAATAATGAAAATCCTGCAGTGTCTGATGCAATCTTAGTAAAATAAACACTTAAAAAATTTCTCCTGGATACCTGACTAATGGAAAAGAAGAGGACAGATTTTAAAGCCACTACACAAAAGTGATGTTCTTAGAAATAAGCAGCTCTGCTTTAACATCTGGCATGCTAAGGCAGATCACATACAGCCACAGGGAATTTCAGAACATTCCCTGCTGAGCCTTTATGAAATTGTAAAGTACACAGAATGCAGGGCAAGTGCTATGTTCCAAGTCTGTTTGATATTCTAGAGATGACCAGTTTCCCCACCAAGCTTTTGAAATCTTATTTGTTTTCCAAATACTAATTCCAGAACAGCCGGAAAAACAAATTTATTATTTTCAACCTTATCTATGATTTTTAATTTTTACAGAGCACCAGTCATCAGAGTACCTATGCACAGTACACAGTAAACTGGCATAAACCTTAAACAAAAATGGACTCTGCATATCTTTCTGTGGGTTGGTGGCTTGTTTATGGATTTTCTTTTATATAATACAGCTTCACGTCAGTAATGAGTGATTTCTCCTGATGCTGTTAACATACTGCTGCAAAGGTATCTTTTTCAGTAGCACAATTTGCACAGGCTCTGCCCTTGATTTTGAGCTCAGAACAGCAAGACACAGCCTTGTGACTGAGGCTTGGTTATTTGAATTCCCTCTTGGCAGAGCTGCTTCTTTGCTTGCGACTTGTTCAGAATGCAAGAAGCATATTTCCTCCCTGGTTTGAACAACCATGATTGTATTACTCCTGCTTTATATACAATCAGTGTAAATTATGCAAATTGGCAGGTTACCTATGATAGCATTTTTTGTTTTGTTTTTATTTTAAAGCCTTAATAGTATTGGTCCAAGATAATGTATACGAGGTCTCATGCATACGAGCATCTACCCCCCCACAATCCACCTTTTAGATCTGAGGCTGACAGACAATTGTGCCCTCATATGTATGGAGCCTTCTCCTCCTGAGTTTAATTTCAGTCTCCCTCACCTCACTTAAACAAGAAAAGCTGAGGATCTGAGAGAGGAGAAGGGCGGAAAGCAAACAGAGAGGAGAATAATAGGCATCATGTATAAATATATTTTTGGGAGAGCGAGAAAGTTTCAAGTTTTTCTTTTAATTTTAAGTGGGACATTTTTAAATAGATTTTTATTTGGGGTATTTTAGAACATGATCATTCTGTTGCACTGAGCACCAAGTACTGTGGATGTGGGTGTGGAGAGGAAGCTTTAAAAATATTATAATTATACTTCCCATGCAGTTGCAGTCTGGTGTCCTAATTTTCAGAGGTTCTGAATTCCTCCACTGAAGCCAACAGTTGTGGGCGAAGGCTCAGACCCTCTGAAAATAGGTCTTCAGCCTTAAACAGGGATTACAACACTAAATTCCCCTTTCCCATTAATTGATGGAATGGGGCAGTGCATGGCAAGTGTCGAAATAAAACTGTCTAGAGTTTGTTTTCAGCATGGTGCTCCGTGAGTTCAATGCAAAACAGCTAATAGAAATAATACTGCCAAATCCATACAGTAGCTGTTTTGGGCATTTCATCCCCATTAGGTCTTGGCTGTTCAAGGGTTGTCTACCTGGGGCTCAACCCTCCTCTTTCATGCGTGGCTGTGTCTTGTCAAGTCCATTAATGCACAGCAGAGCAGTCCAGGAGAACTAGTGAAGCTAAGCTGACCAGATGTCCCGATTTTATAGGGACAGTCCTGATATTTGAGGCTTTGTCTTATTTAGGCACCTATTACCCCCTCCACACACACACACACACACACACCCCTTATCACTTGCTATCTGTTCACCTTAAGTGAATCCCAGCTGCATATGTAATGGCAGGAGTGAGCCCTTGGAATTTATGCTGCAGTGGAAATAAACCTCAGGATGAAAGTGATGAAATGTGACAAGCTTTTCAAAAAAGGAGCCTTGCCCCCTTCACACAATTTTACAGTAGCAGAACCATGGTACTTAAATACTCAAGATACTGTGTATGCAAAGATCTGCCGCATACCCATTCACTACTAAACACTGTTTTAAAGTACAGCAAACTTTAGTAATATAAAAGGGCAGGCTTTTTGTCTTTATCCGTTCTGGGCAAAACTTACCCATATTGCAAGTTGCACTAGATTGCCATCAACCACCATTTTCTTAACTTTAAAATCAACACCTGGTATGCAAAAGAGAGGGAAGCAATGTCAGGACAAACACAGCGAGAGGCTTTGCTACTCTCTGCGTTTAAAGAAAAGGAGTCCTAGTGGCACCTTAGAGACTAACTAAATTGGTTAGTCTCTAAGGTGCCACTAGTCCTCCTTTTCTTTTTGCGAATACAGACTAACGCGGCTGCTTGTCTGCGTTTAGTTTAGTTGCTATGAAGTTCGCCAACATTTGGTACCTCGCGACACGGCAGAGGTACAGTCCCTTCACAGCACGGGGTCGTACACAGCCTCTCACACGGAGAAAACGCATGAACAAACACAGGCCGTGTGTGGCCATAACAGCCAGTTATGAAAGCCTCGCGATCCCCTTTAGGAGACTTCTGCCGCGCTCCCCCTCCTCCCCCTCCCAAATTCGGATCCCTACAGCCGGTGTCATCGCTGGCCCTGGCTTCTTACACCTGCCCTATTTCAACCTCCTACCCCCTGTAACGCTGCAGGTTTGGGGGACTCCCCTGGGGCGGCCTGGAGCTCGCGCACGAGAACTACGAGATCCCCTGGAGCCCGGCCAGGGAAGCTCGCAGCACTCACCTATCGTGGGGTTCAAGTGCGGCTCAAACGTGTCATCGGTGAATCTCAGCAAGAGACTGCGGGAAAAGCAGAGACGGGTGAGCGGGCCGCACAGGCCCAGCGGCCTCCCAGGACCCCCACCCCCGAAACCGGCCCCGCCGCTCCCGGAGCGCGTCCGCACCTGGACTTCCCCACCGCGCTGTCCCCAACCATCAGCAGCTTCAGCGTGGCCATCGCCGCGGTCAGCGCCAAGGCCGGGCCTTGCGCAGCTGCCTCCGCGCCCCGCACTGCCAGGGAGAGGCGCCCGGTGCCCCAGCTCCGCCCTGGAGTCCCACCCCACCGCCTCCTCCCCGGGCCCTGCCGTGAAAGTCCCGGAGAAAGCAAAACACGCCCAATTGCCGCCCGGCCCGCCCGGCGCAGAGCGGCCCGGGAGCGACCCCGGCGCAGGGTGCAGGGCACACAGCGCCCCCCCAGCCGGGGGACACAACGACACACAGTGCCCCCCAGCCGGGGGACACACAACGACACACAGCGCCCCCCCAGCCCGGGGACACACAACGACACACAGCGCCCCCCCAGCCCGGGGACACACAACGACACACAGCGCCCCCCCAGCCCGGGGACACACAACGACACACAGCGCCCCCCCAGCCCGGGGACACACAACGACACACAGCGCCCCCCCAGCCCGGGGACACACAACGACACACAGCGCCCCCCAGCCCGGGGACACACAACGACACACAGCGCCCCCCAGCCCGGGGACACAACGACACACAGCGCCTCCCAGCCGGGGGACACACAACGACACACAGCGCCCCCCAGCCCGGGGACACAACGACACACAGCGCCCCCCAGCCCGGGGACACAACGACACACAGCGCCCCCCAGCCGGGGGACACAACGACACACAGCGCCTCCCAGCCCCGACACACAGCGCCCCCCAGCCCGGGGACACAACGACACACAGCGCCCCCCAGCCGGGGGACACAACGACACACAGCGCCCCCCAGCCCGGACACACAACGACACACAGCGCCCCCCAGCCGGACACACAACGACACACAGCGCCCCCCAGCCGGGGGACACAACGACACACAAAGTTCCATGGGGCGGGCGGGGGCCCAGAGCTGGAGGCGAACTCGACACCTGCTGCCTGTTCCCGGGGCTGCGGTGCCCTGTCCGGGGGCTGAGGGGAGGGACGGACCGTGGGGCGCGATTCCCCCGGAGGAGGCGTCAGGATGGGGGCAGCGGGACTCGGGGAGTAGCGGGGCAAGGAAAAATCACCCCCGCGGGGCGTGCAGCTTTCATGCTCAAAGTGACCCGTCTGTGCCCGGCTGCTGGGTGTTGCTGGCAGAACCAGCTGATCCCAGCCCCTCCTATCAGGCTCAGCCCAGCGCTCGTGGGGGGAGAGAAGCAAGGCCCTGCCTGGAGCTGCGGAGTAAGAGTGGGGGCTGCAAGGAGTGGCCTCGATCTGGCCATGTCCGACTATCAGATCTCAGTGGAGGAGCTCAACGACCTGCTGGCTAACGGGAGCGGCTGCTACAGCCTCCCCAGCGCGCACAGCAACGAGGTGGCACCCCGCATCCACGTGGGGAACGCGTGAGTGCGGGGGAGGCTTTGGCGGGGGGGAGGCCCAGGCAGTGACTTCCCGAGCCAGCACAGCTGTGAACGGCTCCCACCGGCCTGATTTGAGCGCGGGGGCTGGGTGAGCCGAGGGTATGGGGGAAGCTGGGTTGCTGGTGACCCAGGGAGTCTGGCTCCCGACTCCTAACTCAGTATCCGAATATTTGTGAGAACTTGGTTGGGGCCTAGGAGGTTGTGGGTAGTAAAGGTTTGTGGGTTAGGATTAGGTGGCCCTGGACATTCATGGTTCCTAGGTTGCAGTTAGGGGAGTGTGAGTGTGTGTGTATTCCGAGCTGTAGGGCCCTGTGGTGTTTGCTAAAGGGTTTTGGTAGCCCACTGAAGTCCCAGAACTGAGGGATATTAAAATAAAAGCTGTCAAAGCTAATTCCAGAGTGGGCTAAAAATGGATGAGAAATCTTGCTGGATAGGCTCTGACCTGAATGTGACTGTGTCTGCACTAGCCTTCCCCCTGGGTAGCTGTCCTGGGGGTTGCAGTCCAAGTTCTTAACAGTCCTATGCTCTACAATAGACACTCCACAGAAATGGGAGCAAATATTCAAGAAAATGTGTTGTTTGCCCAGGAGATGGCTTTTTGCTTTTTTTTTTTTTTTTTTTTTTTAATTCTCTCAGCTGCGTGGAGGTGGGTTAGGATGCCAACAACATTCTCCACCCTGGCTGGCAAAATGCCTAGGGCTGTTCCTGTTCTCAGTTGTAAGGTATTTACATTCACTCCACCCAAACTGTGGGTTCTATTCTCTGCTCTGCTTCTGACCTTCTGAGAGACCTTGGACAAGTCACTACATTGCTCTGTGCCTTGGCTTCCCATCTCAACCTTTGTCTTGTCTGTTTAGACTTAAGATTTTGGGGGAGTGGACTGTCTCTTTATAGCAAAAGGTGGGTCTGTAGGTGCTAACATAATACAAATAAAAATAAAACTAGGACCTCCACCTTTATCCTAAACACACAATAAGCTCTGCCTTGGTCCATAAGAACATAAGAATGGCCATACTGGATCAGACCAATGGTCCATCTAGCCCACTATCCTGTGTTCCGACAGTGGCCAGTGGCAGATGCTCCAGAGGGAATGAACAGAACAGGGCAATTTCCAGTGCCCCATCTGCTGTTGTCCAGTCCTAGATTCTAGCAATCAGAGGCTTAGGAACACCCAGAAAATGGGGTTGTGTCCCTGCCCATCTTAGCTAATAACCATTGATGGACCTATCCTCCAGAAATTTATCTAATTCTTTTTTTTAACCTACTTATACTTTTGGCCTTCACAACATCCCATAGCAGTTTGTTCCATGGCTTGACTGTGCGATATGTGAAATACTTACGTATGTTGGTTTTTAAAACTGCTGCCTATTAATTTCATAGGGTGCCCCCTGGTTCTTTTGTTATGTGAGGGGAGTAAATAACACTTTCTTCACACCATTCATAATTTTATACACCTTTAACATCACATGTTAGTTGTTTCTTTTCTAAGATGAACAGTCTCAATCTTTTTAGTCTCTTCTAATACGGAAGCTGTTCCATACCTGTGAGTTTTTTTGCCCTTCTCTGTTCTTTTTCCAATATTAATATATCTTTTTTGAGATGGGGCAATATTCAAGCTGTGGGCATACCATAGATTTATATTGTGATACTATGATATTTTCTGTCTTATTATAGAATCATAGAATTTTAGGGTTGGAAGGGACCTCAGGAGGTCATCTAGTCCAATGGTGTGCTCAAAGCAGGACCAATCCCTAACAAAATCATCCCAGCCAGGGCTTTGCGAAGCCTGACCTTAAAAACCTCCAAGGAAGGAGATTTCACCACCTCCCTAGGTAACCCATTCCAGTGCTTCACCACCCTCCTAGTGAAAAAGTTCTTCCTAATATCCAAGCTAAACCTCCCCCACTGCAATTTGAGACTATTACTCCTCGTTCTGTCATCTGGTACCACTGAGAACAGTCTAGAGCCATCCTCTTTGGAACCCCCTTTCAGGTAATTGAAAGCAGCTATCAAATCCCCCCTCATTCTTCTCTTCTGCAGACTAAATAATTCCAGTTCCTTCCGCCTCTCCTCATAAATCATGTGCTCCAGCCCTCTAATCATTTTTGTTGCCCTTTCCTGGACTCTTTCCAATTTTTCCACATCCTTCTTGTAGCGTGGGCCCCAAAACTGGACACAGTATTCCAGATGAGGCCTTACCCAATGCCAAATAGAGGGGAATTACCACATCCCTCAATCTGCTGGCAATGCTCCTACGTATACAGCCCAAAATGCCATTAGCCTTCTTGGCAACAAGGGCACACTGTTGACTCATATCCAGCTTCTCGTCCACTGTAACCCCTAGGTCCTTTTCTGCGGAACTGCTGCCGAGCCGTTCGGTCCCTAGTCTGTAGCGGTGCATGGGATTCTTCTGTCCTAAGTGCAGGACTCTGCACTTGTCCTTGTTGAACCTCATCAGATTACTTTAGGCCTAATCCTCTAATTTGTCTAGGTCCCTCTGTATCCTGCCCCTACCTTCCACTGTATCTACCACTCCTCCAAGTTTAGTGTCATCTGCAGACTTGCTGAGGGTGCAATCCACGCCATCCTCCAGATCGGTAAAGAAGATATTGAACAAAACCGGCCACAGGACCAACCCTTGGGGCACTCCGCTTGTTTATCTTATCTTATCAGATCATCAGGTATGTAGAAGGTGTATGAACAGTGTCCCACGACAGTAGCAAGGACTCCACAGGATAGAGCAACAGTTTTGTATAAATCCACTCTACACCCTAATTTCCCGTGTTTTGCTGGCCTCTAGGGCCTGTTGCAAAAGAACATACGTCTTCCCTTTGGTGTGTGGGAGAGGAGAATCATGTTTTGGCAGGCTGGTAAGAGCCTAGTTGTTGTAGCCGTGTAAGTTCCAGGATATTACAGAGACAAGGTGAGTGAGGTAATATCTTGGACCAACATCTGTTAGTGAGAGAGACAAGCTTCTGAGCTACATAGAGCTCTTCTTCAGGTCTGGAAAGGTACTCAGGCCAGGTCTGTGCTACAGACCTATATTGGTGTAACGATGTTGCTCATGGGTGTGAAATCCATGGCTTGAGCAATGCACCACATAGACAGCACTATGTCGATGGGCCGACATAGCTACCATGGCTTGTTGTGGTGGTTTTACAGTATGGCTAAATGAGTGATCTTACAGTGGTGCAGCTGCATCAGAACAGCTGGGCCACTGTAAGCTCGCTAGTGTAGACATGGCTTAAAGGGCTAGCAGCTGCGCCGTTGTAGCACTGTACATGAAGACAAGCCTTCAGAGTGTCACAGCTAAATACAAGATCAAACAGAATGAATGGTCCCATAGCACATACTCTAGGGGAAGTGACCCGTTAACACCCCTGTAGTCATAGAACAAAAAGGAGGGGGGTTAGGGATTACAGATCGTTGAAATAAGCAATAAATCCAGTGTCTTTATTAAACGAAATATGGCTTATTTCAACAATCTGCAACCCACTAACTCCCCTTCTTTTTATACTTTGACTGCAGGGTGCTAACAGGCCACTTCACCTTGAATGGTCCTGTACTTTAGCATAAGTAGTTAGAATATGTGCTGTTTGATCTTGTATTTGGCTGTGATACCCAGAGCCCTTTGCCAGACTCTGTCTACCTCAAAAGCTTGTCTCTCTTACCAACAGAAGTTGGTCCAGTAAAAGATACTACTTCACCCACCTTGTCTCTCTGGGAAGAGTCTTAAAATGTAAAATCTGTGCTGTATGTACACCTGGACTGGTGGATAGTGCTGATCAGAAATTTGTGGGGGGGGGGCGCGCAGGGGGACTGAAGATACTTTCTCTTTAAATGGGGATTTCATAATTTCCATAGCAACATGTTGTGATTTGACAAAGCTAGGATTATGACTTCACTGCAGGTTCAATCAAAAGGTAATGCGAGGTTGAGGATGGCACAAGCCCTTATCCAAACACGTGAATCTTCACGATAGAAATGGGGATTCTAGGAGTTAGTACAAGTTAATGACATTGCATTTGTACAGACATTCTCTTTTTTTAATGTCTGCCTTATCATTAAAGACTCTGTTCAAAATCCATTAAATCATTCAGCAAAGTAACTGTGGAGGACTATGGTATAGCGTGATTTCTGTGTAAGTTTTGTATTGCTCTTATGTGGCAGTACAGAATGTCAGAACGGTGTGAATGTGTTGACAAATGAAAACAGTTATTTATTCTGGTTGTGGAACTGAAAGGTCAGATCTCCAATTAATTTGATAAACTCTTTCCCCAAAGTAACTTTCTGTGTCTATTTAACTTATTAAATCAACCATAATAGCTCATACAAACTGTGTCCTGCAAAAATGTTCTGTTATATGATTGTTCTAATTCTAACAATTCAGGTTGTATAGCAAGTCCATATGAAGAAATCTGGAGTCATATCTTACATTACAATAGAACCAGTTGAGTCTTCATTCTTAGCTAGATTTTTTTTACATTTGTTACGTAGTAAGTGATGGTGCACTGATAGTCTGTGTGAATTGAGATGGCTTGAATGGTTCACGTCTTGCTTTTGGCCCTCATGTAATCCTTGTCTCTGATGCCTCCTGAGTTGTTGTCAAAAGCACTTTGCAAACGTTGCAGCAAGATAGTGCTGGACAGCAGTACGGCAAACGTTCTCCCAAGGAGAATGAAGTGACTTGATTATTTGCTCTGACACTGAAGCATCAACCCTGATCTGGATGGATCACTTGCTTTTTGGGATAGAGCGCCTGATTTATCACTGCCCAGTGGAAGCACTTAAAAAATTTTTTTTTCCTAGAGCAGACATGTCCCTGCAGGGTTTCAGACACAGGGAAATCACAAGCCCAGTGAGTGGCATGTGGGCAACAGGATTCAACAGATGAATGAGAATATCTGAGCTGGATTCAGAATAAACTTTTGATTGAAACCTACTGGACTATTTCACATCGTGGTATGGCTGTTTTTTCTTGTGAATGAATCATCCAGAGCTAAAAATGGGTGTGGTGTTAGAATATTCAGGGATCTCACTTAGCTCAGAAATTCAGAAAGATGAGATTAAATTGGAACATAGACAATGCAATATGAACAGTCCCTCTGTTAAGTGACTTAGTGCCAAAGCACTGAATTTTCCATATAATATGGAGTCTTGCAACCTGATCTGAACCAAGCAAATTTTGGGTTCAGGTCTGGTTGGGTCTGAAAACAACCCACCACTCACTGGCTTGGGTCAGGTAATCTCTGATGACCTCCTTCTGCCTGCCGGGTCTATGTGGTGGCAGCTGCGTGCCCCACTCCTGCGGGACACCACCTCTTTGCTGCACTGTGCTGTGAGTGGGCTGACGAGTTGCAGTGTCATTCCCTCTGCAGCACACAGTCCAGTGAGGCAGCGGTGGCCAGCTGGAGGGGTCACACATCTCCGGCTGTACTGACTTCATGGGCATGAGATGGCCGGAGACAGATCACAGGCATGGGAGCGGAAAGCCTTTACCAGACCAAGCTACAAGTGGCAGTGGTAATACAGGTTCGGGGGGAAGTGTCGAGCTGGGCTTGGGCTGGATCTGAAAATGAGATGACTAACGCTCTCGGGCTTGGGTCATGTTTGGATGGGCTGTGGGTCTAGTTGAGTTCAGGTCGGGCTTTAAAATTAGGCCTGAACAGACCTCGAATATAATAGATGAAGGAAATAATTGATGAAAACACAAAGATAAAACAGTGAAGGATAATAACTGAAAAGCATATCCAGACAGTCCTAACCATTCAGAGAGGACCAGTTCCTCAAAACAGAGGTTTGAAACAAAGGGTAAACACTATTGCACAGGTTTCTGACCAGTACAATTACATATTTTTCAGATAATAATGCAGCAGAATAATTCAAAATACAGCATGAAATCTAAACCAGCTTCTGTGATTATAGAATTTTTCTAGATCATCCTCAGTCTACAGAACAAATTTCAACATTTTCCTCGTGTTAACACTGTTTTGAATTGCATCTCCAGGAATCACAGAATCATAGAATATCAGGGTTGGAAGGGACCTCAGGAGGTCATCTAGTCCAACCCCCTGCTCAAAGCAGGACCAATCCCCAATTAAATCATCCCACCCAGGGCTTTGTCAAGCCTGACCTTAAAAACTTCTAAGGAAGGAGATTCTACCACCTCCCTAGGTAACGCATTCCAGTGTTTCACCACCCTCCTAGTGAAAGTTTTTCCTAATATCCAACCTAAACCTCCCCCACTGCAACTTGAGACCATTACTCCTTGTCCTGTCATCTTCTACCACTGAGAATAGTCTAGAACCATCCTCTTTGGAACCACCTCTCAGGTAGTTGAAGCAGCTATCAAATCCCCCCTCATTCTTCTCTTCTGCAGACTAAACAATCCCAGTTCCCTCAGCCTCTCCTCATAAGTCATGTGTTCCAGACCCCTAATCATTTTTGTTGCCCTTCGCTGGACTCTCTCCAATTTTTCCACATCCTTTTTGTTGTGTGGGGCCCAAAACTGGACACAGTACTCCAGATGAGGCCTCACCAATGTCGAATAGAGGGGAACAATCACGTCCCTCGATCTGCTGGCTATGCCCCTACTTATACAGGAAGTACTTCACAGAAAATAATTGTTTCTGACTAGTACCAATGAATCATAAATTCCTATCTGAATAGCATTAAAAAAGAACAGGACACATTTAAGGCTTTCCCAATGCATGTATTAATGTCTGAGAGCCAGACCTCCTGTATCTTAGGGCTACAGGATATTAATGTGGATGTGATTAGAGCCCTGCATCTGTCCAAATCTGCAAACATGGTCCGTGGATGGATATAAAGCAGATCTCCGCAGATTTTCAGGGCTCTAGATGTGAGGGGTTCTTTTTTACTTACAGTGAGCTGCAGTCGATAATCTTAATACACAATTCTCAAATGTGTCCAAAGCATTTTAAAGAATAATATGCTCAGAGTCAGGCTGGGAGCAGACACTGATGTTCTGGCATAGAAAAGTAAATGCACAGAACGCTCTTCAGCCTACTGGTTTGTGTGTTTGCATTTCCCCCTCATCTGGCCCTGTGCTGACATGGACCATTTATCTTTTTTTTTTTTTTTTTTTTCCCTTCCCTTTTTACTGCAGAAATCTGTGTCCTGTGAAAATTGCTGTTCTGTCAAAAAGCAAGCAAATCTTGCATATGTAACAGCATCACTTCTGCACTGCTGGCAGAGAAACACTTTTGTATTTCAAACTGTGTTTTGGAAACCTATAAGCACTTCAAGCCACATCTCCAGAATATGTATTTGGTAACAAGATCTTGCTAAGGACGTCTGAGTCTGGTTCATGGTGCCCATCTGAGTAGAGGAATTTTAGAAAGTACTTGTTCCAACTGGAAGTACACTTCAGTTTATCCTGCATTTATTGTATGTAGGAAGTGTATGTATTTGGGCCTGTCATCCCATGGCAATAGGCAGGCTAAGATAAATGAGTTGTTAATGGCTGCCCACTAATTATAGGGCAGAGTTAATCTTTTGTTGGTGTGTTGCTCACATGATTAAGCTGTTGGTAGAGGTGATGAAAAGAAAATTGACGTGTATGAATATCCCAATAAGAATTGAGTTGTGCTGTCACTGGGGATACTGGTAGGCAGAATGGAGAAATTATTAGTGAATTCTGTCTTGTAGCAAGGCTTGGACTATAACTCTTTATTTGTTGGGTTGGCTGGCTGCATGAGTGATGTTGCATTACAGTCTTACTTAGGACTGTTTTCATTAACTGCTGCCATATGTGCCTTTAGGACTTGAATTTTGTGGAAGGTAAAAGTGATCTATGGTAGGAAGAAAGACACACTCAGGTAACAGCTATTGTAATATTACAGGGCCAGAATGGGGAGAGTTCTATATTCAGAGCAGATAAGATTCCATGAGCTTCTTAGGGGAAAAGAAGCTGATCCTGCTTTCCTTTCCCAGAGGCCATCTCCTTGCTCTGTTTCTCAGGAGCCAATGTTTGAGGGCAATACAATGAAACTGAAATGTAGGAAGTGGGATTTTCTGGGACTGTTTGAAAATGGAATTATTTGTTCTACAATAAGCAGAGGCCAAGCTTTGCTCTGTGCTTCTACTAAGTGTACTGATAAGAACCTTAGGTATAACTCTCAAACTCATTTACTGTGTAAGGATTAGAGACCAGCCTCTAGTGTTATTGATAACCTAGACTGTGGTTCTCAGACACAGGAGTTCCTACTGTCCTTAAAGCTCTCTTATTCCTTCAAAACCCAAAGGACTTCCATCAATACAAATGTCAGGTATGAGAAGAAAGGACAAGGCATACACTACAGAATGAACATTTTTTCTTTTGGCCTTGTTTTTATAGCATTTACTATTCTGTTCCAAGTAGAATTCCCCTGGCATTGAGGCTCATCCCCTGGCACAGCTGTTATCCTGCCTGCCAGAAAATTAGCCAACTTTTGTTTGGCTAATAGATGAAAGTCTTTAAAATGATATGGCCCATTGCCATAATTATTGGGTACATATGGCAGAACATGTAGAAAATTTGCTCACACATGAGGATTCATCTGCAATGTGCACTCATTGAAAAAGGGGAACGGGCACAGGGGAAAAGGATAAGGTTTATATGTTCATTATCTAACATTTTATTATGTGGTAACTGTGAGCTAATTTCTGGGGAACCTCAAAATCCAGAGTATGGGTTCAGTTTGGGTACAGTTTACTAATTCAGATTTTATTTATCTATTTAGATTGCTAATAAAAAGGTGTCCATCTAAAAGCTGTGGGCACCTTGCCAGAACTTAGAAATCCATCCAAAAATATATAGCACATATGCTTATCTAAAGCTCAACCACTATTAAAACCTCTTGTGTCTGCTAAATGGGGCCAGGGCTCTTGAGAGAAGCAGCTTTCCCATGAGATTTGTGCTTCCAGACCCAGCTAGAAATATGGTGAAAGCTGATTTTTCACCATAGTTCAGCTCTTCTGGTTCCAGTCCTGGATGAGACTTCTGAAAAATGAATGTACACAAATGGGGCTGGTGAGTAGGGGAGTTCTCTGAAAGGTTCAAAACCCTCAAAGTTTGGTTTGATTTTGTTTCCAAAAGCAGTTCAAGATTTGGGATGGAGGATGTTGGTGGTTTCTGTTTCCCTTTGAACTACTTTGCCTATCCCTAATATAAATTCTAATGCAGAGAGCAGGGCACTGTCGTGATAGATTCATGGTCACTCGTGTTGCTATGCAGATGGGCTTTTGCCATTTGTACCAGCTGGAGTTTTTTTAGGTCATGTGTCTTCATTTCTACATTTAATGCATTGTGATAATCAAGCTTGGAGGGCATGAACACATGTATCATCATGCCCAGGTCTGTACCCGACACGAGAGGTGCAGTCTTCTGGCCAGTTGCAGATGGAAATGTTTTTTTGTTTTGGGGGTTGTTGGGGTTTTTTTTTGGCCACCATGGGTTTTTTGGTATCTGATAGAACTGAGGAATCTGAAGGGACCTATAAGCTGTGGACCGACTTTTACCGTGTATGGACAATGAGGCAAATACTTCAAAATGTTTCCATTTTCCTAAAATTATAGCCTCCCTTTTGCTTGGGTTCATCTTTTGCCAGATGCTGATTTCAGCGGAGACTGAGAGCAGGGAGCTGGCTGTATAATACTGGCACTGCAGCACATGTTGTCACACCAGCTCTCAGTAGCTTCATATAGAATAATATGGAGCAAAGGATTGAACCTTTTGTGATTCTGTAGGCGAGGCCTTTGGAGGTGGAGGAACAATTACCCAGAACAACTCCCTGAGTTTGTTCAGTCTGAGAGGAAGGACCTAAGCCATTTCAAGGTATTTTCATTCACCCCTGCAGGCTCTTGGAGGTAAGTCGAGGGTATTTGGCCATCAACAGTATCAGATGCCTCAGAGAGGATGAGTGTGAATGGAATTCCCTTGCCTGTGGGCCATCCACTAGAGCAGAGGTGGGGAACCTTTTTTTCTATCACTGGCCATTGACCCACATAAAAAAATCGATCACTGGCCACACACAAGTAAAAAGCAACTTAATTTAGGGGGGGGTTTTCGAGAGAGAAATATAAAACGTTCAACTTACCTGCCCGAGGCTTCCCCCTGCAGTGGGGCGAGCCGGCACTTGCGGCTTCAGCCCCGCAGGGGTGGTGGGGAGGGTGCTGAGGCTTGTCGCAGGCCTCATGAAATTAAGCAACAGGCCGTAGGTTCCCCACCCCTACACTAGAGCAACATGTTCTATCTCTGTACTGTGCCCTGGCCTGAAACTTGGCAGGGGGATCCAAGATGCTGGTGCTGTAGGCTGTTTTTAACTGTTTCTTGATTATCTTGAAAAGAAAAAGGCTAAACAAGCAGCAGTGACTTTCAAGTCCTCCTACATAACATCCATGATGGTTTCTTAGTACTGCTCAGACTTGTATATTTTAGAGGGGATGGTGGATTCTCCTTGTCACAGGAGGTACTGACAGCCTCAGGGGTCCCAGATATTCTCTACTCACCCACTGCCAAGGAAGGCAGGGCTTAGTCACAGGTGGTGACCATGGTAGCTCGCAGTACAGATGTGAATAGGCTAAAAATATGATAAACTTTTGAGACAAAAATCTGTAGGAGACTCGCTGGTGAGTGCAGAGCATTGAGTAACTATCACCAGATAGTAGCGATATCCTTGAGAACTTGTGGAGGATGGGAAGGGGCAATATGGTACCTATCTATAAAACAGGGGAATACGGGCAACCCAGGGACTTATAGACCAATCAGTTTAACTTCGGTATCTGGAAAGATAATGGAGCAAATAATCAATCAATCAATTTGTAAGCACCTAGAAGATAAAAAGGTGATAAGAGTCCATGTGTTATAAAGAGGGGGGTGATAAATTAATTCTCCTTAACCACTGAGGACAGGACAAGAAGTAATCTTAAATTTAGCAAGGGAAGTTTAAGATTAGACATTAGGAAAAATTTCCTAACTGTAAGAGTAGTTAAGCACTGGAACAAATTACAAAGGGAGGTTGATTAACCTGTTCTTAAAAATTTCCAATGATGGAGATTCCACAAACACCTGTCGGGGATGGTCTAGGTAATGCTGAGCCCTGCTTCAGTGCAGGGGACTGAACTAGATGACTCATTCAGTCCTACATTTCTATGATTCTATGGACAGCAGGGGGCTTTGTTATAGATTCTGAGGGCACTTGAAAATACTGAGAGTTTGGCCTCTGATTATGTGATTTGCTGAGCCCCAATTGTTTTCTTGATACTTCTTACTTTCCAGGTTCATAGCCAAGAATATCATGAGACTTCAGCGCCTGGGCATCACCCACATCCTGAACGCAGCTGAGGGGAAATCCTTCATGCATGTGAACACTAATGCAGAGTTCTACGAAGGCACAGGCATCACCTACCATGGCATTAAAGCTAATGACACTCAAGAATTTAACCTCAGTCGCTATTTTGAGGAGGCAGCTGACTTTATTGACAGTGCGCTGTCCCAGAAGGATGGTAAGGCATCTCCAAGAGTCTCTCTGCCCTGTTTTTTAGCCAGTATGTGAATTTACTGGCCATTTGTTTCATTGTTTGAAATATTCCTTTTTTCTTTCCTCAGTTTTTCAGTAGAACAGAAACCAAAGCATTCAGATTAGGACTTAGACCTCTTGGTGAGGAGTTTAGGGCACTTGAATATACAATGAAGAATTTGCTGTCTATGAACAGAGCCCCGCAATGTATGAAACAATGGAAAACTGCCACAACAGTGGGTGATTTGGGGAAAGTAAAACAGCTGGGGCATCTTAGCAATGAAAGTGTAAAGGAAAATAATATTGGAAATGCTGTGCTAGGAAGAGAGGCTTTAATATTTCCTGAACATATTAGTGGATCAGAATGGAAAATCTGGAAAGTAATGCAGGACCCAAACACTAATTCAAGACAGTAAAAATCATAAATCAGAGTCAGGATGAACATTGCAAAATGCAACACTCAAGTCACAAGCTAATATTAGAGATGCAGATTAAATGCAAATAACACATGCAAGAGTGGATAATTTCTTAGCATAGGGCAGAGGTAGTCGATAGGTAGACTGCAGGCCAAATCTTGACCACAAGATGTTTTGGAACGGACTGCAAAATCTTTTTATTTACTTGTTATCATTGTTGTTGTTATTTTTATATTCTTTTCTCTGGAGTCTGAACATTGAGTATACCTTGACCAAGAAATTTGGATCTTGATAAAAAATAATTGATTACCCCTGGCTTAGGCCTTAGGCACCTATGTATTTTTGAAAACCCCACTAGGAATCTAAATATCTTTAAATACCTCCCCCCTATTGTTTGTAAATTGTTAAAAACCCCTCTCTCTGTGGTTAGGAGCTCACTTACCTATTTCTAGATCTTTTCTTCTTCCTGGTAGCAGGGGTAGTGGGCATATTATATTTTATATGACTGTGAAGGAATTCTCCCTTTTTTAAAAAGGGTATTTTATTATTGCATCATAAGCCCCCATGCATCTGAACATGGCCTTTTCTTTATCCAGTATCCTGACAGTGGGCATAAGTTTTCACACTCTTGAAACAAATACAGCTAAAGTCAGTTAAATTATGATCCACAGATTTCATCCACCAGTCCATTCTGAGCAGCTGTTTCCTCTGTCAGCAGCTCTATTTGCAGAAGGCTCAGAGGGAATATCCTTGTTTTTTACCCCTCTGTTCTTTCCAGAAGCAAGGAATTCTAGGAATAAGATAATATCCCCAGCCCAATGTATCAGCCCCCACCCCCTTTTGCCTCAGGAACTTGTTATGCCATGTGTTCACTCTTCTGTCCTGGACTGAGGGGTTTAAAATATGTTTTCACAAACCTTTCTTTGAGCATGCACTGTATCGTTGTTCCTTTGAAACAGAACTTTATAAACACCGTCAGTGTATGGACAACCTCTTGAAAGAGTGTTTTGGGGGCAGCTCCTCTCCCATTCACATCATACAAAGCATCTCCTCTCCCATTTGTGGTCACATAACATCCCATGTGGCAGCGACAGCAGTTTCCTACATTGAATAGTGATATTAGGAAGGTATTCCATTTATTTTGCTGACTTCCGTGCAATAAAAGTTGTTGTTTTTTGAAAAAAGTTAATTCTGCGAAGGCAGCAGGTTTTATGCATATTAAGGGAATCGCTGACATTTTTAGATATTTTAACACAACTGACTCAGTGCTGCTTCTTTCTCCTCTAGGGTCTCCTATACATGCCCTTAGAATGCCCTGCTCATTGCTTTACTCATCATGGGGCCAGATGTGAAGTGAGGTGTATCAATTTACTCTTTTATTCTTAGTGGGCTAAATTTGGAGATGGCATGTAGGATTGGGTGTAAATTACACAGTCTAAGATTCTGTAATATACACATGAGGGCGTGGTACAGAAGAAGGTATAAATTACACCAATTGAGATGGCCTCTAGACAGACATGAATTTGGGCCATCTGTACAATTTCCTCATCAGGAGAAGATTATAGACTTTACCAAGGCCCCAGTGCTTATACAGAGAGCAGGGTTAATCTACTCTAGAGTTGAATGTGACAGTCCTTCGTATGAGTGAAATTGTAAGGGCATTAATTAATGTTTGTTCAGTGCTTTGAAGGTATAAAGCAAGTTGAGTGCTGAGTAATCCAAAAGAGTCTGCAGAAGGTATTGTAGTAACGCCAGAGTGTTTCTGAGCAAGAAGAAATGGTAACTGGGAATTGATGTAGCAGCTTCTCAGATTAAACACTTCTTTGGGACTCTATTAAAGAGAGAGGGAAAGGGTGACACTTTTCCGTGCTGGTTCCAAACACTGTCACTGGTCAGAGGATCAGAACATAGATAAAAGCTGTCTGGTTTGAATAAACAGACTGCTGCTTGGTTAAAAGAAACAATCCCCGAGTCATGAGATTTTTAGCTCTGAGAACTCTCACTTCAGATGGATTATCTGGTTATGATATGTGCCCCCTGGAATTTCTGCTGCACCAAATTATCTTAAACATTTTCAAATGGAAGTTCTGGTATAATATTAGATACCTTGCTGCTCCCCAGAGTCCCAGGAAAGCTTGAGATAAGCTTAGCGATGCTGCAAAGCAAAGCTTGTAACATGGGCCTCCTCTGTACTGAAAGCTTAGAAGTACAGAGTGCAGTAGGTCAGCTTGTGCTTCTCATCAAATCATTATTTCTACTTACTTCATATTTCTTCACATGCTCCCAATGACTTTCTCAGCCCACATCTGAACAGCTGAAGAGTCTTTTGCAGAGGGGGAGAGAGAAGTCTTTCTAGGAAGTCCAGGGGGATCTGCCTTTGGCATATTTTTATTTTTTGGGAGGCGGTTAAGGGATTGACAGTTTACAGTTTGGTCAATCTGATTAATTCCAAAAGCAAGAATTTACCTCTTCCTAGTAGGTTTGTGAGCCAGAGAAACAGGCCTGCACCAGCAAGGAGAGTTTAGCAGGTTCAGGCAGTTGGGGTAAACTGTAGCAGAGGCACGGAAGTCCTGCTGCACCTGGTCAATTTGGATAGTGCTCACAGAAATGTGAATACCAGTGACAAAATGACTCTGAATGTTCAGTCATTTGTCAGTGCCCTTGTTAATTCTGATGGGGCTCCTTAAGTCTCAGGTGCTGTTAAGCAACTTCTGACCTACCTGTCTAGTTGTTATCCAAAAACTAATAGATTTTTAACTAGGTTAAAGGTCCATTCCAGTTATTAAATGGATCAATTATTAAAATTATTTGTATTGTATGGTAGAGCAGGGAGTTAATTGGCTTCACCCCCCTTCCTTTTTCAGACAAGTCACTATCCACACCACAGATCTTACACCTGTGTCCCTGTTCCCATTCCTGCCCTTAGCCAAACATGATTCCAATTTCCTTACCCCCATTCCCTGTTCCCATTTCCCCCTTTAGCAAAACATGATTCCAATTTCCCCACCCCCATTCCCTGTTACCATTTTCCCCACACACACACACACCCACTTCCTGTTTGACTGCAGACTATATAGTAAAACTTAAGTTCTGCTTAGCTACCTTACCTTAACCAATCATTTTCCTGAAATTTAACTAACCAATCCTAACATAGTGTAACATGATTATCTACTCAATTCTATCCCACCGCCTTAATTAGTTTACACCCAGCAAAATTAATTATACAGCAGACAGAAACAATCACAGAACCAGACAGAGATTATACAGACAAACAATAGCAAAGTGGGAACTATAATGACAAAACAATACAGAAGTGAGGATTTCACATCCCAGCTATTGATAAGTGAGTTCTTGCCAGACAGAATGCTATCAAACTAAGTTTCCTTTTACATTTTCTAGGCACTTCCCTTTCTCTGGAGGTTCATATAGGGATAGTGATAACTTTTCTCCAATACTGCAATGATGAGCAAAGATGGAAAGGGAAGTGGCACCAAGTTCCAATAATAAATATTATAGACATAAAGGAGAGTGGTTAGGAGATCAGCCTTTAAATTAACACAAAGGTTGCAATGCTGATGTTCCTAAAAAATTCCCTCAAGGATCTCAATAGCCCAAGGCAAATATGCTAAGAGCCTTTTCTCTGCTGCAGTTCAAAGTAAACTGGCTTTCATGCATCCGATGAAATGAGCTGTAGCTCACAAAAGCTTATGCTCAAATAAATTTCTTAGTCTCTAAAGTGCCACAAGTCCTCCTTTTCTTTATGAGAGAAATGTGTGATTCCTCTGTCCTCTTGCTTCTGCAATGGGTTTGTTGGGGTCAGCATCTTCCGTCTCCCCTGTGTTTAGGGAGAGGGTCTGTCTTTGGAAACATGGGCCAGTGAGAAGACACCTGAGAGTAAACCAGCTTGGGCCAGATTTCAAACAGGGAGAAGGGAGGTGATATTTTATTTAATTTCTTTTTGGTTATTTATCTACAGCACATTCCCCACAAATAGCTGGAGTAATAGCATTCAGAATCCTGTATCAGTCAGCTGGCTGCATTCTGTGTGCTCTTGGTGCAGGTATGTTTTGTAACGGGGTTCTGCTGGCTATTGGTGCTGCATAGTCAGCACCTTCATTTGTATCCTGTATGCTGAACAGGCAGCTTCTCTAAAATGAGAGTGCTTACATGCTAATAGAAAAGGAGGACTAGTGGCACCTTAGAGACTAACCAATTTATTTGAGCATAAGCTTTCATGAGCTACAGCTCACTTCATCGGATGCATGAAATAAATGTGTTAGTCTCTAAGGTGCCACAAGTCCTCCTTTTCTTTTTGCGAATACAGACTAACAGGGCTGCTACTCTGATACATGCTAATGTGACTTCAGAAGCAGAGATATGGCAGTAGCAGGGGAAGGTGTAACTGAGGTAGAGTCATAGGAAGTGCTAGGATTACAGCGTAAAGGATGTGTATCTTGTTTTGTGAAATGTGTTATATCCACACAACAACTGAGTCTCTGTTTATACCATGCATCTGCAGCCTTGCATACTTTTAATTCTGTGTTTTTAATTTCTCTACCACATTGGTTCTTCTGCAGAAGATGAAGTTAGGGAGTCCTGCAGGCTGCTACCCTTATTCTAGACCGAAAGATTGCAGGAACTTAGCAAATGGAAGGAGTCCAATTCCTCTCTCTTTGGAAACAAATATGGTATTTTCTGCTTTAATTTGTACAGGTGTTTATTATGTGTAATTGTTTTGCAGTCTGCTGGATGGTAGCGTAGCTGCTAACAGAGACACGGTACCTGTCTTCTAGCTGAGACCATTCAAAATTCAGTCATTGGGTTGCTGAAGGACCAGTGTTACTCTGTTCATTCATCCTTCCATCAAAAGTGTTTCTGTAGTGCTTCCGAGTTATAATTTGTTGTTTTCTGTATGTTCTCCCTGTACAGGCCGGGTATTTGTGCATTGCCGTGAAGGCTACAGCCGCTCCCCGACACTGGTCATTGCTTATCTGATGCTTCGCCAGAACATGGAGGTCAAGTCCGCTGTGAGCGCTGTCCGGCAGAAGCGGGAGATTGGGCCCAATGATGGCTTCCTGAAACAGCTCTGCCAACTCAATGAGAGATTAGTGAAGGAGGGCAAACTGAAGCCCTAAACCGAGGAGCTGCATTTTCTCAGAAGGGCTCTCTGAACTGTCAAAGGGTACACGTTAGGTGCTTTAGATACCCAAAATCAAATGGCTAGGCTAGGTCATGTGGTGTGAGGGAGGCAGAGTCCCTTCTCCTTGTCTAGTGAAAGTATCTCCCACATGTCTGGGTCTGTCCTTTAAAATAGCACAAAGCTCCATCACTCCTAGGAGTTGTTGCACTAAAGAAAGCTCTTTAGAGGGATAACTCCAACAGTGTATCAGCTGTCATCACATGTGTTTGTTTCAGAGCCCACTGGAGGTCCCATGACATAACGTGCTTCGCATTGACTTTGGATGTCATTTATTTAAGCTTCATGTTCTTGAATCCCATCCGTGCAGCTCAGCCACATGGGTGCCCAAGAGCAGAAACGCACCTCCCTTCACTTGCTTTTAATTGAAGTACTGTATTTTTAAAAATGTATTTCACACACTCACAGGTGCCTAAAGTCTGCACTCTCCCCTATTAGTGTGTATAGCTTTGTGTGTGGTATGGATATATACAATACAGTATGCATACAGGGCTTGAGTGTGGCAGTAAAGCCATCCAGAGTCTGATGTTAATACAAGTACCCTTGTAAATAGAGTTTGTATATCTGTTATTTGTGTTTATTATTAAGTAGAAACAAAAATGCTGTATTTTTTCATCTTAAAATTCAGAGGGAAAAGTAAAATATAGAGAGCCAGTATCAAAGGACAGAATTGAAAGTGAGGAGCAGAGAATGGGAGTGCTTAGGTATATTGATACTTGGTGTGGTATAAGAACCTGAACAGAAGACACACACAATGTGAATTGGCTGCTCATGAGGGATTTAGGTGAATTTCAGGTTCTTTTTTTTTTTTTTTTTTAAATCTCACTATTATTTATATTGCCCCTGGAAAGCTTGAACCTGAAATCTTTCTCCTCCCTGAAATGTTTTCCCTTCAAGAAGCACACACGCTGATTGCTTATTGTGAGTTGCCCATTGTAAGGGACAGCACATTCTGGCTTGAAGTAGGATTGCACTGTTTGTGTTTAAACACAGAAATGAGCCCTGTTGTCCATCACATGGGCATGGCAGACATTTACTTCCAAGTGGTTGATATCTTTGGCCTCTCTTAGACACTGTCCCATTGAGTCACTGCAGTATCTGGAGAGGGAACTGCTTCGTTTACCATGTGTATGTTGGCTGAGTGTGCAAACATAACTTTAAAGACTAGCACAGTGCTGTACATGTACTCAGGGCCTCACCGGTGCACCCGCAGAGTTGTTGGTAATGCTATCAGAACCCTGCATATACTTGTTCAGTTTTTCTGTGTGTTTTTATGTATTAACAAGAAAAGCTCTTGTATTATTGATGCACAGAGTGCCCAGCACTAGGTTGTTCTTTTTATGTATTCGATTTTTTTAACCGTGTGTTATTTCCTGGTCTATTTTTATTTTAATATTTTTACACTGTTTGGTTTCAAGAAAGTTGTGGGTTGGGTCACTTGGCCTATAACTCCACATGTGACTTCTCTAGTCAAAAACAGGGCTTGCTTCAGTTTCTTTGCATAGGATAGGTATAGCCAAACAAGTAGTCCAGCTAGCCCCATACTGTGTCTCTGTCAGCAGCTAGTTCCAGATGCTTCCACAGAAAAATGGCCTCATAATGGATGATTATGGAACAATCAGCACATAGGGTAAGTATGTACTGAATTCCATCTACTGAATCCTGTGCATTTAGTGATTCGGCATTTGCCCTGAATTACATCCTTTATAGAATTTTATCATATCTAATGCATTTGGGGATACTTTTCACTATCAATATAAATGTCTGATTTTTTAAAAAACCTTGACTTCCATGTATTGTGGTAGTGAGTTCCACATGTTAATTATGTTTGTGTAAAAGTCTTTCCTGTTGATCAGATTTTTAAATCTATTGCCTTTTAATTTCCTTGGTTGCCCATTTTTCTGGTATTATGAAAGCTGGTGAATAGGAGCACCTACCTTATCTTTTCTGCATTACTCATTCTCCATTTTGTATACTACAATCTTGTTTACAGATAAAGCTGTTTTTCTACTTGATGGAATAGAGCTTTTATCTCTTTACCTGCATCAGTGTATTGCAAATATGAATCCAAATAATATAGAAAATATGTACACACACACACTCTCTGTGTCTCTTTGGCTTTGATTTGGTATTTAGAAGCTAGGGCTCCAACCCAATGAGTGATCTAAAAAGAAATTATTATTAGGTATTAGATTTTTTTTATTCCACAGATGCTCCTAGATTGATCTGTTTAGTTAGTGGGAGTGTGATCAGAAACATCCAGGAAGGATCTCAGTATTTTTTGTTGGAATAGTAGAGTCCATCTGCTTTGTGGTGATGATAGGATTTGCACAGCTCTGTATTGTCTTAATGAACCACCTAAAAGCCGGTGGAGAGATTGCTGCTCGCTGTTGGCATATGACTAACATGAACTGGAAATCAAGAAAGATAAGAAAAATATGGAGATATTTTTCATCTTTTATAGGACCTTTTCAGAGTTCATTTGCAGTGGTGTAATATCACTAATTTCAGTGGCATAACATCTGATTTACCCCAGTGTAAATGAGATCAGAACCAGGTCTTCAGTGTTCAAACTTGGCAGATGTGGTGTCTGTTGAGGATGAATGACGGATGCCTGTGGGAAATGAATTAACCCAAAAGCAAGCTCTGAAACATTATATCCTATAGTGAGTTACTGAGTACTTTGACTCATACATAAAACTGATTCCTTGTTTCTTGTTCTGCTCATACTCTTGAAAAGTGTAAGAAGGGTAGCCTTGTTAGTCTGGATCTGTAAAAGTGGCAAAGAGTCCTGTGGCACCTTATAGACTAACAGACGTATTGGAGCATAAGCTTTCGTGTGTGAATACGTCTCCAGTACGTCTATTAGTCTATAAGGTGCCGCAAGACTCTTTGCCACTTGAAAAGTATAGTTAGAGTATAACTTGTGATGTCACATGTGCTCCTCCAGTCTTTCATCTGTTCTTCCAGTTTAAGCCCTTTAATGTTGCATAGTATTCCGCAGATTGCAGCTGTCTGAGAAGAGCTCTTAGTTCTAAATTTAATTCCATAATCATGTTACGCTTCTTAGTGCATCTCTTTGACTGTAGGTGCCAGATCTTATTAAAAGGGAAAAAATAGAGATTTCCTCCATCATAAGATGAAATTGACAAAGTACCAAAAAAATACTGTGCCTTTTTACTGAAACTGGAGTGGAGCTGCCAGCTGCTGCTGTGTGTTCCTTACTGGCGTGACCATTGAGAGAGAGATTTTTAAGCACAGAAGAGTAGGTAAGTAGTAACATGGTGCAGTACCAGTGATAAAACTCTTTTAGCTGTAACTAAGAATGCCTCTTCTGGATTTGTTGATAAAAGTTTTATCTCTAAATAACAGCGCTTTGCTTTTTGTCAGAGTAGATAGAGTTAGAGCTTTGGAGAAGGGAGGATGTTTCTTCAGGATACAAACCTGTCACAGAGCAAGTAAATCTGCCATGCCAGATCCAAAATAACAAGAACAAAAGCAATTGCTTTTTGCTTTGCAGGAATGTTTTGGGTGTGTTTGGTTGTTTACTAAAAAAGCAACTCCAATAGTCCTCTAAAATATCATCGTTGTTTGCAAAGACTGTTCTCAAGCTTTAGACTGAACCAAAAATGTCCTAGCCATTTCACTACTACAGCGGCAGGGTTTATAATTTAGAGAAGAGTATGACGTGTGGGACTTTAATAGTCAGAAACCTTTTTGTACTTTTTTGTTGTCATCATCCTTGGGCCATGCAACTAAGACACAGCTGTTTACAACAGAACTGCAACAGTTCTGCATGTTACACAACAGCAACACATTGTACAGCCAGAAATTAGTTCATGAATGGGTGCCGTTGCAACTGTGTACGGTGAACAAGTGGTTTCCTGTAAATGGCAAACATTTTGCAAAACTAGTTCAGAATTTGAGAGGTAGGCTCTGAATGGAGGACTAGTAGCCAGTAACTACTGTGTTCCAATTCTATTTGGACTCATTGTATGACACTGGGCTGATCACCTTTCTCCTATAAAATGGAAACAATACCTACCTACCTCACAGGGATGTTGAGGATTAATTAATGGTTAGAAAGTGCTTTGAAGATTAAAAGCACTATATAAATGCTGAGTATTATGCAATCTTTGACTTGAAAATCTTCTGTCACATGTATGTTCCTTCTGACAAGAAGGAATCATTACAATAGGTGTGAGAGTGGCAATGCTTTATAGTCATTTAAATATTTACGATGAACTCTCTCTTGGTCAGGGCCAGTTAAAATCCCTGATGCAGGCATGAGTACAAACAGCAGGAATTTTACTTTCTCCAGTTTAATTAAAATTAGTATTACTAGTTTGACTGCGCTAAAATAATTTTGTTCATGCATCCATGTCATGGGCTCTGCCAATGTGTAAAACTGAAAATAGAACAGACCTAGGTGGTAACTTCCATGCATTTATTATTGGAAATTGGAAACCTCGTGTTCTGTGATATCCCAACCCTAAACATAAATGGGCAGCTTCTGCCCTACAGTGTTTTCTATGGGAATTTGGAATTGAAAGTCTAAAATGTAACTTTGAAGCTGTTAGTACAACCGACAAACTTCTAAAAAATATCCTGATCTATACCTATAGATCTAGCTAAATGGTACTGATCTATAGAAACAGAACCTGCACTGGCTTTCTGTTGAATATCTCAGCTCTCTGTTTCCATCCAGTGGGATTAGCAATTGTACAGGTTTGTCAACGAGCCATTCTTATCTCCTTTCATGTACACTTTAAGGCTCCTGTACTACTGGAGTTGGAAAAAAGGGTTATAGCTAAACAGCTTTCTGTACAGGATACTAGAGAGGAAAATGTACAGGGCACAAAGTTATGTAGCGAGCAGGTTCTTTTCCTCTATCTGGGTTGGAAGGTTGGAACTCCTGGTGTTCAGTAAGAGGAGTTTTATTCCATTATGTGGGGATCACTCCAATGAGAAAAATCAAATGTACAATGCTCATGTTTTGTGATGTGACAAAATAAATTACCAGAGTTAAATTGTTTGTTCTGTACAGTGTGTTGTGGTGTTTTGCAAAAAAAAAAAAAAAAAACAACCCCAAATATGTTTGAGCAATGTGCAGTAAAGTCTGTATGGTGCAGTTGGCATGATGAACATTACGGTGTAATCTGCAGGGAATTGCAGCAGTCCTCAAGGGGAATGTCACAGATGGCCATAATTACAGCAAATGAGAAGAGCTGCCTCACACCTGAAGAGAGATTCTCAGTAGAATATGATTTCTATGGACATTAAGAGAATACTCAAACAACTTGCACAATCACCTGGGTTCTGTACACACACAATCTGGGTTCAGTCCCCACAGGTTACCTGCTGCTTATTGGCACATTCTGTAAAAATGCAGAAGGGCAGAAAAGGGGAGGATTTGTCCTAAACACAAAATGAAAATGTTTTTATTAATCAAAAAAGTAGCTCATTTTGGAAATGCTGGAACAGCCCTGATTTGGCAGTTCTGTTAAAGCTCCCTCTACTTTCCCTTGTTGCAGTGTGGGCAGAAATGTTCTTTCCAGGAATCAACTGTTCAAAAATAAAACTTTTTAAAATTTCAGCACAAGCCTCCCACATTGCTGAAAAGCTGCAGCATTTGGGACTGAGCTTAGTGTGTCCTGCTAGTGTCTCAAATTATGCCAATTGCTATTAGATGTCAGCACCTGTCAATTGCAATTAAAGGTTTGTAAGTTAATTACCCAAATCCACATTGATTGTAGCTTACATTTTCAAAACACTGAACGATTTTCTACTTTATTAAACACAAAGTCAGTTTTTAGGCACAGCTAAGATGTTTATAATTTCATGAAAAGGGGACTCTGCCCCCTTTTCTGTGGTGCACCAGTTCCTTTCTTCCATCTCAGATGCTGGTGACAAACAAAGCTTTCCAAGTCGTACTTGTTACATTATGTGCTGTAACTACCACTTAAAAAGAATCAAAGGTGAAAAAATAGAGCAGAGCAGATACGGATTTTTGACTCTGAATTGCAGTGAGCTGATTTTCAGAGGTGCTGAGCACCTCCACTGCCACTGAGTTCATATAAATACTGAGCACCCTTAATCTCAGAAGAGTAGGCCATGCATCTTTAAGTGGGCATGTGTGCTGGCAGCTGAGTTTTTGCACATAGTTTATTAAGACCTGTGAATAGCAACACCAAGAGCTTATTATATACACACACAAAGCATGAAAAAATACCTCCTCCCACCCCACTCTCCTGCTGGTAATAGCTTATCTAAAGTGATCACTCTCCTTACAATGTGTATGATAATCAAGTTGGGCCATTTCTAGCACAAATCCAGGTTTTCTCACCCCCCCCCCCCCAAACTCACTGTCCTGCTGGTAATAGCTTATCTAAAGTGACCACTCTCCTTACAATGTGTATGATAATCAAGGTGGGCCATTTCCAACACAAATCCAGGTTTTCTCACACACACCCCCACACACAAATTCACTCTCCTGCTGGTAATAGCTTATCCAAAGTGACCACTCTCCTTACATTGTGTATGTGCCCACATATCTATTCAGGGGACACCATCACAGGGCCTAATAACATCAGCCACACTATCAGAGGCTCGTTCACCTGCACATCCACCAATGTGATATATGCCATCATGTGCCAGCAATGCCCCTCTGCCATGTACATTGGTCAAATTGGACAGTCTCTGCATAAAAGAGTAAATGGACACAAATCAGATGTCAAGAATTGTAACATTCATAAACCAGTCGGAGAACACTTCAATCTCTCTGGTCACGCGATTACAGACATGAAAGTCGCTATTTTACAACAAAGAAACTTCATATCCAGACTCCAGCGAGAAACTGCTGAATTGGAATTCATTTGCAAATTGGATACAATTAACTTAGGCTTGAATAGAGACTGGGAGTGGCTTAGTCATTATGCAAGGTAGCCTATTTCCCCTTGTTTTTTCCTACCCCTCCCCCAAGACGTTCTTGTTAAACCCTGGATTTGTGCTGGAAATGGCCCACCTTGATTATCATACACATTGTAAGGAGAGTGGTCACTTTAGATAAGCTATTACCAGCAGGAGAGTGAGTTTGTGGGGGGGAGGGGGGGTGTGAGAAAACCGGGATTTGTGCTGGAAATGGCCCACCTTGATTATCATACACATTGTAAGGAGAGTGATCACTTTAGATAAGCTATTACGAGCAGGAGAGTGGGGTGGGAGGAGGTATTTTTTCATGCTTTGTGTGTGTATATAATAAGATCTTCTACACTTTCCACAGTATGCATCCGACGAAGTGAGCTGTAGCTCACGAAAGCTTATGCTCAAATAAATTGGTTAGTCTCTAAGGTGCCACAAGTACTCCTTTTCTTTTTGCGAATACAGACTAACACGGCTGTTACTCTGAAACACCAAGAGCGTGAATGGACAGTATTGATATCTTCTGCAGCACAGGATTTAGGCTCTGCTTCTACTGGAGGCAAGGGGAGAGAGAACCTGAAAAATGAGACTTTGCCACCAAACAGATTAAACTGCAGAACTTCAAGCAGCTGGATGGGGCTAGGCTGTGAACTTGGGTTACCCATTTGAGATCTTTTATTCTGCAAGTCTAAGCATTGTCTCATTGCTGTCGTGGTTTAAATCTGCACTGAGAATACGCCTCTGGGCACCTCACAGCTGTAGAAAGCGCTCAGTGTAAGCAGTGGTTTCCCCTGGTGTTACTGTAGAAATCTTCCAAGTAAATAAAATCTACAAATCTTAACCCCCCAAAAAGTTGGTTGTTTTTCTTTTCTTTTTTGGGTGTGTGAGAGAAAGGGAGGAGAAGAGAGAACCAAGGATGGAACATTTTTGTGGAGCAGGGAGCTCTTTTTCATGGAGTTGCTGTAACCCCTTTCCTCACTGCTGAATCTCACCTGTGTCATGGCATCTCTTTTAGGGCCTTGGCTTGCTTATTTCTTACTCCTCCCACAAATCCTCTCTCCTCACTGCTTGCAATTCAGAAATGATATCTCAAAGTTGTATCCATAATGGCTGAACAAACGGTCTCTCTTTCCTGGCTGTCAGAGCTGTACGCAGATATATGTGGGATAATTAATAATGCATATTTATTCTGTTTGGAAGAACAATGGCAAAAGTGATAAGCACAGAACTCCCATGGATGTTCCTCTGTGATCTCTTTTAGCCCTGAGTGTTTCAAGCCATCTCCCATTACTGAAACAACCATTTTCCAGATGCAGACACATTTTATGTCATCAAGTCTTTCCCATTTCTAACCACGGGCAAATCCCCTGCTGTTTTAATTCTTAGTGTTAGTGTTTCTAGAACACTGCATGAATGAGTGCTATCTCAGGGCTTAAGTGGTGCATCGGACCTGTGCGCATGAGTAAATTTCACTCTGAATCTTTTATGGAGGATGAACATTGGTTACTAGATGACAAGCAATAATCTTTGAAATGCTGTTGCTTGTGTGGTGTATTGAGTTTACCCTCTGTGAACTACCAGCCACTAGTAGGTGACATGATTGCAAACATGTTAGCAGGTCTGATTTTCATCTAGCACTGGATATTGGTGGAACATTGTGGGAGAACTGACAGACACAGGCACAGCAGACTATTGTAGATAGCTTAGCACTGGTGCATATTCTTCCTAACACCAACATTTATGGATATTTCTCTAAATACAGAGCACAACCTCTTCTTGTGTGTCTGATTCCTGTGTGTGTGTGTGCACGTGCGCCACTGCCTTGCCTTGGGGTGAACTGAGAGGGAGTAGAGTAATGTTTGTTTCAAACAGCGGACCCCAGTTGGTGTTACGAGGTGGCTGTCTATTGTAGCAGAGATACCTTAGCCTTAGACCAAGATTGATCTTATCTGGCATATCCACACCAAGAAAAAGAATTCTGAGTGCACTGTAATATTAGCACAAGACACAAATCCAGGCAACAAGAATTTTTATCTGCTTCTCCTTTCCCGCATTCCTATAAAAGAAACATTTACTGGATTTCTTTTTTCAGATCAATAGAGCCCCCAAACCCAGGGTGCATTAAATGTCAGTTATCTGTACAGAGATATGGAGAATTCACTCTACTATGAGAGAAATCAATGACTTAAGTAACTATGGATTGGCTTTTTGACGTTACATTGAAGAATTAAATTGAAAGTGATTGACGTTTGATGGCATTACATGATCTGTTAGCCAATCACAATGAGTTTCTTTCTATTTCCTCTCAATGAGATTATTCCTGATTTATGGACATATCTATCTCTGACATTCCCTGTCTCACACTTTAGGCTGTTCCCATGTTGTGCCACCATCTATAGCTCTGTTCTTCCTTCAATCAGTGGAGTTACATGGGCGTAAATGAGGGCAAAGTACGGCCCTTATTGTAGAAGTAGGCGCTTTACTTGACTTATTCATGTATCTAAACTCATTTCACTTAGGATTGCCCATTGCAGTTCAGTCTGTTCCACCATATATTTAGCTGTGCCACACCTGAAGAAGAGCTCGGTATAAGCTCAAAAGTGTGTCTCTTTCACCAACAAAAGTTGATCCAATAAAAGATAGTACCTCATCCACATTGTCTCATTGCAATTTAAGTTGGTTGCACAGAGAATTATTTTAATTAGCTAGGATGGCTATCTTTGACAGAGGAATAAAGGTTGTATAGTGACGCATTCAAGAATCATGATAGTGAGGTGTCAAAGGATTTGGCATCAGCTATTCCCTTCTAAAACATTAAAAGATTTTTGAAATGTACATGGCAAAAATCAGACACAGCCGTCAGACTGAGAATTGGCTATATAGCAAGTACCCCTATCTTAAAGAATAATGAGCAGCTAAGAAACACTGCACAAACCGAAAGGATAATGGATCCCATTAACAAAGATGATTAGTAATCGTAACATTTTATTTATATAGCATCAATTTACCCAAGCGTCCTTCTATTACACTACACTTAAACAAATATAGTGTACATGGCTAAAGCCCTGTAGGTTTGCAATACCAAACGTTAAATCGGCAGAGACCCATGCACCTCTTAGAGAAAATATGCCACGGCTTTAGTAGGTACCACACTGGCAAAATGAAACAATCCTTGTCAAGAGCACAGTGGTTACACCAATATATCTGTTCTAATTTTAGTTTTAAATTCAGCAGCTCTGTATTGCCTGTAAGTTGTTAGATTTTAAGTAGCTATAATTCTTGAATAAGCAGCAATTGACGCAAGTGCTTATTCTTTCTACCACTCACTCATTCATTCCCTTTGAAAATAAGCCCTAAGGTACAGGATGTTCTTCAGGTATTTGAATTAAGGATTTGTTTGTAATCCCATTACTTTGTGGGAGCTAGCCGTGCAACTCCCACCAGATGGTGCTATAACCCTATCATTCTTCACCAAATGGAGCCATAATTCCATCCCTTGTCACTAGGTGATGCTAAAGACAAGCCACTTTGACATGCTTGCCCAGTGACACTTCCCATCCTTTAAATACATTAATGAACAGATTTAAAAGCCTCTTTTTAAAGCTAGTCTTGGTTCCAGGACATGTCGCTATTGAGATAGTTTGAAGTTCCTTTTTTCTATGGGGTGGGACACTCCCCACCTCAAAGTTACCATCACACTCACAGTAATGCCTGCCCTGATCGCCTCCAGACTATCCTCATCACTCAGCTTCCCCAGGGGCTCTTACAGTGGAAATCTGGAGTTTTTCTAATGTGTGTTATGTAGCATGACTCTCTTGTGGCTGCAGTGTCTGAACTGAGACATTAGTGAAAGAGGAGGGGCAGAGATGTTCTAGTAGGAAGCTAGGGAGTCTCTCCTCTAGAGTGACCAGACAGCAAGATGGGGGGTAATAGATGCCTATATAGGACAAAGCCCCAAATATTGGCACTGTCCCTATAAAATCAGGACAGCTGATCATTCTACTCTCCTACCACCTCCAGCCCCTCCCTTCTGCTGCGATGTTTTGAAAATACAAATGCAAGTCATTGGGTGCAGCCTGATGCATTCAAAAGGCAACATATTGCTCTTCAGCAGAAGCTTTATGAACCAGAACTAAAAGCTGCCCCAGCAGGGTTGGTTTAGCAGCATCCACAAAGGTGCAAAGAGCAGCTCAAGAAGCAGGGAAATTCTGCCCCTTGATCTTCTGTGGAATTGAAAGCCTGGACAGCTTGTAAATTGTGAGCCATAATTCACTGCAGAGCTCAAACGCATAGCTCACAGGCCAGAATGTCTGCCCTCGCCCAGGTATTTCTCCCGCTCCAGTGGTTCCACTGAGCACCAGATGTTTCACATGACAGGCTTGCTTTCAGAAGCTATTTTTACATGTGTGTGCCTGCATAATGCAGCACTGGACCTCTAGACAACAGCATCAAGGACCTCAGGCTAACAGAGAATGTGGTGGTAGGTCTAGACAGCAGCACCCAGAAACTCAGAGAATGGAATGCCAGTTCGTTCCCTGTACCAGCACACATATCCCCACATGGCACAGCTAGCAGGGCTGCTCTTTCAGCTTACAGAATAGAGTTGTAGTGCTGAAGATGGGTCTCTTGTATACTTAATACTGCCCGTTAGTGGGTAAGCATTATGATACAGTCTACTGACAGGCAGAATCACAACCTATTTTTTTCAGCGGACCACACTGCTTCATCTGGTATGCAGGATGAACGGTGGATGAGGCTGGAACCCATAGCACACCTGCTTCATTCATTGCAGAAGCCAGATGATGTGAATGGACTGAGGTAAGGGGCTGCCAAAAGAGGTAGGCTTGCTTGTAGTTAAGGCACTAGACTCAAGACTGAGATTTAAGCTCTTTTCCTGTCTCATCCACAGAGGCTGAGGCCTTGGGCTAGTTGTTTAAGCCAAAGTTTTCAAGTGTGGTCTGATTTTGGGTGTCCCAATTTTTGCATTATTTCTCCCAGGACCCCAATGAGCAACACAGATAAACATTAGCACAACGCTTTTAAACATATTTCTTCCTTCAGTTATACATATATGAGAAAAGAAAGTTTTGCGCTTTGTGCATCCCTAAGAGCAGATTCCTTAAATGTGATGTTTGTACTAAAGATCTGACATAGACAACGATAGTACGATCCTGTGAAATATTCTCTGTGCAGACGCTTTGCCATGCCATGAAAGGTAGCTAGCAGACAGGCAACTTCATTATTTAGAAACATGCAATTCTGGAGACGGTTAGATAGAGTGGTGAGTGAGTGGAAACTCCTCTGTGATTATCAGTATTAACTCTCTTTGGTGCTCTGCACACTTCCTGCCCAGTCCATCCATCTTTTGTACATGCTGCCATGACTGTGATCCAGTCAAAGTTCCTAAGCCATGTATGGGTGGACGGGTTAGTACTCAGTCAAAGACGTCCTGGGAACTGCTGAAAGTATGGTTGGGAATTAACTAAGTGGCACTCTTTCCTCTAAGTCAATACTGAATTAGTGTCCCAGCCTCGTGCTAGAGGGCGCATTGCTGCTGAAGGTGTCAATTTTCAGATGAAATATGAAGCCAAAGCTTTGCTCTCGCATGGAGCATTCAAAAATCACATGGTTCTTTTGGCAAGAGTAGGCTGTTATGTAGAATGTATCTTGCCAGGGCACCAGATTTATGTAAAATGTCCCTGGATACAGGAACTGTCTTTCCTACAAGTCTAATCTAGCGTGTAACATGGCTGGTCAGTGCACTCAAACATGAGAATGGCCAGACTGGGTCAGACCAATGATCCATCTAGCCCAGTAGCCTGTCTTCAGACAGTGGCTGGTGCCAGTTGCTTCAGAGGGAATGAACAGAACAGAGTAATTTATCGAGTGATCCATCTCCTGTCCTCCAATCCCAGATTCTGGCAGTCAGTGGTTTAGGGACTCCTGGAGCATGGGGTTGTGTCCTTGGTCAACTTGGCTAATAGCCACCAATGCACCTATCCTCCATGCACTTACCTAATTCTTTTGCAATATTCCAGTCCAGTGGTGGTAGGTGAAGTAACCTATCACACAGTGTGTGTGCAGTGCTTTGGGATCCTTCAGAACTCAATGGGCTATACAAATGGGAGGTATTATGATGTCTAAAGTAAGTTGTAGCCAACTTGTCTGTTGTGCAGAATCCATCCGCACCTGCACATCTACAACCTGCATTGTCCTGAGGAAAAATGATTTCTGGAAAAACACCTGCCTTTGAAATGGCTCAGTGTTTGGAGTGGATGTGAATCTCAGGGTTTAGCAGTCATTGCTTTGAATATTAGAGGAAGTTATTAATGAAAGCGAATCAGAGTAGATTGTGTGTTTATAGAGGGAAAGGAAACAATAGTGGTGGAATGTTTATGTAACCATCCAAATAGAATTGGTTGGCGACAATTCTTATCAATGAATGATTTTCTGATAAACTCTGCACAAAAAGCTTCATGCATGAAGGAAACAAGGAAAACTATGTGGCATCCCTCCACATAAACAGAAGGGAAACAGAGAGATGGTGGGAGAGGGAAGGAGATATTAAGGAAGAGAGATTACATGCAACATCAGAAACTATTGCTTTTAGATTCTCAAAGGGATATTTCGGAAAGGAAGATTCTCTGAGTGAGACGTAAAACTACATAACTTAGGGTGAGAAAGAGACTAAAGAGACAGCTCCACAATATATGGTAGATGCCACTGAATCAGAAATGGACCATCATGTACCACGGGTCCATTGTTTAAAACCCATCCACCTTATTACCACTGTGAAACCTGACCTATACACGTACATACGTGTGTGTGTCTCCTTTCAAATTCATCCTGTCATGACTCCATTATTTTCAGTGAGGTTACACCAGGGATGAATTTGTCCCGAATATTTGATGTATTAACTTCAGCCACACCTGTTTTCCTTGTTAGGCTAGTAGGACTGTCAGAATGGAATTCAAGTCCTAAGTGATGAGTCCCAAGTAGGTAGGGAGATACAGACAGACCCACCTGTTTTGGCTGTTGAGTTGGTAGGACAAAAGGTAATGCAGTCAGATAATAGAGGTTTTACAATTTAAAGAGTGGAGTTCAGTTATACTCTTTGCATCTGTTATAAATGAAATAGTTTCATAAGGCTGAGTTGGTCCGAGATCAAATTCTGCAACAAACAGTGCAGTGTGCAACACAACCAGGCTTCCACACTCAGCTGCCCTCTTTAAGCAAACAGCTCTTTCTAAATGCTCATGGTGCCTCATTACTGTAGCTAAGCACCTCTCAAACATTAAGATATGTCTCCTTACAACACCCCATGCAATAGGGAAGTATGATTATCCACAGCTTGCAGATGGAGAACTGAGGTATAGAGATGATGTGACTCCCCTAACATCACACAAGAAATCTGTACCAGAGCTGGGGTTTGAACACAGTTGTCCTGTGTCTCAGTCTAGTGCCTTAACCAGAAGATCATTCATCATCTCTTATACACAGAGCAACCACGGCTTTTAAACAACAGCTTACCCACACTCGTGTATCTAAAAGTCAGCAACCCTCTCGTGGTGATAAGTACCAGTAACAAAGGGCAGTGCGTCTAAAAATGTGCAATCAACCCAAAGGCAAATGCAACAAGAGAGAAATATCCCATCAAGCTGTACCCAGTGTGTAGCATCTGGCTCCTTCTCCCTAATGTTTGTTTATTTTATAGCTTAAAAAATAGAAAAATCACAGACACACTATTCTAGGAGAAGTTATTAGGCAACCTAGTCTTAAAATGGTTGGAAAACCAGGAGCCAAAGAAACAAATATGGAAGGAGAAGCATTTTTTAATTGTGAAAACATTTGTTAGGCCTGGGATGAGCTGCAGACTGATGAGTCTCCCGGCAGATATGACTATCAGTCGACACTGGTGCCTGGCAGAAGAATGAAGCAAGGGACAAGTTTTTAAGTGTGTGGATAAAAGTTGTAGAATGTTTTGGAGAAACTACCCCGCCTCCCCATGTTACAGTGACAGATCTGGGATGAATGAGTTGTCTGGCCCTTCCCACTTTGTGAAGTCATTGGCTGCTTGGTTCTAAGAGGGATTTAAAAAAGGAGAATATTTTGCCTTTGCCTGGGATTTGAGACTGTGAGAGTGCTGAAAGGCTAATCTCTGAGCTGCCACTATGCAGATCTCTTGGGCTGTGTGCTCTGTCTGTGTCCTGATCCAAATTGCCGTCCACACGGTAGAAGGGTGGCAAGTGTTTAAAAATGATGCTACAGAAATCATCCCTGAGCTCCCTGAAAATACAGAAACACCAGTGGAGCAGACTTACAGCAACAACAACACAATGAACCAGGCAAAACATGGGGGAAGACAGCCACAGCAGTCTCTGGATCCAAACGGTAAGAAAAATAAATGTTATATTACAGCCTCAGAACCTAACAACACAATTTCCTGTGGGGTTTTCTGTTACTGTGCATGAGCATATAGTGATGAATTAACACTGGGTAAACTGCTGTAGTGATAACAAATTCAATCTCCTGTTTACCCTTCTCAGCGTTTGCCATGTCATTTCTTAAACAGAGACCAGTAATAGTGATTATTACCCAACAGGGAAATAAGATGTTATCTATATCTAACAGTTTCACATCTACTTCGTTATCTGTAGGTACTTATGTGGCCCACTGCAGTAGTATCTCAGTGTCTGTCCTGTTGCAGAAGTTATAGTGGCTTTTTTACAACTGTAGGTGGAGTTTAGCACTGTAAAATGATCAGAAATAAATCCATCTGAATAGCTTAGGAGCTATAAGCAGAGCAGCTGCAATGTGGAGGTGTGTGACACTGAATTGGCCTGGGCAAAAGATATTTTTACCATAGCAAGGCCGGCCAGGAATATTAGTGACTGACATGATTTAGTGCTGTCCTCATGCTGTAAACACGGTGAGCAGGTATCCAGGGGAGCCCGACTTCCTTTGAGAACAGAACAGGGCAAGGGCCGGGGAATGGAGGTGATAATGAGAGCATTGTTAAATATTCTTAGAGGAACACTCCAGGGATGGTTGTTAGCTCAGATGTTTGATTGCACTGAGCTGTGCTTGAGAAAGGTGCTGCTTAGTGTCTCATGGGCAGACTCCAGTAGGCAACATAAGCCTGTTATTAGCAGTTTAAAGCTTTCACAGAGGGAATCCACAACTGAATGTGATCAGTGGGAAGAGCATTTATTCTTCTGGGGGCTCTCTGTTCTGTACAGCTGCAGCTTGGACTGATACTTTAAATAGAACCAACATCATCAGGAGGCATCCCAAAAGAAATTCAGCATGGTACCAGGGCATTTGGCTAAAGATCCGACAGCACCAATGGCTCAGAAACGCATATGCTTGGGCTGAGGAAGGGGAAGAGAATGGTCAGGGGAGTTGCCACCAGCACCGCCAAGAAAAAAAGAGCTTAAAAGTGAATTCCATGCTGGCAAAAGATGCCAGATTGACCCTACAGACTGAAATGTGTTTAGTCCCAGAGCAGATGCAGGGCAGAATTCCCACACCCACTGTGCCTCACTTTCCTCACCTGGAAGGATTCCTCCTCTAGGGGAGATTAAAGGTGAGAAGGGAATTCAGTCCATGGCCTCTGTGCTGAGGCTCTCAGGAAGGGGACTAAATAATGCTGTTTCTGAGGGCTCTCTGGGATGGTGGTATGTGCTGGTTTGGGAACTGGACTGAGACCCCCAAACTTATCACAAACATGGGGCCAGAAAAATATTTTTTAAAACATAAGCACCCCTTTTCTTTTTCTGAGGGGGGTCAAATTCATAGGTTTTAATAACATCCCAGCATCATGACAGGGCACAATTCCCTCTTTCCAGCCCATCCCTGCCACAGTCCCATGGAATGCTCCTGCCCAGGCCCAGCATTGGCTGCCCTCCCTAGCAGCAGACCCCATAGCAGATCCAATATCTTCAAAGGAGGAATCTGTCTTGCTGTTGGAAAGAAAGTTTGATTGTTGGGAGTGTCTCTCACTACCTTAGAGTTCCAGAGTAGCAGCTGTGTTAGTCTGTACCTGCAAAAAGAAAAGGAGGACTTGTCGCACCTTAGAGACTAATGAATTTATTTGAGCATAAGCTTTCGTGAGCTACAGCTCACTTCATCGGATGCATTCAGTGGAATCTGTAGCTCACGAAAGCTTATGCTCAAATAAATTTTGTTAGTCTCTTAGGTGCCACAAGTCCTCCTTTTCTTTTTACCTTAGAGTTGTGCAATCTGCCTCCCTGCCACTCTATGGGAACACTTAAGACTCGGGGCGGGGGAGGATTTTTATTCCATGACCCCTCAAAGAGACGTGGGGCTCTCTCGAGGAATGCCATGCATTTGTATAGCTGCATCAGTGTATTTAGTGGAGTGGGCTGGGGGTAGGAATCAGAGCCACAGTATAATAGATGTTGTCCCCAGCAGGAATGAAACTACCTGAGACTAGCACCTGTGTGGTATCATGTGGGATCAGCGTGCAAGTAACACGGAAGGATGTGTGCCAACAGAAGCAGCACATGTCTGAGGCATGTGCCAAGGTGTCTAATATAGCAAGCAGTATGTATGTGCCCCATTGCTGAGCTGGCATAAAAGGCCAGAGTCTGAACCATTAAGGCTACCCGAGTCAAAACTCAATTTCTTAAATGCTCAGGAAGTGCGTGAGTATAAAAAATCTGATTAACCTGTCTGGCTAAATCATACAGGGTCTTAGTATCAGCATGTTAACCACAATACTAGACCAAAAAATGTTTAATCTGGTAAGTGCAGTCTTTAGCATTGCTAAAATATGAAGGGGCAAAATCTATATTTGCATGACTATAACCCCCTCCCAAATGCAATGGGACTACTCATGAGTGTAAAGTTAATCTTGTGCAAAGTGTTCACAGGGTTGCGGCCTAAGTCTGAATGAATAGACATATATCCAGAAAGCGGATCTCTGCTGGGTTAAAAAAAAAATGCTGGTTCTGTACCATAGGGGGAAATCCTTAAAAATTCACTGAGAGAAACGTGTGTCTAAAAAACATTATACCACTAAGAAATTCAGAATTCAAGCTACTAGTCTCCTTTAGTGGCCGTAGCAGAGATGTGCCTTTTTCACAGCAAGGAAAATGGATGACAACAGCCTTCTCTTTGGTTTTCCACCTTTGTAGGTTTTTGTCACAATTAAATTCTCGTTTGTGCTCCATGTATTTCTTTTGCTTAGACAAGAGGAATAAAGTGTGTTCAGATAGATGAAGTTCAAGACCTTATTTGCTAAACAGTCTTCACAATCTGCATACATTTCAAACATGTGTAGCTAAGGACATTGATTGAGCAAAGACAGAAAGAAACCCTCATGGAGACAGAGCTCTTCCCCTTTCTGATGATAAATGCATCTGAAGCATCAATTATTTAAATGGAAAGTTCTTTGCCTATTAAAAGAGCTTTTCTAAATCCTTAGAGCGAAACTCTCATATTTTCTACTGTATCCCTTGCCTCTGGCAATCTATTAAAGCACAAGCAAAAGCCTGGTAAGGTTTCTAATTCGGCAGAAGATGCCTCTGTCTGACTGAAGGAAATGACATGGATGATGTGGGATTAGAACAGAGAGTGGGAGGGCTGGAAAGCCAAATGAGTGGTGAATTAATGGGTTCTCCAAGAGGTGGGAACTCCATCCTTAGTCACAGTTGCCATCTGCCAGTTTCCTTATTGTTCTTGTTATTAGTCACGTGTCACTACAAGGGACTCTGGAGATCAGAACAAGGAGACCTATAACATGTCTGATGCTGGTCAGAAGCCTTTGCAGGGATCCGTGGCCCTTTACAGAAAATAGAAGGGACAAAGTCTGCACTTGTTCACACCTGTGCAGGCCGGCTAAATGAGGGTGGAGTGGCAGAAGTGCAGGCAGAATTTGGCTATAAGAATTTTGATTTTGATTTTCACCAAAACTTTGGGCCAAGTTTTGCTCTTGCTTATTCCAGCTTAAGTCCAAAGTGAGCAACTGAGATCAATTGAGTTAAACTAATGTAAATGAGAGAAGGTTTTTAGCCCACAGGTGGCTTGAAGGGGGCAGAATCTGAGTCTGTTGGTCCTCCATTGCCCTCCTGCAGCTCACCCCCAGTGTCTCCAGTGGTGTTATTCCAGAATCAAGCAGGTGGAAATGAGCAAAATTTAACCCTTAAACATCTTTATTTCTGCCCAGAGAGGTCAATGCTTAGGGCTGTTCTGATTCCTGCCTCAGCTTCCTGCACATCCTATTTGCTTCCTTTTTAGCTCACGTGTTTTCCCATGTAGCACCTGATATGTCTTTTTCCTACGTGGTCCTGCAGGTTTTAATCTCTTATTTATACAAATACTGAGCTGCAACATGGTCTGCAGTATGGGGGTGTTTGGATGCAGGGTTTGGTGCAGAGCCAGCTCTTATTGTTCAATTTCTGAATGATAGAGAAGCAGACTCTTCTTTATGCCAATACCAGCCTTTCTCCTGCCTGGTGTGCAGCTTCCTGGGTAGGAGAGAACTTTACCTGAAATTTCCAGGTGATGCTTGCTTGACTTTAACCATCTCCTTGTGGGCTTTATTAGTACAATTTTGGATAAAAATGTGCTGGTTTAAAGGTCCTGGGGCTGGATTTCAGCTGCAGCATGAGGCTAGAGGCATGATGAACATGAAGGGATGGAGATGCCTGTAACTAGTTTGTTTTTTCATTGCAGATGCCTCAGATTTCAGCTGCAGAGAGCTGCGCTCCACCCGGTATGTCATTGATGGGCCCTGCCGCAGCTTCAAGCCCATAAAGGAGCTGGTCTGCTCAGGCCAGTGTTTCCCCTCCCACCTCCTCCCTAACTCTATTGGCAGAGGAAAGTGGTGGCGCCAGAATGCCCTGGATTACCGCTGCATTCCCGCGCACGCTCGCACTCAGCGCATCCAGCTGGCCTGCCCCCAGGAAGAGACTCGGACTTACAAAATCCGAGCTGTCACCGCATGTAAATGCAAGCGCTACACTCGCTACCACAACCAGTCTGAGCTGAAGGACTTTGGTAAGGAAACCATCAGGCCTCAGAAAAACAAAAAGCCTCGTCTCTCCAGAGCAAGGGGCAGCAAATCCAACCAGCCTGAGCTAGAAAACGCCTATTAGAAGGTCCCTTCTGAGAGGTACTGCCCAACAGCTCTGGATATTTTGCATTTCATCAAATGGCAGACAGACAGGCCACAGAGTAAGGTTTTGAATGCAGTGGAATCCCATTCCTCCTGCAACACTAGGTCAAGGGCTCGCATAGTCAAAACCTATCGGATTCTAACAGCTGTGGTCTGATGAAAGAGAGAAATTGAGCTGGTGGGAGCAGCACCTAAATTCAATGTGAAAGGAGAGTTAGCCTGGGAATTTGCATAGGGTTTTGTGGTGTGCACACTGAGAAAGGCAGAGGAAGCAAAGGTATTATGGTGACTGTTCCATATATTACACTTTGCAAGAGGTCATTGTCCTTACTTTGTCTGAACAGAATCTTGGAAGCCCTCTCAAAACCACTTCAGGCAGGACAAGAATGAGAGTAGGGAAACAACAGGAGAAGAGTCAACAAGCTTTGACTGAATTTTAGGAAAGTAGCAATAGCAGACTAAGGAAATTCAAATGTTTCAGTGAAAAAGAATACAGTCCTGCCAGATTTCTGCATGCCCAAGTAATTTCCTTAAATGAGGAGAAACATGAGTCAAACATGAAATTTGTGATCCCAAAGTGCAAGTATAAATGTGAGTCTGAGCCATTCCATATCTTTACTCTTATAGTACAAGACTCAACAGATTTAAGGTTGAGATTTGACACCATCAGAAATGACTATGGGATATTGAAACCAATCCTGCTCAGATGCTGGAGAGTGAGGCAGATGGCCACATGGAGGACCCTCCCAAACCCCATAACTCTATGATGTTCATCTTTTAAACAGATATATGGAGGGCCATACGTATTTTTCCTAGAGTTTTTAAAACTACTTCTAACACAGTTCAGTAATTTACAGTGAGGGCCAATAGGAAGGATACTGAGTATTTGCCTTACTCCTCCAAAAGCAAATTGACTTTAGCATCAAAGCTGAGATGTCAGCTTCTTCTGTTCTCTGTTCTGCAAAGTTTGGATCATCTGACTGTATGCTCTGTTGTGCTGGATTGGGCATGGCAGGTTCTGAGGGTAAGGTGCTGGTTCCACATTGGCGTGAGCCTATGCTCATTTGAAAACCAGTGAATTCCTTCTGAGAAGTCTTGGCTATGTGCAGTTCAGTTTGACAGTGTCTTTCCTTTTAAACAGCTTCACACCATTCATACATGTGTTTGTGTTTTTACATTAAAGAGTATTATTGGAAAGTTAATATTCAAATGCTGTACATATGCTGTAGGACTGCAAACCGTAGTATCACATAATCCAAAATCTGGATGGAATATAATTCCTTGCTGTTCGTATTTTCTGTGTAAAGTTGACGTAAAAATCTTCTAAGATGTGAGTTTACAACTTTGGTATATTTTGCAACTATTTTAAGTGGAACCAGAATCTAAATGTGAAAGCTATTGTTTCAAAGAGTAAATTACATATTTATTTTCTCATGTAAATTATTTATGCAAAGTTTTTTCTTGTAGAGAATGAGAAGTAATACTGCTTGCAAAATGTTAGTCTGTTATTTCAGATTTTAAATATATTGTTAATAAAGTAGTGACAATGAGTAATTACAGGAAAGACTTGTGTTAATTTTTAAGTCACAGTGCAAAGAAAGTCTGATGCAAAGCTACTGGGATCTGGTTCTCATAGCAGCAGTGAAGTCCATTACAAACTACCGGTCCAAAATACTCTTCAATCTAAGAAGCAAATTCTTCAGTTCCCAAGAGTGTCAAAGCCGATGTGTGCTCCATTTAGTGCAGCACAGTTCTCTATCATTGTAGTCCTCAGTCAGCTCCCTCTGACAATTCACAGCACAGAATAGGGTGTGGCTCCAGCCAGTGAACACACTTCTCTGCCCTAGAGCATCAGGGTCCTGACTCTGCTCTCACACATCATGACCTAGGTCACTAGAGGAATTGAGTCCTTGAGCTGCTGTCTCCAGTACACCATACATTTCATGGAGAAGCACAACCTGGGCAGTGAAGTAGTTCAGTGGTGTTTCAATCTACTTTAATTCTCTTTCTCCTCAGGGAAGGAAAGGCTCTACAGAATTCAACCACCCTCCAACTGGATGGTGTCTCCTTGCTCAAACATTCACCAACTGATAGAGCCACCAAAAAAACAGTAAGGCCATGAGCTTTCAAGTTGTTCCAAACTCTGTCATTGTGAAAATTGGGAAATCCCTTTGCTTAAGTAACCAAGCAGCAATTGGCTTTCCAATATTTCTGGATACAGTGTGCTCACGTCTGCCCTCACTTCTGCCCTTAAAGAATATGGGAGTTGCATCCAGGTAACTGAAGGTCTAGAGTACATCTGATTTGCATGTCCATTCACTGTGAATTTCAATGTAGTAGATAGTGCTGTGCAGCGCTAGGGCAGCCAGCTGGTAAGGCAGCCCTTCACAGTAGCCCAGTGAATACCGCTCCTTATTGCTAATTCAAAGCCTCGATATGGAAACTGGATGCAGATTTTGCTGGATACTTGAGCCAAATTTTTCAAAAGTGATCTTTGATTTTAGGTCTCTCATTTGTTGTGTGTCCAACATGAGACCCTTCAGGCCGAATTTTATGAAGAGATGAGCACCTACAATTGCAACTGAAATCAATGGGAGCTTGCTGGCGTTAAGCACTTATGAAGACCAGGCCCATGGTGTCTCAAGCTGGGCACCCAAACTCTGAGGCATCCAAAGGTAGTGGACATTTTAAAAAATGTTTGCCCTGCCAGTCTGTTGCAAAGAGACTTGCCTCCCAGGGTCTGGGTGATATTTCTTCTGAAACATCATACCTGATTCAAAGCCCAGAAGATGCATCTTAAAAGTATGGGACCAAATAAAAGCTGAAACAAAATAAAAGGGATGCTCATGACACTTGCTGTGCCTGGGCCAGCCTCTTCACTGCCTGTGTTCCAAACTTTCTTCTCCTTTCATTAAACCTTCCACATTGAGCTCTTTAGCTAGGATGCCTCCAGGGCTTCCTGCAGCTGAGCTGGGGTATTGTATTTGTGTGTCCGAGCACATTTTTTTGTCAAGTCCTGTGTACATTTACGGAACTGGTTGTTTGCATGCTATTTCCTAGCAGTCTGTCCTGCTCATGGCTAGTTCTTGCTGTTTTTTTTATGACAAATGGAATGGGCACGCAGTTTGTGGGTGCATTCAGCTATCCTGTGAGCTTCTGAATCAATTCCTTCTGACCTACATCTTGGCATCTGGCATGTTACCAGGACAGGGGGTAGGACTTGGCACTGTTTTTGTGAACAGCTGGGAAAAGACGAAACTGGAGACCTTTACAGAGATGCTTCTGCTGCAGATTCCTGTGACAAAACGTTCCCCCCTCCCCCACCTCACCTCACCTGGTGAGCTGCTTGCAGGGGACCCCTCCTGCCATTGCTCTTATATTTCTTCATTCTGCTGCTTAAGCAAGAGATTAGGATATAATTCTTATATCTGTCCTAGTCCTCTGGAACAGGAAGGAGGATTTATGGAGGCTTCCTATCCTAACAGAGTCTTCCACTATGCCAGTGTTTGCCCAGATCAGGATAAGCCCAGCAGTGCAAAGGGGCACACTAAGTAAAAAGAGCTTCCCCCCTCCACTCATGGATTTGGGGTTTGTCTTGGGTTGGAAGAATTGCTTGCATAGCTCGTTGTAGCACAGTGGTACCTTTCAGTTCTCTTCTCATGTCACTATCTAATGGCCTCCTCTTATTGCCAAAAGCAATAGCATTGCTAAACTCTGAATACAGGTGTGAAAGGTCAAACTAAACACTAAAAAAGATCTATTTTATTTCTTTGATTTAAATTGCTGAGCACGAGAAACTTGAATAGCCACATGACATTTCATTGTACCCTCATCCCCATTTCCTTCCCTTTCTTGCATTATCTATTGCTTCACAACCATAAACTCCTTGGGGCAAGTACTGCGTTTTCAGATATGTTTACACAGTACAATGGGCCCGGATCTTGACTGGGGCTTCTGGATGCTGCTGTAATAAACGATATCTCCTTAAGAGGGCAAGCTCGTCAGGAAAGTAAGGAGTGTGCTACCACAGTGAAGGGTCTTGAGAAAAATGTTCTAATTCACAGAAACATCATGGCCACTGTCTAAAAATCCTGACTCAGGCAGCAGTTACCCTTCAGGGATGTTAGTCCTGAGACTTTGTACTTTCCCCATTTTTTTCCTTGTGTGGAAATAATGATCCACAGCAGCGCAGAAGCAAAGGGAATTCTCCCACACACCAACACTGGAAAGTCCTGGATTCCTCTTTTCTGCCTGACATTCATTAATTACTATTGCTATTTTATTTCTTGCGCTGATTAAAAGTAAGATTTTTCCAGTGACTATATTGTTCAGTGAAAGAAGAACATTCAGATGGCACAAACATTCTGCTGGCAGTGCCAGGAGTCTTGCATGATTCACCTTTTTAAAACTGTCGTCTTTAGTACATGCAGTAGTTTCTATCCAGTAAGTCCCCAGCCCAGTGGGCTCAGCGTTAATGAGTTCTACAAACCAGGTTTCAAAACTCATGAAGTGCAGAAGGAACAAACATGCATTTTGTTTTTAGCAATATGATGTCAACTTATAATTAGCTTGTTGCACTCAAAGTAGTACAGTATAGAGGAATCTAGAACAGCTTTTCTATGGTGAACATGCTCCGGAGGCTTAAATTAACATAGAATATATTTATATGTAGTTTGAATTTAAATAGAGTATGTTGCACAGTTGTAACCTGAAATTTGAATAAATGGAGACTCTCCTTAATAGGCAAGTAATGCCTCCTACTTTAAAACTAAACCACAGTTTAAAATAAGGTTGGCTCATGTTGCTGTCCTCCCAGCATATACAGCCTTCTGATGTTACCCAGGTACACAGTGCACAGACACAACAGGATGGTGGCCCTGCTCGTCTCTCAGCAATTTCAGATGGCAATGTTGAGCAACATAATTCCTGGCCAAGGGCTCGCAAATGCAGAAAGCTGCATGATTCCGCCTTGTCCTGCCTTTTGTGCAGCTGCTAGGGGAGTCTGTGCCATGGCTTGGTCTGACACTCTGCTCTGTCTCCTTTTCACTGACCCTAGAGTCTGCCGTTTCTCTGCATTCTTGGAGCCGAGCTTTGGTTTGGGTTCACCAAGGAACAGAGTGAATGGTCAGGAATTGAGCCCCCATGGGAAGGAAGTAATGCGGCCCCCTCTATGCCTGGAATGACCTGCCCTGATCTTGTGCACCATGACCCCACACGTCTGCCAATTAACGATAATAAAATGAAGAAAAAAACAAAACTAAAAAAATAAGATCAGAGTCAAGATAAAACGCATAAGCACGAAACATGCTACATATTAAAATAACAATATAAATTATTACCATCATAGGAATGTCAGGGTGTTAACTTGCCTTTTCCACTCCCCCATGTCTCATGTCGTCTCTCTCTATGTCATGGGTAAATTACATTGTAAACCCTATGGAAAGAGCCAGTGTTGGTAATTTGTCTGTAAAGTGGCAGGCACTCCTGTGGTGCTGCATTACTATTAAAGCACACTGGTGGGTCAGAAGGATTCATCTAGCAGAATAATAATGTCCAGGATTTGTAGCTCTTTTAATCACCAAAACATTTTACTTATTCTTCACAGCCCCTCGAGAAGGTGGGGTATTATTAAGGTCCCTATTTTACAGCTGGGGTAACCAAGGCACTGAGAAGTCAGGTGACTTTGCCCAAGGTCACAGGGGAGAGGGGACGGCATTGTCTGAGATGGGATTAAAGCTAAATTGTTTCTGGCTCCCAGTCCTGTGCTCAAACCACTAGACTGTGTCTCCCTGTAAGGAATGGGGCTGGGGGGATGCAGTCCTACCCTTTTCATGGACTCAGAGCCCTAACGGCTCCTTTGCTGTTCCAGCTGTTTTAGTGTTAGTGTCTTTTCCCACCTGTAGCTGGACAGAACAAGGTTGTGGCCCTTCCTCGCAGATGAGGGCCTCAGCAGTGTTACTGATGCCTTCGTCATCTCAAGGCTGGGTTACTTTACAGACACCTGGCAAGTCCCATCACACTCAGCTACAGTTGTGGGTGCTCAGCAGTTCATGAAAATCAAGCCCCTTAAAGCTTGCTCAAACAGAACTCCCAAGAACAGAGGCACCCAAACACTCCAGCCCCTTTTGAAAGTATTGGCCATGACTGGGCTGGGGCTGGGCATGGCCAGGGAGTTGCAGACGGAAAGAAAGAAGAAATCTGCAGGATTGGCATGAGAAATACATCTCATATGGCTCTTGTGGGCAAAATTTGCTTGCTTCAGGCATTTGTGTCTAGCTCACTAATCCACCCCCGCCCTTCCTTTTCCCTGGTGCTAGAATGTGCTAACACGTCTCCATTGGTACAACAGTCTTTTGCTCTACTGACAATGAGAGGGTCACTTTTGTAATGTGAATGACTGTCACTCTCTATTAGCAAAAAGAAAAGGAGTACTTGTGGCACCTTAGAGACTAACCAATTTATTTGAGCATGAGCTTTCGTGAGCTACAGTTCACTTCATCGGATGCATCCGTGAGCTACAGTTCACTTCATCGGATGCATCCGATGAAGTGAGCTGTAGCTCACGAAAGCTCATGCTCATATAAATTGGTTAGTCTCTAAGGTGCCACAAGTACTCCTTTTCTTTTTGCGAATACAGACTAACACGGCTGTTACTCTGAAACTCTCTGTTAGCTATTCAGTGAAGGCATCAGTCTCCCATTGGAACTCTGCTCTGCCAGGGTGCCAAAACTGTCAACAAAAATCTCGACAATGGGTAGGCAGCCTGTTTGCTGTCTCTGCTGTTTGTCATACTGACCAGTAGCAGCTCATTGTTTCCATGTGCTCCCCCTTGTCTGTTTGTTGCAGCCACCAGTTGTCTCTCATCTTATTCTTAGGTTGCAGACTCTTTGGGCCAGGAACTCTCTTTGAGGCTTTGTTATGTGTTTGTTACCACATCTAGAACAATGGAGCCCTGAGCCCAGGCTACAGATAATAATCTCAGACTGAAGTGGCCCCAGCTATTTGCTTCCCAGCTAGTCAACTGAGCGCCAAACCTAGAAGTCATATACCTCCTCTCTCAAAGACTCCCACGTCTGTCAGGCCCAGCTTTTAGGACTAACCCTTGCAAAACCCTTTCATTCAAGCTCTTCCATGCACTTTCAGGCCTACTCACAAACCAGGGAATAAAAGTTTATTTACTTAGCGGGTTATCAAGCCTCTAAATTAAACAGACATCTTTATCATGTTGCCAACAATTTAATGCTTGTGGTGTGAGGTTATTTCGATGTCTTAAGAAAACAGCTCAATGCTGGCTGAATAAATAAATGATGTCGTTCTTCATTCATGCTACCAGATTCTTTGGTGTGAAAACTCCCCTGGGGAGAGGCCCTGGGACACAGTGGCTCCTCTGAGACTATTTACATCTGTCACATTCTCTAATCTCTTCTTCCTTCCTTCCTTCCTCTGGTCTATTTCCTTCCCTTTCACTGTAAAACAGGCCAGTATTTAACTCTAATGCTTCCAGCCTGCATCACATGCTCTACAGGTTGGGTGGGTATTTTTTTAAACCAGAAATAAAGCTCAATTTAAGATAATTACTCTCCCATTTGGAGGGGTTTGCTATTTGCAGGGACTTTTTTTTTCTAGTCAAATTAGCAGGAAAAGTTGGTTCTAAAAGTGACAGTTTTGTTCTAAAATTGTTCTTCAGAGACAGGGAGGTGCTTAAAGTCTGAAGCTTTTCAGAAAAAAATATGTAGGTATCTAGGAGCAATACTGACTTTGTTAAGTAACCCACTACAAGAGGGTGAGTTCATTCACAAATCATAGTTCAAATACTAAATGGAACAGGGAAACTATGGACCAGTCTGTACAAGGGACACCTGTACTGATTTAGCTACACTGATGTATTACATGGGACTTGGGCTTGTATGATGCACTTACCCTAGGAATCGGCACTGGTGTAGCTACATCCATACAAGTGTCCCCAATAGTGACAGCCCTATAACTTGCCTCCTCCATCAGTTTTTTGGGGGGACAGATGGAGGAGGATGAGTAATGTGTTATTAGCTTGAGGTGGGAACTGCTCAGTGAAATTCTAGGACTTGGAGGAGGTCAGACTAAATTATCATAATGGCCTCTTCTGCCCTGGAAAGCTGTGATGCTATGAGAAAGAGCAGTGTGGCATGGAGAATAAGAAGGGAAACTCAGGCAATCAGCTTTTGGTGGCTTCTCCAAAATTAGCTTCACCCACTGGGGTGGATCCCAATAAATGAGAGCGACATTTATACAAAATACATGTACTCTCTTCTCCTTCTTGCTGATGGTCTGACCTAGGCAAAATCCTGTCCTGGCTCTGTTTGATTTTGAAAAGGTGGGGCAGCAGCAGTGAGCTGGCCATATGGTGAGTCCAAGAGCCACCCTACTAGCACAGGGGAGAAGTGACTCTGTAGCATGTCTAACTGTGCTTTCAAAAGGAACAGAGTATATCCCTGGGGGCCATGCTGCTAGCTACACCCCAAGACAACAGAACACTTCCAAGGGTGTTGGAATACTAGGGACATGTCAGCTGGGCCCTGTGGCTGGTGCTGAACAGAGGCTTCAACATAGTATGCTTACAAGGGTGGTCTAACCTTGCTGCTGCATGAGCCCCTTGGTGCCCCTTTCCCATGTGCAACACAGAACAGGGATTAGGCTCAAGATATGTAATTGGCTGAGCAGACAGCACGTTCCTCTCAGGAATTCAGTTGTTTGGGGACAGATCAGAGACAGTACAGAGGCTTCTCATGTAGCTAGGTCTGTGCATACAGTCTAAGGCTGCCTATGAATTAAACTGGTGCTGTGAGTTAGTTCATCTTTAACTCACAGGCTTCAAGGGTCCTCCCCGGAGCTAAAAGCAGGCCAGAATGTTTTTAAAAGCTGCATTTTCTAAGCTCAATGTTTGTTGTGTGAATGTCCCTAATGTGGCAGCCAGCTCCAGGAGCCAACAGGGTTATCAATGATAAAGCAGGTTTTTGCCATTGCACTTTGGCCGGCTTGTTTTGTTACAGATTTAGCAGAACCAGGAGTAGCAGCTTTCTTTTTCTTTTCTTTTTTTTTTTGCAGAACAATATTTGGAAAAGGCTAGTGCAAAGACAGATTTTCAATCTGGCCCTTTCTGTTGAAGCACCAGAAAGACAGAGTTACACAAACCATCGTGAAAATGGTAACTTGGCTCCCTGGTGCTATGGCTCTCACAGGGTGAGCTCATTCAGTGACAGTCCTTTCCCCCACTTGAGGTCTTCAGTTGTTGGCCTCTGTTTATCATTTTCATTCTCTCCATCTCTCATATCTGATTGTTTTCAAGGTATCCTGGTACATGCTACCCTTGTTGCTCACCTGTGCCCATGCCAAGTGATCCCATCACCCAGAAGTGACACCTGCCTGCTTAGCCCTTCACCACTCATCTCACCAGGCATGATGTAGAACCAGTTTGACACCATGCTTGTTTTACTGCTCCCTCATCCTCCACCTCTCACCCCTTTGTTTCTGCCACCTGTTATTTTCTGTCCTAACCTAAGGGGAAGAAGAATTGTGACAAACCTCACTCAGTTCCTGAACCCAAGCTTTGAAGATCAGAAAAGGACCCACTTTCCTCCCAGCTGACCATCCGCACTAGTAAAAGGGCACGCACACTTGCTTTTCTGGATACACGTTCTGCACTCACACCTAAGGCAGGTCTATCTTCTGGACTCGTCCCCACGTGTGTTCTCCCTGCACAGCACAGGGCAGGTGCACCAGGTGTACAGTAGGCAACAGAAGCAACCTCCAAAAATCCATGTCCATGTGTTTGTCCAACCTCAATCCTGTGAATTGATTGTATTGTTAAAGGGAAGATATGCCTCCTGTTTAAAAAGGGTCAACCCAAGACTTACGTTTCCACTGACTCACAGAATACTTTGAAAGATGCTGCAGAATAGGGAGCATTTTGTTGCATCCATTATTTTGAAAAAGCCATGAAGATTAATTAGCAGTGAAATATTCCGGCAAAGCTGAATGGGAAGGATTGCTGTTAGCTCACCCATCTCCATCAACCCCCTTAGAGCCACCTCCTTTCTCTGCACCCCCTAACAAGGCTCATCCACTGCACATGTGCTGCTTCCCAGCATTGGCCGCATACTAGTGCAATCACCCTAAAAAAAAAGGCAGAGGCAAATATGTACCTGACGTAACCTGTGCAAAAAAATTAAACCAGTTCAAAAAGAAATGTGCCTCTATTGAAATATATTTTCTGCATTTCCCTGTCTGTGATTATTTAAGAGATGGGGATTACAGAGTTCTTGTTCCTTAGCTCATCTGGCAGCTTCTTTGACATATCAGAACCCTGAAGGAGAATTGCTTGTGAATAGAATGCTTTCTGTATGGTGTCCCCGTGTCTTTAGACACTTACTGTGGAAACAAAGATTAGAGGTTCATCACTGCATATGGGCAAGAACCAATGGATGAGCAACTCCAGCAGTGTCTGCTCTTGTTATGTCACTAAAGTTGATGCTTCCTCTCCAGCCTCTGCTGCTCTGGGACAAGAGATGCCCTAGATTTTTAGCTCCTAACATAAAGTCATTAATAAGGTCACTAACCATAACCAGCTGCTCTAGGTATCTGAAATAATAAAAGCAAGAGATGCTGTAAGTGTAGCAGACGGTCTGACCTAATTTCTATGTTAACCTTCTAGAAATCAAACACAAATGCCACTTGTTGTAATAAGTATGTTCGTTCAGAGAAAACAGGTGGAAGAAGCAGCATGTTTGGCATTAAAATATCTCTGTACTTATTACACTGGAGAAAATATTTAAGAAGAGCTGAATTTTCTGTGGAGATTCCCCATGTCAAGATATTATAGTAGGAAAGAGTCAGTTTCTTATTCAGTGTTGAAGCTGCCACCCACCCTCTGCTCCAAGTTTTCCAAACATGAACTGTAATTTCTTTGCTCATTCCATTCCCATTTCCTCATCCTTCACCCCTCTTTAGACTTGCACTTCTAGAGTGTGTGCCAGAAACACAGAGCTTTGCATGTTGATGAAAACAGATTTCATGGGGTAAAGTCTACTGGCAGAAGTTATTCAGGTATGGTATCTTGTATGAAAATCCTCACTGAAACAGGCAGGAGACATTTGAGAATTGTGCTCCATATATGTGTTTACAGAAATACACTATTAAGAGAAATTATCTTAATCACTGTATCGATTTGTTTGTACCTGCAAACAACAATGAAAATGTCTAAAATTTACTATATGTAAAATGTTACCAGATCTGGAAGATTCATAAAAGCCCAAGAACTGTAGAGACAATATTTGACTAATAAAGTTAATGTAAGAGGCCCATGACTTTAGATAGGATGTTTGTGGGTGGTCGTTGGGGCAACATTAAGGATTATACTAAAACATATTTGAAGCAGCCTCTTCAGAGAGACCTCACACATGGGTCTCATGAGGAGCTGGTTCAGGAAACAGATTCTCTGGAACCAAATCTAAGTACTGTAAATAGAAAATGGTGTCCAGGAGAAAACTGCAGCCAAGCTGGAGTCAGAGGAGCTGATTCTGACCCATATGTGGCTCCAAAAGAGTTCCCAAGACACAGATAGGAGGCTGGAGTGCATAGAGAGCATGAGATTTATGGATAAAACTATCCTAGAGCTTGACATCGGAGCTGTAGCAACTTATTTTGCAGAAGTACTGTCTAGTACTCCACATCTGCAGCTTCAGCGTCTCATTCCAAAGGAGAAGAAGACACTGCAGGAGGGAGTAGCCAATCAGATGAAATATTAAAAGACAGTGGCCCACAGTGATAAACACAAGTGATTCGTCACCTCTGCAGCTCTTGCCACTTCAGCATAAACTATGAGCATTGGCTATAATACCAAACCAAATACCAAACACCTATGTTCAACTAGGAGCTTCTGGAGTGTCCCATGGGACTCAAACCCCATGTAATTATCACAGGGTCCCAAGGAAAATTCCAAAATCCTACAGCATATTTAGGAAATGAGGAACTTCCTAAGCCATTACTATGCTGGTGTTGTCAGAAAGAACAGTTTCCTATTGCAATTGGATTTAACCCTTTTTATTCTGTGACAGTGATTCTCAGCAGCATGATGCCTTCCCCACCCACATGAGAATTATGATGTGGACTCACATTTTAAACTCAGCTTTCCTAAGATCTTCTGGCCTTCCATCACAGCCCTCTCCACTCAGTTGTCTATCCTTCCAAGTCAGGTAGATGGAATTCTGTGCAGTGTAGTTTGTGGATCTTTAAGGGGAGAATTTAAAATCCAGGGTCCTATCTGTTTTGTGCAGACATTAAAGATGACGTGGAACTTTTCACAAGGCTGGGGTTTCCCTTGGCTAAAATGTCCTGCCTTCCTCCTGTTTCTGATTGTCTTGCTAGTTGTTGTCCTTTGCTCTGCAGGTGGCTGCTTTTTAGTGAAGTAATTCTTGCATATGTATAGCTTGTACAGTGCATTGAGAAATGCTATTAATGGCCTAGTCCCCAAAGTAAAATGCCTGGATTAAATCTACAATGTCCATTATTTCAAGGACACAGGGAAGTCTGCATTAGAGTCAGGTGGGCCTGGCTGTGTGGTGTTCTCTTTGGAAAGGTCTGCGTGTCTATTTCACTGGACACGGAATTACTAATTCTTTCCCTCATCCTGAAACATCAGAGTTGCTTTCATTCCATCACTTTTCCAAGAACAATTGTCAGTCTGTCCCAAGAGCCCAGAAGGGAGAATGCTCAGTGACATTTCTTGTCTTAAAAGAATTTTGACAGACAAGTAGGAGCCAAGGTTAAGCATTAAACCTGGATGTATTTAGTTCCCTCTGTAGAAACCTGTACATGGGTCACTTGAGAAGAGGTCAGCTCTTGAGCTCTTCAGCTGGTTTAAATCAATGAAGCTCCTTTGACTTCAGTGGAGTCATACCAGATGAACATTTGACCCAGGATATATACTGTAAAAGAGAAGATCCAGCCATCCTTTTGGCCACTCTCTGCATCCGTGGTGCTCAACCTTTCCAGACTACTGTCCCCTTTCAGGGTTTCTCAATGTGTATGTTAATGTGTAGGAACAAGGCAGGAAGGAACTGTTTGTTTGATCTTCCTATTTACTAATAATTGTATAACACTTAACACTTTACATTTTCTGCTAGAGAAAAATATTGCAGACCGCTGTCTGACACATTCTCCACTTGTAACCCACAGGAAGAAATTTATAGCACCTTCTCATGCCAGCAGTGAGAATCAGGGAGGATGTGGGGAAGTTAGGCTGTGTATCAACAACCATAAAATAGAGCTGTGTTTTCTTATTGCAAAAATCTGTTTGAACTCAGTGGCTCGGTTCACTTGGCTATTTCCAAGCATTAGATCATGTCACTTGGTAATGTTTTGGTTGAGATGCATATATTCTGCTACTGCTTTCAGGGAGCTTGGGTGAACAAGAATTTAGGTCTCAATCCATTTTCCTGAATAAATGCACTTTAATGAATAAACAAGTACAGCAACAGGAGTTACCTGCAGGCTAGGCCATATGTATATATAAAATTAGAATAGTTTGTTCATCACTTTTTTGCAATCTCCTCTTGTAATTCAGGCCACCAAAATGTTGCTTCCTGCCAATGTGTTCATTTTAACTCTGAGAAGAAAAATAAATCTGATAAATCTGAAGCCATTTGTGACATATTATGGATTATGAATCATGGATCCCACAGCATTCGTCTGTAGAGAACTGTAGCTTTGCAGAACTTTAACTTCTCAGTAGGTACCTCACATTAAAGAGACATTGAAGTTGCACAGTTAAAATTACAATAAATAAACAAACAAACAGAAGCAAGAATTAAGGTTCTAAACCCAACACAGTTTCTGCATTAAGTTCTCTCCTTAGATTCCCCTCCTGCTGGGAGTCCCCTCTTTTTGTGGTGGTGGGGAGGTAACATATGGTTGTTCCTCATTCCCTTTCCTCTTTGCAAAGTTCTTCTTTCTACCTTGAAGGAAATTCCAGCGAAAGAGGAAGTTAAAAGCCAGGAGGAAGTTTTGGAGAAAATAAATAAAGACAGGTAAGGGCAGGTTAGAGCTAAAACCTTTTAGACTGTAAACTTTCGGGGGCAGGGCCTGTCATTCACTATATGTTAGTACAGTGCCTGCACAATGGGGCCCCAACCCAGCTAAGGGTGTTTAGGCACCACCACAATAAAATAATAATTAAGCGGGTTAAATAGTCTGGAGTTTCTAAGTCTCAGAATATGAAAAGCACCTAAGGTCCTTACTGAGGCTATTTATGTGCTGGCTGCAGCACTCGGGCTTTATCACTTTTAATTGTAGCATGAATTACAAACCAGGAGACTGCGACTGGAGGGAGAGTAGAGCTGGTTGGACAATCCAGCAAAAAAATGATTGGCAAACATCAAATTATTTTGTGTTTGTTTTGGTGTATATTTAAATTTCCCATGAATTTCAGCTTCCAGTTTTTCATCCAAAAATCCAAACAATTTTAATTGAAAAAATGTTTTGATAACATTTTTGATCATCTGAAAGGAAGAGTCATCTGCTTCTGTATTTCTAATGAATCCCATAGTCCATTGAGACAAAAGGCATTGTGGATTTGGAAAGATTGCGACTGCCTGGGAAGACAATCACCCTTTATTTCTTAGCTGCCACTCTCATCTTGCTCTGCGCCTTAGCTGTCCTGACATTTTTGTGTACTATTTATAATAGATCTTGTTTTATTTTACAGCCCGCCCTGTACAGTGACAGTGATTCCAAACCTCCATTCACAATCAGTGCGTTATTCCTACTGGAAATGCGTGCTTCGAGGTGCTAACTCCATCGTGGCTCTTTGAAAATGTTCCGGCACAATCTTCTTGGTAACTGCTTTGAGGCTTCCCCACAAGTGGCTCCTCCTGTGTTTCCTGGCTGCTGCCTCAGACCGCAGCGATCTATGTGGTTTATTTCATAGCTGCTATATGTTTATGGAAAAGAAGAGTCTCTGCAGCGCCAATGTTAATTTAGAAAATATTTTTTGCTGGCAGCGCCTGCCTTACTAGGGGAGGAAGAAGAGCTAACCCTCCGTGTGGCCTGCATCATGCAGGAAAGCATACCACCAAGCCCAAGTGCTGCAGGAGGAAGTGCTGAGGGAATAGGACGTACAAACTGACTTCTAGGAACTACCTCACACCAACTCTGCTGGCACCCGACACAATCCCGTTTCCAAGTGCCAGGTCATTGGTTAGAATGTTTCCTAAACTTTACAGCCCAAATTCTGCTCTTCATTCTGCCATTGTACATTCAGAGTCAGTTAATGACCCTTAAAACTGCTCTCAGTGAGGCACCCCTCTCCAAAGGTGAAAGTCATCAAACACACATGACACACTTTGTGTGTGTGCACCTGTGTTGTAGGCATGTACTATTAAGTTTTTAGTTTAGTTTGTTTTGGACACCCAGAAAGAAGAGTGTTTCCCAGAATGCAGGCTGGGAAATGTGTGTTTCCACTCAGGGTGACTGGCGGAGATGGGCAGGGATCGGTCATTGTAAGGGGATATCAACCCTCTCTCAAAGGAGTCTATCTGAGAACCACACCATGTTTAGCACTGGCTAGGGGGCTGCTGCCAGTGCCAAACACCTGGGCAGGAGCTGCACAGTGCTGAATAATGCTTGTGACCTGGGTTTGTTTTAGACTCCATGGGAGTTAATCTGGGTAAATCCAGAAAGAGGCTCCTTTACCAAATCTTCCGAAAAGGCAGCTTGGCTCTTAGGGTGCTTCATCATCAGGGACATTCTTAGTCCCCGACGGCTTACAATATTAAAGCCTCTAATCACATGCTTTTAAGGAGACCCCCCCCCCCGCCCCCGTCACTCCCCGTGGTAACAGGTTCAATGGCTTTGTGAATCCCACCCATGCCTTAAAAACAAACCCAGTAAATGGCTGGTGACAGAGTTTTGAATGTAAAAATAAGCTTAAATAATATCCCAGGAGACTGTAAATTGTATGCTCCACAAAGCTAATGAACCAGCCAGCCTTTTCTACCTATAACTTCAGTTTATATAAAAAAAAAGTTCTCATAAGCTAAAATTGGGTTCAACATATAGTTTGCAGAAAGCCTAAAATTAGTTATGTAACAATTTAAAATGTACATGCCTCTAGTTTGGAATATTTCTTTGTGGCCACAAAAGCCAGGCCAAGGGCAGCTCTGTGCATGTGTGGTCCCCCAAAACAAATCAGTTAGAGGAAAATATTTCCTTGGCATGACAAGAATTCACAGCATTTGCCACACCTGGAGAAGCGTACGGAGAGGCATGCATCCTGCCTGAGAATGTTAACAGTGTGCCCCTATTTTTCACTGAAAAAATGCTTTGCTAAAATTTTTTGACCATCTGAAAGGAAGTGTCACCTGTTTCTGTATTACTAATGCACCCCATGGTATTTAAGAGTCCCTCTCTAGCAGGGATAGATGAAGCTGTGAGTGTCAGGAGCTGGGCATCCCTGATCTCATCTCCAACCACTAGCTCTCTGACTGGGATGGGTGTAGATTCAAGTGCTAGAAGTCACCTGCCCTGGCAGTGGAGAGACCTACCAGGACCAAATGCCAAGAACTTTACCCCTCCAGTCTCGTTTTTCACAGATAAACACAGATCCTTAGACCAGAAGCTGTGACCCTCTCTGCCCTGCCCTTCAGTAGAGATGGGCATGAGTCCAATCAGTGCATCTCTTCCCAGGCACCTGCTCTTGGTAGTGATGCATGCCAATCCTGTATCCAAGTACCAAGAGCCATGCCACTCCCTGCTCTCCAGATGGGATGGTCACAGGCCTGAATGCCAAGGATCCTGCTCCTGTTGCCACGTTCTCTCCAACCACCTGGGAAAAATGACTTTAGGTGTTAGTTATCCTGGGGTCAACACTTTGTAATTTTCTGGCTGGCATGTCTGTGTCATCACCGTTATCTCTTGGATGGAATCAGAATTGTGTGCCTGTGTGTCACAGTCTCCATCCTGCGAACCGCTAATGGAGACTCTCCATTCTCAAGTGGCCAGGAGCAATGATGATGGAGCAGGAAGACCTGAAATTCCAAGTGGCCACAGTGCTCATCTTGGAACAGCAGTTCCTGATTATAATATTATATCATTGTAAGGAGAGCAGTAGTGTATTGTTAACAAATATGTGAGGCACCATCTGTGTGCATAGTGCTTTGTACAACAAGTGGAGACAAAATCATTACAATCTATGTGAGAAATCACAGGGGGAGATGACAACAACCAAAGGTATGAGGGAGATTTGCATATAGTAAGCACAGGAGGCTTTTTCTTTTCACACCAGGCAAGTGCTCTCTCTTTTTAAAAATGTGTTTAGATTTTGAGGATGGTGTGGGCAGGTTGGTGGGCCATCCACTGGTAGATTATGGGAAGTGGTGGATTTTGAATAATCAAGGATGATGGTAGCTCCAGGCAAGAAAATAAAGATATGAAAAATACAAGAGAAAGTGGATTAAGATAACTGCATATCATGTGTCGGGTGAGGAGATTTACAAGTAGGAGAAGCAGAGGGGTTATTGGTGAGACAAGTGAAAGAGACGGAAAGTGCCCTACAGGCCCAGTTTGGTTCTGATTTCTGCTTTGCTTGCTCAGAGTTTCTCAAGCCTGTGTATACTTGATGTTTTGCATCCTAAATTATAAATATCTGGCAATGCAGAGACATTTTTGCTTTTGATCCACAGTTAAAGCTGACTGTGAAAATCCCTTCATAATCGGCTAATAGTTCATGAGGTTAAAACTGTTGTTGTAGCACAATCTGTGGGAACAACACAAGAGAAACATTTCCTGCAGAAAGAATGCTGAAGTTTAATTACTGCACATCCCATGTGGGAGGGTTTCAATTTTTAGGGCCCTGTGTTCAGACAGTTACTAGGTAGCCAGCTTGTGCAGGAATATTGATGCTTTTAGTCTAATCCCCACTGTGCCAGAGAACAGAGTAGGGGCCCCATTCCCATAACGGGGTAGAAGGAATGCTACATATTTCGCTTCCTTAGGCCTTATTGCTGGGTACATTGCTACTGCAGGCAATTTAATTAATAACTGTCTACATCTCATCATCTATCATTAGCAAAACAGGAGGTGGGGACCCTTCCAAATGCATGCTGTACAAATAAATTGAAGTTGTCTCAATCAATCTTACAGGTTCGCTGTCGATCAGCCAGCTTTGCTCTTCCTGCAATTCAATTCTCTGACCTTATCTCATTCTCAGGGCTGGGCAGCTATTTGTATAACGTGAAATAAAAAAACCCATAAAAGCATGGTGAATAGTTATTAAAAATGAAGCCTCCCTGTAATAATATTCACCAACTTCATAAGCCCGTTTACCGTCAAATTTTAAATGTGCTGATGAGCCATCAAGGAGGAAGGTTTCTGGGGCTTAGAAATGTATAGGACAGATCCTTGAGATATCAGGAAAATGCTGCTTGAACAACAAAGGCCCAATCTAGTGGTCATTGAAGTCAAGTAGACAGGAGCCTTTCCACTGATTTTAATGGCTATAGGTCAATCCCTTGTTTTATATCATCTGTCTGTATATGTCAGTGGCTCACCGTACATGATGTTTTTCATCTTTGTTTGAACCTGAGATCCCCTTTTGACTTTTTCATACGCAAATCCCCAAGGAATTGAGATACCTATGTGACTTTCACTTTTTAATGACTGAGAAGTAAAACTCCCCTCATAACTTCTGAACCCTGGTTTGCAGGAATATTTTATAGAAAAGGCCAATACCTGATGACATGAGAGGGGACAGGCTAGAGCAACAGTGACGGAAGTCTCCTTCCAAATCAGATGGACTCTGCCAGAAGACCTTAAACTCTTCATTATTAATTAATTTAATATTTTTATTAATTATATTAATGTATTATTATTATTTATATTTCAGTATTACCTAGGAACACCATTCAGAGGTAAGGGCCCTATTGTGCTAGGCATTGTATAAATACAGTCAAAAAGACAGTTCCTGCCCCAAAGAGGTTACAATTCAAGTAAAAGACTAGAGCTAACAGGTGGCAATAGACAGACTAGGGAGCATGATATGGCAGTGGTCTCAGCACACAGTGTACAAAGGCCTGATCCAAAGTCTGTTATGCTCAGTGGAAAAACTTCTACTGATCTTGATGGGTTTTTGGATTGGGCCTAAGTGAAACTTTCTGCCACTTCTGTCATAATCTGTGTAAATACCCTCACAGTGGCGGCCACCTTGGCTAATGCAGGCTGTCTCGGCCCTCGAACGGCCAAGTTTTTCTCTGTGTGAGGAATTTTTGTGTTAATTTGTGAATGCAGAAAGTGTTGTCTATGCCTATGATAGCAGAGCAGTGTCTGCAAGAGACAAATGACGGGGTTTCTTTGCTACAGTTTTGGCTGGTGTCCTTCACTAAGTTTCTGGAGAAGCTGTATCCTTCCTGGAGGGAACAGAAAGGACTGGATCAGTTCCCAGTGAAGACTGTCAGGGTCCTCCTTCAAGTAGGGGTCTGGTTGTCGTTAAGGAAGCATTTGTTAAGTCTCTACTCACGAAACCATTCCTCGAGAGCCATGGACCTGCTCTCCCAAGCCTCCCTCTCCTTGGGAAATGTGTTTGAGAATGCCGTGGCAAAACAATGTGGCCATATCCAATGTCCAAGCTTTGCTCCTTCTTCCAGTATTTCAATGGGGGTGTTGCCCTTGGAGGAGGGAAGAGTTATTTTGTGATGGGCTCAGTGACTGGTCTGAATACTAGTTGTGCCCTCTAGCAAAGCAGTAACTTTTTCCCACAGCCAAAGTGTGTCTTGTGGCCACATAAAGAGCAGAGTGAGGCTGAACAGGCTCCAATTCATGGGTAAGTGCAAACAAGAAAATGCTGATCCTGTGACCTCGCAGGTTCTTATCCTGAGCCCAACAATACCATTAAAGGAGAGCTTGCAGACCATGGTGACGGGCATGGGATAGAAATTGAACAAAAAAGCCTCTCCCCCCCATATCTGCTACAACCTTCTCTGACTGGTTCCTTTGAAAGAGTCAATACAAAGGGTCAGATGGGTGACCTGGCTAGGCGGGTATTTTTCTATGATATGATTGTAACTGTGACCCCTTTTGGTCTCAGTAAATTGTCCTGTTTGAATGGAGCCAAGCTGAAATAGCATGTTGTACATGCACCAGGAAATGATCTCATAATGTACAAAGCCTCAGTCTGCAGGTGATAAGTGAGGGCCTAACAACTTAATCTCATCAACTGAATGCTGCTTTGGCTGAGGTCCTGTGCCAGGCCACAATGTGGGGGCTGGAAAGCTATTTTTTCATGTGACAGACTTAAACAGGTAGTTTGAATTATTATAATACAAATGTTCTATTCTGTGCTGTCTGTGTCCTAGATTCTTCTTACTGAAATGGAAGAAATACCACAATGCATTTTACAGACAGTGGGACAAGCTATTATACTGACAATTGCCTTTTGGCTATTACATTTTGGATTATGTATTCTGGAAGTCTGATGAAGCTGATTTATTATTGTCTTTAATCTCTTCCTGTTTTATGGTGGTCATACCTATTAACAATTATAGTTTAATTTTAATTATTGATGATACCTCTTCAGAATGTACTAGTACATGTTCGGCAAGCTATCCTTTAATGGTACTGAAGCTGGTATTATAATTCCTCACTATAGTACTGTCCTTACTATTAAATCTTTGCTGGGAAATAGGTAGAGAGACCAACAGTGTATTTGTGTATAGGGGGATCTGGAATGTTGAGAACGATCTGCGTTAGGAAGATTCCACTCTAGAAATTCACCCAGATAATTCTTTACATTCAAGCACATGTGTACAACAAAATGCCATTTTTTTCTTTTTAAAAATGTTTATTTTTCCAAAATGTACATCTAAATTATGCCCAGGAACCAGACGGGCACATGACTATCTCAGCCTCAGGAGGACACAGAGGCTTCCTTTGCACCATTACTTCCCCTCCTGAGCTGGGCTCCAGGCTCCACAATCAACATAAAGAAAGGAGACGGATCAGCCTGGAGACAGCTGGCCCCTCTCTTGCTGGTGCTGATTTTAATTCAGAGTCAGAAAAGGTAGACAAGAATTTTATTTTTTCCAGCATTTTGTTTGTTTTTCAAACCTATAAAACTTTAGGATTGTGACGTCTGAATCAGTCTGTATGCTGGATCTAAAGACACAATTGTGTGGTGTCTATTTGAAACAGAACCTGCTTATCCCACTGTGAGATCTAAACATTTGTGTGCAATATTAGATGTGGTCTCTAGTGAATTTCTAATCCTCAGAAGGAAGGAAGCATGTTCCAGAGACAGACAGCCAAGGGAGAATGTCTTGGCAGTGTTTTCTTTTACCTTTTTGGGTTGCTTTACTTTGCAAATAATATCTAACTGTATATTCTGATAGGTCATCACCTCACAGCAATTGCTTACTAGCTGCACCACAAATAATGTTACATTTTATCACAGCCTCCCTGCAAAAGACAGCAACAAAACACATTGCTCTTTACCTATGCTCTCCCAAAGGAAATTCAGCTGCACTGTGCATGCATGGATGGCTAAATCAGCTACATAATAAAATATTTAGTGACTTTGTGCACTGGGCGAGGCAGGGCTGCTGATTCAAAAGTCAAGCAAATATAGAATCGTGTGCTCCCTGTGTGTATGTGTGCACTACAATACAGTACATAATTCTATACTAATCGTACATGAAGTAAACTGTATTGGAACAGCAGCCGAACATTAAGTATAATAGTGAAATTGGTTAGCTTTCCCATATACACAGCAGTTAAATTAACTTTGTAATTAACTGTAACAGCCCCTGCATTACACCTAAGAAAGTTGACCTGTGTGTCTGAGCAGTTATATTACCTCATATGTATTATGCAAATAATTTATATAACTACAGCCTTAAAGACTGTATTGTAGTGATTCATACACACAAGGGGCAGAGCTAAGGCTGTAGGGGGAAAGTTTTATTTTTGTATTTCTTGTCTTTGCATGCTCATTAGGACAGCCATTAAAGGCTTTTTAGAGCATACATTTTCATAAGGCCTTTCTCATACTTATTTGTACATAGCATCTCAAGGAAGTTACACTCTCTCTCCTTTGTAGTATTTGTACCCCTAACACAAAGGGAATGGCTATTTTGGCTAGCCAGTTCTGTCGGGAAAGGCCCACCCAAACTGAGACAGAATCGATTTACAGAAAAAGGTAATTATGCTTCAATGAAGGAAATATGAATTCTGGATTGTGTTGGTCTTATTTTAACAATTTTTTTCACAATTAATTCCTCCTGTTCAGGTGCCTGAAGGGATCAGTGTGCTGCAATTAAGAGAACATTTTGAAGAACAAATCATTGTTTAATTGTACCATGGTGCTCAATCTCTGTTGTTAGACCAAGAGCTGGTTGCTCTTATGCAGTTCTGAAAGGAAAGAAAGCAAAAAAGGGTTGGAAGTTAGTAACTTAATATACAGGAGGCATTAATATTAGCTTTGGATAGTCACTAGACTGATTGAGATTGGGGCTGTGGGGGCAGGAAGTTGAAAGTGAGGACAGAAGTTTATACATCATAGAGTGGACAAGGTAGAGCTATTGGAGGGACTGGTTTAGGAACAACATTTATTTGTTATCCTTAACCTCCTTTCTGCTTCCCTGGTCCAGCTGGGTCTACTTTGTCCCCTGGAACAGGTTAGATCAGCTTAGGGCTGGCCTAGCTTGTGCCCAACAGCCTATGGCCCCAAGGGGCCATTGCAACTGCTGGGACTAGCCAGCAGTGTTCCATGCACACTGCTAGTCCCTCGCACCTGGACCGTGTTCCCTGTAGGGGATGGAATAGGGTTGCTGTATCAGTCCTGCCCCGGCCAGGGAAGCCCTTATATCAGAAGCATCTCCGGGGAGGGAGGCAGATCCCCTGCCTGCCTGGTCCATTTGCACCAGCTGTGCCACAGGACAGTGAATTATGCCCATCGACTTCAAGGTGTCCACTCAATGCACATTAAACTTCACCTGCACAGTGAGCTGGTCCCTTCAGCTCCAGCTAAAACTTCTTAGCTCTCAAACCCTAATTGCTGTTTTGGCACAGGATTCTGAGTTGTTTCCTGGTTGTTTGTATTTACTTGCACAGTCCTCATTGGACATGGTTTTGAGACAAATATAAACCCAGCCATGGCCAATTTAATAGTTTTTTGGGGGGAGGTAATTTGATGGTAAACCATAATTACTAGTACAACTGATATCTTAATTTCCAAGCCAATCTGAGGAGGTGTTTGAGGCACGAATCAGGCTAATTAGAATTCTGTTTGCTCATAATAAATAAGGGATAATTGCTAATTGAGTCTGGTTCACATTATTTTAAGATGGAAACTATTTTAAATGTGAAAGTTTGTCTATGCTATTCCATTCCATGGCAGGCCCCAGGCATTCTTCGCCTATTAGCCTGTGGAAAAAACAGTCTCAGATGAGACTCAGTAACTCCTAGGCCAGAATTTTCAAAAAAGCTCAGCACATTGAGTGCATGTTGGGTGCTGAGTTCTTTTGAAAATCTGGCCCCAATTGTGGATACTGAGCATTTGAAAATCTGGCCTTAAATGAATTTTCCAAGGCCACACAGCTAGTCCACAGCAGAGCTGAAAATAGACTCCTGACATCCAGTCCCCTGCTCTATTCATTCATGACCAAACCACACTCCCTCCCAAACCAAAAATTGCAGGTTTCATTGTTTGTGCATCCATTCACGGCTATGAAGCCATGATTTGTGATTAACATGAAGTACAACAGAGGTGCTGTGCTGGTGATGCTGATACCATGAGTGTAGTTATATACACTGTATGTATTTAATCACAGACATGATATTCACCCATTTTCCACAATCCTCTTTCCTCACTGTTTGCTGGCCTAAATTCTAGATAATCCATTTGCAAGGATAAAACTATATTCTAGCAAGCACTGAAGAAAGCTATATAAACATTTTCTTCCAACTTTTCTTCCTCCTTTTTGCCCAGAAACTCCAATAATTTGGTATGGAAATTGTACATTAGAAATATGCACTAGAGGGGTCACTTTTGGATGATGTATTTGTTCAGTTAATTTGAGATTTATACTGCATTATCAAGATTATAATAGATTAATTTAAGAGTTTCATTTCTAATTAGTAGAACTTGCTTTTCCTTTCAGGTGCAATGTATGACTGGGAGCAAATACTGCTAATTACAGCAAGTTCACAATTACCTTTCAATTTCAGCAGTTCCCTGAAGAACAGAGTGAGGGAGGAAGCAATGCAAGGCATGGAAATAACATCCAGTATTTAAGTAATTAAAAGGCTACAGATAAAGTTTTATCTTGTGGCATCAAACTGGAGCTCTGTTTACTCTTAGGATGAATAAGGAAAGTGACATTTAATTGCAAGACTCCCTTTCCCTGACCATGGACAGTCACCCTTCCCACCACAGCTCAATAAGTGTGTTCTTGATCTGCTCTGGAGCCTATTGTAACTTACTAACACACTCCTCAGGCAGCTGTTTAAGACTGTCCTCTGCATCATGAGCTTCTTAAAGCAGATGGCAAGGACAGGGAATGCCAAGTGTTAGAGTGGGCCAGAGGGTATGGTAAAGGGCACAGTGGCCAGTGATGATATTTACTCCAAGCTGCGGATATTCTCAATAAAATGAACGATTTGGAGTGGGCAGATTGGCAGTTCCAGTTACTCCCATTTTAAGTTCTTTCATTCCACCATTCGAGACCTAACAAATAAAACCAAGGAATCTCCCTTTTTACATGAGTGTCTGTACCCATAGTCCCAGGGCAAATGCTTCCCTTATTTACAGGAGGGCTCAGGGCCCTGGGAACCCAGTGAGGGGAAGAAAGGGGGTCTGCTCCTATACTTTCTTACCCAGATACAACTCACTGATTCAGTCAGTCAATCAAACACCACAAAGGGGTCTCCCTTAAACCTACAGGCTCCCCACCTTTGTCTTACTACCCAGCTGGCCACTGTCATGGCAACCACAGAGACCATTCCAAAAGGAGAAAACTGCTTCAGAGTAAGAGAAAGCCTGTTGACTGAGCGTGCCTGATCCCATTTCCATTGTGCTGAAGACTGTAGGAGATACAGTCTCTTGGAGGGAATTCTAGGGCAAGGGCAACAGGCAGGCAGTGACAACTGTAGCTATTCATTCTCTGGAAGAGAAGCACCTGGACAAGAGGAGATTTCCTGAAAAAGCAATCTGGGTACAGATGTCACTACTGGCAGGTACTGCTGGGAATGGTTCTTTCTGGAGTCACTATCTGCTGCTTTCCTTTACCTGGAAATGCCTTCATTAATTCTCCTACAAACTGTTTTCTTAGTGCCTCTGCTAACACATGTGTATATAGCAGGTCAGCCCAATCCCATCCTGGGTTTGTCCTTTGGGAAGGAGAATCCCTCAAAGGGATGAGTGCGCCTTGCTACGCTCCTCTAACAGCAACGAGGTGCACGTGTGGTGGTTTTAGCCAATGCCTTGCTGGCATTCACAGAATGTCATGTACCTTACTGAAAATGTACCCCCAGGATCTGATCTGAATTAGGGTCTTATCAAATCAGCTTCTGACCACTGGCTTTGTGTGTGTGCATTCAGGTTTCTTATGTCTTCACCAGATGAAAATTCCCACCCCACATCTCCTGCTCATCACTTCTGAGACCATATCCCCCTCCCACCTCTTTTGTAACTATTATAAAAATTATCCCCTGAAACACAGAGGTCAAAGTTCATTTAAGCTCATGGATGATGTACCTCTGGAAAATCCTCTTTCTGGAGCTGCTCTGATAGACACTGCAGGGGCCCAGAGTGAGGTGTGTGTACAAGTAAAATCATCTACCACTTCTCCATGAACCAATGCTGAGAAGTTCCCCTGTTTTGGACACATTTGTCTTGCTTAGGCCACTTCACACACTACCACCTGCACAATCAAACCATAAGCAGAGTTCTGTGGTCGTGTGCCCACTGCCTGCATCACTGCCTTCAGGACACTTAAAAAAAAAAAGATACATGGGGTCAGATTCTGCTCTTGGTCCTTCAGGAAAGAGCTGCTCAGTTGATGATCAAATTCCAAAACACATTTCTGAAGAATCAAACAAACCAGGTTGATGAATGTTCCATAATCTGAATGTAAAAGCCATGGATCATCTGGACACACAACCCTTTTTGGAGGCTTGGAAACTGTTTGAATATGAGGTCAGATTTGGTAATGGAGTTGAAAATGTTGATGTTGCCTAGCAGGACTCTTAGGAAAGCATTGCTCTTATGCCTAGGGATTTGACCCAGTATGGCCTCTCTTACGTTCTTATTCATTACCTGTTAGGTTAAGTCCCGCTCGGGCACCTGGCATTGGCCACTGTCGGCAGACAGGATACTGGGCTGGATGGACCTTTGGTCTGACCCAGTATGGCCGTTCTTATGTTCTTATGGTATAGAGCATGGTTTTGAACACTGTTTTAAGATAATTTATCTCCGTCTACACAGGCTAGCCCAACAGCATTAGAAACTGGGTTTTAACATGGCTGCCAATCACTAGCAGAGGCCCAGTACAGACACGGCCAAAGGGCCCATGTTGTCTTCATACAGCAGCAGAGTAAATGGCAGAGGCCCATTTTCAGAAGACTGTATGTGGGAGAATGGGCTTCCTGCAAGTCCCTTATTGCCCTGAAAAGGCTGCAGAGTGAGATTTTTTCCCCTTACCCCTTAGACGGTATTTCATTTATTTATGTTAATGTCCATCCCCTTGATATCTGATCATGTTATAGAGACTGAAAAGGACTGCTGCCAACAATTGGCAAAGAACAAATAAGCAGCCCAGTTCCACATGGATGAAGACTACCTCATCTTTTTGAAGCAGACTGACTGTCTTTTGCCTATTATTGGCCTACAAGAACTCCTGCTGGCAAAAGGCACGGCCCTGCCATTAATGTTGCATCTCTTTAAGGCCATGCTAATGCAGTTGGCATTAGAACAAACTGAGATTTCCCAAGAAGTGTATGGCTGCCAACAAAGACACATCTTGAGGGACCATTACGTATGGTATTAAACTGAGAGCACTCTGTCAACATCTGATGCAGTTTGTGGAAAATTCTAAGGAAAATAAAACCAAGCCATTTCCACTGTAAGATTTCAAAAAAGTTCCCTCTTTAGCTCTTTCTACCAGATGCATTTTCATTCTCCACTAGTACAGGCTGCGAGCACATCTTGTTATCATCCCAGATTTCCTTCCTGCAGATTTTAATTGTTAGTGCTGCTGGTTCAACCTCCTGGATGGAGGGAAAGGGACCTGCCCATGAATCCATCGCATTGTATTAGGGAATGCTTTCAGTGCACCAGCCTGGGTTGTGTAACCTTTTGTTGCTGGGATTTCTAGTTGTGGCTGTCATCCCATGACCGCCTTCATTCTGCACAGCAGGTTCATGCTGCACAGAAAATTAAGTTTAAACATTGGGAGCTACTAAGCTCAGTGTCAGAGAAGTGGATGGTTCATGGGTTTGATACCTGGTTCAGTGCTCCTGCTGGTAGCAGCTGATCTGATTATTGTCTAACGGCTGTTGACCAACCTGTGGGAAATGGGTTGGCTGGTCTCAGCCTGGTTCCTTGTGGGAAGCTGTTAACATCACAACCCTATAAACACTGCCATTAGCCCTCTTGTTGGCAGTCTCAGCCAAGAGGTAACAGGTTAAGGCTCATAGAGGCTGGCAGGCTTCACTACCGCTGACAGGGCCTGTGCACCGGGGGAAAGATCTGCAGCCCCTGTGATTTTTGTACTTTTGCTGAAAACAAATGTCAGTGACACTGTGGGAAAAACCCTAACTCTGAATGCTCTGTAAGTAGCTCCTCCAAATTCCAAGCATGTTGTCCTAGAGGGTGGAGCAAGCAAAGAGGCCTCTTGGCAAGGCCTCTCCTCAGCTCTCAAATGAGGCCATTTTGGAATGGAAAAACACGCATCTTTCACTCATAAACACACAGCATTTCACTCCTCCTGATGCACCAACTTCCCTCAAATTAGGTAAAGTTATTTCTCTCTCAGATGCAGATGAAACATGGGGCAGGTGAGTCTGCATCATTAACCTTCTGCCAGGCCCGGTGGGCAAACTACATATATTCCCCTAGCACCTGCATTTCCCAAGGGGGACATGGCTGCCTGGAGACCGTGATGAGGCTGGCGGGGGCTCCCCTCACCACATTCCAGGTGGTGAGCATTGTCACAGTCATAACTGATTAAATCAGGAGGGGGAAGTCCCATTTCCTGGTCCCCTGGTTCTGGGATTTGATCACAGAACAAAATTCTGCAAACTCCAGGGGACAGTGCAGGGAAGGTGGGCAGGAGAGGACACAAGTCTCCCCAGAAACACAAACAGAGTTACCATCACCTGAATGATTCCTCGCCTCTGGCTAAGCCCAATGTCTCATTGCAAACCTGCCCCGCACAGTGCTTTCCTCGGAGCGGCCAATGAAATCTGCTTGCAAAAGTATGATACAATGGCTGCCATGTTACCCAAACAATAAGAAACTAGGATCTTGGCTCTTTTAACTTGCTTCACCCCAATTCTCCATCCATCCAGCAGCCTCCCCAGGTCCCAAAGCCTAACTCAGAATTTCCCCTGTACAGGATGCCGTGTGTGGAAGACTAGCCAAGGAGCGTGAAGGTGTATACATTGGGATGACGAGGCCTCTTTGGGAGGGGCAGTGACTAGTTTCACTTTCCTGAAGCGAGGCTCACACCTTCAGAAGTTTGGGAATTGCTGAATTATTTTGAGCCTGATCCCTATGCTGTCAGCTGGGCCTCTCCTCACTCTGCCACAGCTAAGGTTCGGTTCCTGGCTCCTTGCACTGATGGCTGATTGTCCCATTCTCTCTTACTCATAGGTCTCTCTTTGTTCTGTCCCAAAGACCACTATTGTGGGGAGGCCCTATATTGGCCTAGTACCGGTTCTTCCATCTATTCCACAGCCTCTCAAAACCTGCACATGCCCAGTCACTGCTCCTGACTGGGCCTTAGCTTGGCTTCCCTGAGCAGCAGCACTGAATGTGCCTCTCCCAGCCACCAACAGTCCTCACAAGGCAAGGGAGCTGGTTCCAAACGCTGAGGGAAGGGCCCACTAGTCCCTGTGCATGAGAGTTTAGATTGAGGTAAAACCAGTTAACATATGCTGTTGCCCTGACCTTAAAAGCCACAAGACTCTTCAGTAAGCAGTTGCCCAGTACCCTGACATGAAGGGATCCATTATAATCCTTTATTTTTATATGGAAACAAAAACGGCAAGTGAGATTGGGCCTGAGAATGAGACGGCTCCATTTTTCTACCTTAACCTTTGCATCTCCGCTATTTTCAAATGAGTCCTGAGTCACAGCAGGAACCGTGGTGCCTTGCTGTCCTCGAGCCATGAACCACAGGAGTAACTGTCCCTGTCAGCTTCTTGTGAAGGCTTCTGCCCTTCAGACATGCTGGTCCCATGATGGCAGGGGTCCAGCAATGAGAATAAATAGCTTCTTCCCTTGGGCCCAGACAACAAGCTGGCGAACACACTTGTAATTTGCTGAAAGGAGCTTGGAATGTATAAGCTGTAAACATGAAATCAAAAACAAATGAGGCAGCAGCCTTGAGGGGAGGGAAGGAGCTCTGGACAGGGAGCATGCGCTTCGCAGATCTGTGGACAGTCTGGTGTTCTAGAAGCGATGGCTGACAGGCCTGCAGAAGGACCTGTGACTGGTCCTGTGGAGGGGCCTGCGCTGTCTTTCAGGTAAATGTGACAGGAAGAGAGTTTGTCTTGGGGAAATTTTTGCGCCCTTTGCCTGCTCCTGGGTGACCCTCATCCTGCTAGGCTCTGGAAGGGCTAAAACTGAGCCATCTTGTTACCAAGAAGGTTACAGCTTGCTGGAGTAGCCCAAGTATTATCTATTTGAAATGATCTTTTCTCCCTCCTCTTTTCTCCCTCCTCTTTCAAGCAGCTCAGGACAATTTTCAGGCTGAGGGACACCATGTTGCTGTGGCTGTTCAAGTTCATAATTCCCCTCAAAACTTGGGGATTAGATCCAGTGCAGGGAGTCTGGCTAGAGTTTCATGTTTTCCCTTGCTGGCTTAGTAAAGGGCAGTGCTTTACCCTTAACAGTGATTAGACCATGAGGAATTTATTACTATCCATTTCAAACTCATGCCTTGGTCTTTCCTCAGTGCAGCTCCTGTGGTTGGTCCCTTTCATTGAGGGGAGCTTCAGATTGTCATTACTGGGGCCTGACCCTTCTTCCTTTGAGAGTCTGCACTGGGGCTCTCTTCTCAGCTCCAGTCCCCAACGGAGAAGAGAGAAGAGTTGGTAATATATTAACAGCTGAGGTGCCAGCTCACCCAGGGCATGCCTTAGGCCCACAGACTGGTCGGATTCCCTAGGTAAGGTGCAAAGCACAATTGTCAGCTGAACCCTGCTTAGCACAGCTCCTTCCAGTTTGGCCAAGGGGAGCTCACTTCTGGTTTACATGGAAAAATAACCAGTGCTCTTTGAGAAAGACATGCACAAAAATCCTGGGTACCAGGCCAGGGGACCCCAACAAATGTTTTTAGTGTGAAACATAATGCAAGAAGTTAAAGCTCTTTGAAAATGAAAATTGTACCCACAATTATATGCAAGTGCAAAAAACGGAAGGCCCGTTTTTTAAAATCTGGCCCTTTATGTGCATAAATCCCTGCTGGTAATGTCACTGTTCAAGTGAGCTGTAGCTCACGAAAGCTTATGCTCAAATAAATTTGTTAGTCTCTAAGGTGCCACAAGTACTCCTTTTCTTTTTGTCTTCTAACCAGGAATTGTTGGTGTATATTGCCATCTAGTGGTGATGAGTAGGAGTGCTTAAAGGGAACATTCATTGCAAGAGCAGCAACACATTATTATCTTATTTACAATTAGTTTCCAATGAACTGTAGAGGGTGGATCTTTGTTCACATCTGGAGGAAGATATTGTGAGGAAAAGGGAATTTTCAAAAAATGGTTTGTCACAAAGCCCAGTCCCCCACACTCCATATCCTCATAACACCAAACATCCAAACATACAAGAAACTGGTTTAAAACGTTTCTGTACTTTAACAACATTATTTCTTCCACAATAATCATTTAGGATAATTCTATGTAATTTGATATAATAAATAATCTCTAGCATCTTCTATTCTATTCCAAGCTACATACTTTTACCCTTCTACGCCAATGCCACAGCAGAAAGTGGAGGGGCTTTCTTACTTACTTGCAGTACACAAAGACAAGAAAAGTTCATTTTTACTTCCAGTGTAGGGTGGTGGGTGAAGTGCTCTCCTTCAGTTTCACAGCAGGGAAATACTGCTTCATCATGGAATCTCCTTCAGAAGGATAATCCAATAGCCACAGGCCCTTTCATTTCAAAGATAACTTTCAGATCACACAAAATTCTGCCATTTTCAACCATTCACTTCTCAAATTTCAGCCACCTTCTGTCCCTTTTCATTATATCATCTAGTCTGAACTCCTGTGTATCACAGGCCATTAAATTTCACCACATTAGCTGTGTTGAAACGGAACTGTTGTGTGCTACAGGCAGAGAACAGGAGAGACTGAGGTGCCACCAATGCTTAAGGCCCATGCAACGACAGGGGATTGTTTAGGTGAGATATACCTGGCAGCTGATCTGTGCTCCAGGCTGCAGAGGAAGGTGAAAAACCTCCAAGGTTCCTCCCAATCTGATCTAAGGGAAAATTCCTTCCCAACCTCAAATCTAGCAATCATTATGACCTGAGCATATGAGCAAGACACAGCAGCCAGGGATCTAAGAAAGGGAATTCTTGGTACCACTTCAAACCAGCTCCTGTCTAGTGTCCTACCTCCAGTTCTTGCCAATCACTGATACATCAGAGGAAGGTGAAAGAAACCCAGAATACATCTGGCCAATTGTGCACTGAGTAAAAAAATTCCTTTCTGACTCCAGTAGGTGACCAGCTGAGATTTGATTATAGTCCTTGTCTGAATGCAGAGCTACAAGTGTTATGAGTATGCTGGGGGCAATGCAGAACTTCTGTTCTCTCCATGGTCACGAGGGCAGGGAATGAACACTAGTAACAGACAATATCTCAGACAAAAAAAAATATCTTACTGACAAAAAGCTTTGAAAAACATGCACATAGAAGTAAGCATCCATCTGAGATATACATAGCCAGGATCAAACCTTTGAATAGATGGAGTGTGGGATGAATGCCATTGCAGTAAGAGGTGCACACTGACAGAGTGACAGAACCAGACTTTGGATGGAGGGGGCTTGAAATAACAAGATTGTTCTGTCATTTGTTGCCATGAACATGGAGAACTAATGGCAAAGAAATACTAAAAAATTTGAGCTAGCCTCGGCATTGAGCATGCAGCCACTATGCCTACCATGCTACTCCACATGAAATCCTAACGAAACATCAAGTCTTCAACATTCTGTGATATAACAGAGATGGGACTTGGAAAAATTGTTCTCATTTCATCAAATGTCAAATGAATGTGAGTTATAATTTGGTCTCTTCTGACCATTGAGATCAATAGATTATAAGGCCAGAAGGAACCACTGTGACCATTTAGTCTGACCTCCTGTGTAATACAGGACATTGGACTTTCCTAAATTATTTCCTTTTGAACTAGAACAGATCTTTTAGCAAAGCATCCAATCTTGATTTAAAAATGTCCAGTGGTGGTTAATCCTTAGTAAATTGTTCCAATGATTCATTACCCTTGCTGTTAAAAATTTGTACTTCTTTCTAGGGTGAATTTGCCTAGCTTCAGCTTCCAACCGTTGGATCTTTTTACATCTTTGTCAGTTAGCTTGAAGAGCCCTCTATTAACAAATTTCTGTTTCTCATGTAGTTATTTGTAGACTGATCAAGTCACCCCTCAGCCTTGTTTTCGTTAAGCTAACTAGACTGAGCTCCTTGGGTCTTTCACTATAAGGCATCTTTTCCAATTCTTTAATCATTCTTGTGGCTCTTTGCATAAAGCTAGTAGAAATCAGGCTGTATAAGAGTGTGAAGTTTGGTTCAAAGTCCCCAGTCTCTAAATAAATCTCCTTTGGAAATCTGAGCAAAATATCTGCTTTTAAAACATCATGATTTTTAATTTCTTAACACTCCAGCCCACACACATTGTCAGCAGCTGTATCTATGATATCCTACAAAATCCAGGAATCACACTTACCAGTCAGGAGACAGATTCTCCAACACTCTCAGCTGTAGCAATCTATCCAGGTATAACTTATTGTAACACTTGGTGCTCTCAGCCAGGACAGATAGGATATGTTTTAACAGTAGCCACTGGTATCAAAGGTTATTAACTGCTGTCTTGTGACTGGGGCACCAGGTTTTGTGTAACCCTGATCCAAGCCATGTGTTCCCCCCACATTCCGACCCTTCACCCAGATCTCCGTGTTCCTGTGAACTTCTATCTCCTGCCCCCGCCGCACTAGCTTAGCCAGTCAGAACTGTACAGAACTCCCAGCCCCTGGGGCATCTCCACTGAATTTACTAGAAACTTACTCATAAAACTACCGAGAGCATACTGTTCCATCCTCAGTACATTTTACATGTACCTGTTGCTCACTTATTTAGAAAAGAGCCTGAGTTTAACTTTACAGTCATTTTAACCAGAAATACATGATTCACTTGACAGGCACAGAAAAGCTCAGCTGAACCTAGTGGCCTCATTGAAAATTCTGCTCAGACAAACCCTGAAAATGTAGAAAAGTGGAATCATAAATCTGACTCTGACAATATAGAACAGAGCTTTTTAATCAAACGCAAATCAGAGGGTGACACACACACACTCACTCCAGGAGCTCGCTACCCAGATAGTGTATGAACAGGGAAGCTTCTTTTGTGTGCCCTTATCATTAATGTTTCAAATGTATCATTTCCAGGGCAACATCCTTGCTATTTACCATCTATTTTGTGTAGTAAATATTACTGTCAGTTTTGTTAAGTGAAATTGTAGATGCCAAATACAGTATTTTGCTCAGGATAAGGTTTGTGTATCCAAAATGCTATCAAGTGCGTTAGAATGATGATGTATTTGAATCTCTTTCTTATTAGTCAGATCTGTTCCTGAAAGTGGCCTGGCACTGCACCAATTCAGTCATTTGTTGTCATAAGGCCACAGGACAAGACAGGCTAACATCACCCTTCCTAGGGGCTGCCCAGAGTTCCGAGTTCTGATCTATTGGATCTAAGACATCTACCACAGTACCTAAGTGAGACAAGATGGGTGAGATAATATCTTTTATTGGACCAACTTCTGTTCATGAAAGAGACACGCTTTTGAATTTACACACGGCTCTATTAGGGTTGCCAACTTTCTAATTGCACAAAATCAAACACCCTTCCCCACCCTTTCCCAAGGCCCTGCTTCTGCCCTGCCCCTTCTCTGATACCCCAGCCACTGCTCACTCCATCCCACCTCCCTCCATTGCTCACTCTTCCCCACCCTCACTCACTTTCACAGGGCTGGGGCAGGGGGTTGGGGTGCTGGAGATGGGTGAGGGATCCAGCTGGGTGTGAGGGCTCTAGCAGGAGGCTGGGGATGAGGGGTTTGGGGTATGGGAGAGGGCTCTGGGTTGGGGCAGGGGGTTGGGGTGTGAGGGGGTTGCAGGGTGCGGGCTCTGGGAGAGAGTTTGGGTGCAGGAGGGGACTCCAGGCTGTAGCGGGGGTTGGAGTGTGGGAGGGGACTCTGGGCTGGGTCAGGGGGTTGGGGTACGGCAGGGGGTGCAGGGTCCCAGCAGCACTTACCATGGCTCCCAGGAAGCAACCACCAGGTCCCTGTAGCCCCTAGGAGCATGGGTGGCCAGGGAGGCTCCATGCGCTGCCCTCGCACCCACAGTGCCGCCTCCACAGCTCCCATTGGTCACTGTTCCTGGCCAGTGGGAGCTACTTAGCCGGCACTTGGGGTGCAGGCAGTACGCGGTGCCTCCCTTGCACCTAGGGGCTGCAGGGACCTGGCGGCAGCTTCTGGGAGCCACATAGAGCCAGGGAAGGCATGGTGTCTGCCTTAGCCCCTGGTCCCTGCTGCCTGCCGACTGGATGTTTACCGCCAACCGGAGCCGCCAGAGTCCCTTTTCGACCGGGCGTTCTGGTCGAAAACCAGATGCCTGGCAACCCTAGGCTGTATCTGAGTGCTCATCTTAAGATACTGGAATTTGGCTGGTAAAGCTAAGTATCAAAACTGCTGGAGATTGTGGGGAATGAATCTACAAATGAATGTGTAACTTCTCCTTTATACTGTTTTTACTGTTTAATAGCTGGTTTTATGTATCCTACTATGTAAACCCACCCTCGCGCCGTAGGCTTCAGAATCCCAGCCTAAACCACAACTTCTAATCACTGTCTACACAGCTATTTTTAGGGCGCTATCATGAGCCCACTACCTCAAGTCTGTTGACCTGGGCTGGGACACTCGTTCCCTCTCACTGCAAAATGCTTGTAGACATATCCAGAGGGTCCTAGTGTAGAGCACAGGCTGCTCCTGATGGTATGTAAGTCACATCCTGTAGTTGCAGAAGAAAAATTCCTATGATTTCATCTTTATTTAGCCTTATACTTTTTAGAACTTCAGATAATTTCTCCTGTAGTAACTAGGAAGCTATAAATCGCCCCTTTATGTGTGAGAAAAATCAATTGTTATTTGACATTTTACCTTAATATTACCAACTTCCTTCAACTGCAATAAAGAATCCATCTGCTTTTTATTTTACAGGCAATTAGTAAGTCACCTTTTTTTAATTTCTTCACATTTTCTATCAAACTAACTCTAGAATTAAAAGAGAAAAGCTGTTTTATGGCACTGAACTTATTGAATAGGATGGATTTATCTGCAACCCTCTAGGTACCAACATTTATTAATTGCTTTTATTGATCCATGTGAGCTTTTTAACCCTTAACAAAAATACAGACATCACTGGCCCAACATTAGGAAAATCTAACAACCAGGATTTTCCTTGCACAATTCTGAACAGAGCACGTTTTAGGAGACTAGTAGGTCTAGATAGACTCGGCATGATGCCACACAAGCTTCCCAAATATGGCTCTGCCAATGCTGCTCAATCCCCACTTCCAGCCCTGCTACAGCATCCAGAAGGACACAAAGCACTTTACCAATTGATTTACAAACTTTGGTCCCAGTGCTGAACTGGGGGCTCCATGCAGACACCAGGGTATCCCTGCACAAAACAATTAGGAGCAAGGCCCGTATATGTAGGAATTATGTGTCTGACTGCTGAAATGCAGCCACCTCTGGTAGAAGCTGTTAAATAATGCATACTGCATAGTAACACCTCACAATAATTTAGAACAGAAGGTGAAGAAGAATCCTGTATCTGGTTGAACTTGCAGGGGAAAGTTTAGGTAGCTGAACCAAGATTCCATTGTGCTAGGTACTGCTAGCCAGTCCTTGGGGTCCTACATACAGCTCTGCTGATACCCCTCAATCCCAACTACAGCCTCTTCTGCTATTCCCTGTGTTTGTGTTGTGAATAAACCTCCATGATGGTATGCTGATAACATCAAACTCTCCTTGTTTGTGACCAGTTTGCCTTCTCTGAAATCCGTTATCCCTCCCCCTCTAGACCATCCAGAGACGCCCTGACAAAATTACCTTCCTTGCTCGCTGATCTGACCATGTCACTGTACTGTTTGGTTCACACCTTACCATCTTTATCAAGTTTCTGTACTAGTTATTAGAGCTGCTTGGGTAATGGCTTTTGTTTCCATAGAAAATTTCAATAAAAATCTTTTCAACAAAATTTTCCACCAGAATTTTCAGGTTTTCATCAAAAATCAAATTTTTTTCAGCAACTGAAAAATTTCAGTTAAAAATTTGTCAGCTTCTGTTTGTTTGTTTTCCAATAAAAAGTTGAAAAAATTTAATTTGCCACTTAGCAAGATGCCACCATAACTCAAATTCTGGCCTGGCTCTAACGACAAACTTCATTTTGAGTTAAAAAGCACAGCGGCACTTAACCCCACAAAGGGAATGCTTGGCTGGGGGAATACCAACAAGACTGTTGGCATTTCCTGCATACCCTACCTCTAGAATCTGCTCTGTTAAATACTGAATCCATAATCTTGGTATAGCAAGGCTCCTACAGCACGTACAACAGCAAAGAGCCTTTCAAATCCACTCATCCTCTGGCCACTTTCTGCTGTGTTCTAATGAGGCCCTTGATAATAGTTATAATTTTCAGTGGGGTTGAGGGCCAAGGTGAAGCAGATTTATATGAGAGGTGGCTGTATAAATAATCTTCATGGGTTAGTATTATACATTTCATTCCATCTGCCTATTTTGCCAGGAATACACGAATATTTCAGATCTTCATTTCAAAAATGATTTATCGCCAGTTGCAGCTTTAATGTAAGTGACCCGTATGTCTCATTAATCAGATTTAGTTTTATGGTGTAAAGATTTCTTCTTCATTTCACCTGGTCTTATCTCCTTGTGCACGAGGATTTTTTTTTTCTTGGATTAAGATCCATTTCACACCTAAGACTTTAAAATTCTAGTTTCCGTGGTTCTTTCAATCCACCTTGCTCAATCTTCTGTCCTTTTGTCATATAAACTCACCATGCAACAATGGGATGGGGAAAAGAGGGCCCATAACAATATCTCCCCTACTTTCATCCAACTCTTATCCCCTTTAAAAAAAAAAGAACAATTTCTAAATGGGAAGTTTCCTCCAGAATTCACTTGTTTAGAAGGCTGACCTGAACCTAGCCTCACTGAGGGCACAATAATAGCTAATAATGGCATGGCCTTATAACTCCTGAAAAAACAATCCAAGCATGATACCAGTGCATAATAACATCTGCTCTTACAGTAATGGAATAATGTTCACAGCCAACAGATTCATAGAATCATAGGACTGGAAGGGACCTCTAGAGGTCTTCTAGTCCAGAGCCCTGCACTCAAGGCAGGACTAAATATTATCTAGGAGAGCTGTGCCTGCTCTTTGGCTTGAGGGGCACTGACAGGCCAAAGTCATTCTTCTTCGCTGGCAGCACTAGTCTTTAACTCACCTCCGAGCCCCTGACTTGCTGCATGGCTGCTATTATTGCTAACAAGCACCTTGCAATTTGATCCAAGAGGCTGGGAATGGAATTCCCCAGGTGCCCCATTGAGTCCATTCAGTGGACCCTTGTCTGTGAAATGTGTGAGAAAGAGTATGAATGTGAGTGTCAGATAGAGAGAGATGGGTCAGGAGGTCTCAGCCAAATTACTATATGCTACATCACAAAAATTGTATGTTGTGAGCTCAAATATCCCTGAATTGGCCCCATCTGCTGTGAATGTGAGCATCAGCTGTTTATAAATTACAACAAAGACCTTCAATTTTAAACACAGAACTAACAGAGATTTTACTCCTTTTTATTTGAATAAAATCCTTTAGCAGCAGCAGCATTAAAGCCCTTATGCTACAAGTGCTAGTTTGGTTTTGTTGAGAGACATTTTACAACTTTACCGATAATATTGTTTCTCTGATTTTTAGTAGAATGGAGCCCACCAGTGTGGACCGCGCTGATATTGAACTCCTACATGCTGCCAGTAGAGGGAGTAAATTCTCTATTAACAAACCACAGTTCCTTTACAGCAACACTGGAGAAGTAGGTGTAAAAGGACCGAACTATATTCTTATTGCTCTGGCTCTGTGGCTCTTAGATTAAATGAGCTTTGTGTTCTCAGCAGAGTTTCTTAGAGCAATGACACATACAAAATATGGGCTGGCCTCAGAGCTTGGAGTTCAGTGGTGTACTGCTAACCCCAATACTATCGCCAACCCCAACAGTACAAAAATCATGAGATTTTTTAAAATAATTCATTTTTATTTCTTTTAATTTGCCTTCTGGTTGTTGAGCTTTTAGGGGGTCACTTTTTCCAGCTTTTCTCTGCAACCATGAAGGCTCGACACTTTTTTAATGAAAGCCAAGATTATCATTTAGTATGGCTCCAGGAGGTTGGGCTTTAAGAAAAACACCAAATATTGTAAAAAGAAATGGAGTACTTGTGGCACCTTAGAGACTAACCAATTTATTTGAGCATGAGCTTTCGTGAGCTACAGCTCACTTCATCGGATGCATACTGTGGAAACTGCAGAAGACATTATGCATCCGATGAAGTGAGCGGTAGCTCACGAAAGCTCATGCTCAAATAAATTGGTTAGTCTCTAAGGTGCCACAAGAACTCCTTTTCTTTTTGCGAATACAGACTAACACGGCTGTTACTCTGAAACCTACCAAATATTGTGAGACTCATGATAAAATGAGATGGCAACACTGCTCCAGTGGCTGTCCACAGTCCTTGTGCCTCTTATTTCTACTTCAAATGTAAGATCCTGGGGGCACATTTGTGACTCTGGAGAAATAATATATACTAATTATTTTGAGTGAAATTCACCATTATACAGATGGGCAGCACAAAGTCTAAGGGACTTCAGTGGTGTATATTCCTTCTTTTAGCCCTCAGCAAAGGCTGAATTTTAGCTCCTCTGGAAATCCCTACTGGATGTATGTTTATTTGCATTTAGTTCAACCAGTTCCTGCAGACAGGATTATGTTGGATAATGGCAGCAGATGAGCTCTTAAATACAGATCTTGATTAAATACAAATATCTCTAGCACTAAAAAAAGAGGGGATGAAACAGGACAAGGAGATCATCAGTTGGCAGATTTTTCTCTAAACTGATTTTTTCCCGTTTTTCCCCAAGATGCTTCATTCTCTTTGCATGCAGATACACACAAAATGCACATGCAATGCATGGCCACCCCCTTTCCCAAAATATGTGTGTATTGTATGTGTGTAAATAGATGTAGATTTGTTAATCTACAAAAAGTGGCTTGAAGAGGTTGAACATTCTGTTCCCAGCTGCTCCTTGGGGATGCTGTGGTTCCTGTTTCTTTAGTGTGGTCTGATGCAAACAGCAGATGAGCACTAAAATCTGCCAAAAGCTGAGCTAATTTTGTATTTTTTAATAAATTTGCCCACCGTAAATGCTTAACTCCTCATCTGCTGATCCTAAAAATGTGCCTGTTGCTACACAGACTCAGGAGCCTCCTGACCAGGACCCATATTCAGTGATGTTCAGCTCTTAATCTCAGTCTCTATTGGCACAAACAATGTAAATGTAGATTGCAATATGCTGCAATAAAATGTGTTTGTCAAATGGTCTCCTGCTTCTAAGAATAAAGGTGAAACCAAGACTTGGCTTGCTATTATGGCCTTCCAGGGGAAGGGGATTCCTAATCTTTACAAGGTAGTAGGCCTTAAATCCAAAAGGAAATTGAAATAATAGAGACAAAGTTAAAATGTGAGAAATGGTGTCTAGACTTGTAAGCAGAGATCTTTGTTCCCTTAGCTCCCAGCCACTGATGCTGTTGAACACAATTGCTTCCTGCAGTCACTGGATCTGAAGCCAGGGGTAACGTACTTTCTCTCTTGTGTTCCTATTAGTTTCTTAACGACAGAAGAAAATGGCAAGCTTTAAAGGCAAATAAAGCACAGGCACAACTCCAGGTGGTTATAAGCAGAGCCAAGGAAAGGGCACAGAGGGCATGCAGATCCAGCTAGAATATTGCATGAGTCTAAGAATAATTACACTGCAGTAAACACAATTTAACCAAATGACCCATATCCAGCCTTACAGGTAATGGATCAGATCTTCTTCTAGTGTAAATTAGTGCAGCTCCACTGACTTTAAGGGAGTTTTGTCAATTTGTAAGTGTAGGGAATTTGCCTTAATGACTTTTATTATGGAAAAAAGAATGCATGGATGCCAGCTTCTCTGCTATAGACTCCCTTTTCACAGCCCAAATAGCATTATTCACTTATCCATCTGCCAGAGCCATGAGTTTATGTCATCACCATATTTCATCCCTTATTAAATGGTTTTTGTTATGAGGAGCTGGGGTAATTCTTGCCGCAACACATTTTAATATTTGTAACACAGAATAATAGAAATTTAGGGCTAAAAGGGACTTCAAGACGTCAAGTCCAGCCCTCTGCACCATGACGGGGCCAAATAAACCTAGACTATCCTGACAGGTTCATCCAACCTGTTCTTAAAAATCTCCAGTGATGGGGATTCTACCACCTTCCTTGGAAGCCTGTTCCAGAGCTTAACTATCATTAGAGTTAGAAAGATTTTCCTAATATCTCACCTAAATCTCCCTTCTTGCAGATTATGCCCATTACTTCTTGTCCTATCTTCATTAGACATGGAGAACAATTGATCACTGTCCTCTTTATAACAGCCCTGAATATATTTGAAGTGTGTTAGCAGCCCCACCCCCCAGTCTTCTTTTCTCAAGACTAAACGTGCCCAGTTTTTTAACCTTTCCTCATAGGTCAGGTTTTCTAACCCTTTTATCATTCTGTTGCTCTCCTCTGGACTCTCCCCAATTTGTCCACATCTTTCCAAAAATGTGGGGCCAAAATTGGACGTAGTACTCCAGCAGAGGCTCACCAGTGCCGAGTAGAGTGGGAGAATTACCTCCTGTGCCTTACATATGACATTCCTGTTAATACACACACACACACCCTGATATGATATTAGTATCTTTTTTGCAGCTGCATCACATTCTTGACTCATATTCAGTTTGTGATCCATTATAACCCCCAGATCCTTTTTAGCAGTACTACCACCTGGCCAGATATCCCCCATTTTGTGAATGTGCATTTGATTTTATAATAATTTCATCTAGAGCACAGGTCCCTAGTTTGCTTATGAGAATGTCATGTGGGACTGTTTCAGAAGCCTGACTAAAATCAACATATATCACATCTGCTGCTTCCTCCCATCCACTAGGCCAGTAACCCTGTCAAAGAAGGAAATTAAGTTGTTTGGCCTGATTTGTTCTTGACAAACCCATGTTGGCTATTCCTTATAACTCTATCATTCTCCAGGTGCTTACAAATTGATTATTTAATAATTTGTTCCAGTATCTTTCCATGTATTGAAGTTAGGCTGACTCTTTGTTCCTCTTTTTAATGACAGATACTCTCTTGTTCTTCTCCAGAGGTACCAGAAAATGACCAAATGGAGGTGACTTTGCAAATATTTGGTAATTTACTCCATATAATAATTAATAAAATTTAATTTGTGTAATAATGAAGGACTCATTCTTACAGATGGGACTGTCACCTAACTCATGTCTAGTGTGATTCCATTGAGTCCAGTAAAATTATAGCAAGGATTAATTTTATCAGTAGTGTCTATCCCACCATTACCCAAAACTCCCAATCCTTTAGGCTGAAAATCTAATAGTAATAAAAACAGCAATATGATGCCCATGTCTCTCTCAGAGAGTTAAAATCTTGCAGCACTTTCACTGTACAATGTGATTGTGACGCTTCCAAATAATGTTTCTTTTTCCCCCATACAGAATTATCTTCCTTTTAATATTTTCCCCAAGTTATAACAAATTATATTTATAGTCCCCCTCTTTTCCACTGCTGATCCTATCTGTCCTTAAGATAAATTGTCATATCAGTTGCTCTGAACACAGTTTGGTGTTTCCTGTACCCGAAACTGTTTTCCCACTACTATAAAGCCATCAAATCTAATTAATACCGGAAATATTGACTTAGTTCTAAGAGAAACATTATCATTAAATTAGAATTCTTGAGATAGTGATGTCAGCTCCCAGCTGCAGAGCGAGTCAGACATTAAACCTCAGTAAAGTCTCAAATGAAGCTACTGAATAAAGACCATGGAGAAGGAAAAAGCTCCATGGCTCTGCAGAGGGGTTTAACTGCACAGCTCCCACTGACTTTAATACGGAGCCTGTGGACTTTAATGACTCCCACTGACTTTAATGGGAGTTGTGGGGCTAAAACCACACACAATGCTTTGAAAATTTAGTGGGGAACTGAAGAAATTTAAAGAGCCTGAAAATCCAAGCAGGAGAAGAGGGATAAAAGTAGAAGATAGAAGAATAAATTGGATGGATGGCAGAGAAGTGGGGGATGAAGGGAGAATATGAGAGAAGCAGTGAGCAAGAGAAGCTATTTAAATGTTCTACTTTGTATTGTTAGACTGAGAACACTAGCAGAGAATAAGGGGGATCATTACCTCTTCCTCCTCTTCAAAGTTGTCAAGAATGACTATGATCTCCCAGCTCCACCCTTCAGTTGTAGTTTAGAAAATGAAATGAAGATTGGGAAAAGTGAGATTCTATAACAAGTGTCTCAGAATATGACATTTTGTGTTTCCCTCAGTGCTGCCCCAGAATCTTGTGCTGTGACATTTCAAAGGGGCTCCATCTCTGTCTGTGCTAATAGCACTGCATCTTCTGGTTAACCAAGGGAAAGAAAGTGTTTTCAAGAACTAACGTTTTAATTGCAGAAATTGAGGAATTCAAAGGGATCTGCTACCTGTTCACTTTAAAAAAGCACCCTTCTTCTCTATTTCACTCCTAAAACAGGACTTTCTCACTCTGTTTAACAAAGACCCGTGTAGAGCTGGTCAAATAGCAAATGAACCGATTTATGCTTGTTTTCATAAATAAAAGTGCTGAGTTTTGCTAACTTTGATTTCAGGAGACTTTTTTATTATTTACAGATTCAGACATCCAGGGAAAATGGGGGGAATGTCTGAGAAGCCTCAAAGTTTCACAAAATGGAGCATATTTCTTTTTAGGCAGGAGCATGATTCATTATTAGTTATTCTGCAATTTAAATATTTCACCATCAAATCAGGCAGCAGAATATACCCTGTGACTTAGGTGAGCAATAACTTCACATAAATAGTGAAACAGAAAAGCAAACAATCCCTAATCTGAAAACTATTTGTTCAAACTGTACAGAAACTGCTAATGAATTACAAATACATTAGGAGAAAAGCAGGCTTGGTTTGTAAATGATTCACTACCTGGAAAAAGAAAAGGAGTACTTGTGGCACCTTAGAGACTAACCAATTTATTTGAGCATGAGCTTTCGTGAGCTACAGCTCACTTCATCGGATGCATGGATGGAAAGGGGCTGGAAAGGGGCTAAATGTGTAACAAGTATGACTCATTAATAAATACTATGCCCAACTCTAGATGAGGACAAAGAGGAAAGGGGACTTAAGATACATATTCCATAACAATTAAAAAAAAAGCTATTTAGGCCAGCTGACCAATAAGGCAAACCCTCTTACTGTGTGTAATAAAGGTGTAATACTCTATGGCATTGGGAGGAGAGGAAATTTATTGCCCAGCTTCAGTCATCTGAACTAGATCAAGGTTCCAAAGCCCAGTGGCACTGTAATGTGACAGGCATCTGAACCCACCAACACCAGTGGTTATTGTTACAGTATCCAGTTCCCAGTAAGTCCATAGCAACGAGAATTTGCTGAACAATGCCACTTCCAGCAATGCCACATGCTGCATTAACATTCTGAGTCTTTTTTTTTTTAACTAACAAATCATTTCTATGAAATAAGACAGTGTAACAAAAATGATGAGTGGGGCAGCACAAAATTCCCCCTGACCATCAAACTAGTTCTTTCAAATAGTCTGTTACGAAGCAGATGTTTTCTTTAAAACACTCAATATACAACTTTGCAGAATACAATATTAACAGTAGGAATTGACCAGATGAGAATGAGGTGTACATCTGAGTGCAGCTGGATGGTATTCCAGTGTTAATGATCATTAAATTATCCAGATCTTTTTTAAAAATGCAGCCACAATATTTACCAATATGAGGCAGTGAATTCCACAGATTCCTTTGATCAATTATATATTTTCTGCCCCTTCAGTGTCTTCTTGCTCCTGATTGTGCAGTGTGCTAAGGAAGCACTAGCTATGTGGATATTCCCAGCTCCAGAGATCCCTGCTGCTCACCATGAGATGAGAAAGGGATCAAAAGTGCTGCAGTATGCGACAAAACAGGGGCAAATCTCTAGCCTGAACAGTTAGTGATAAGGCAGAAGTTTAGCTTAATCTATTTCTGAGCTCTGTGGCTGGAGCGTAAGAATTATTTCATATGGTATCTCTTGAATAAGGACAAATCCTCATCTGCTCCCAGTAACAAATATCCTTATCCTTTTTAAGCCAAAAATGGAACAAACTAAATGATTCTAAACACAAGAATAAATAAATCCGGACGAATTTTATATATGAAAATACAGTCAACAACAGATAATAGGGAATAGAAGGATTTGCTTTAAGCTGTAATGTGTTCATTTGACAAAACTCTCTGAGACTAAAAGCATTAAATGACCCTTTAAACCATAGACAGTCATTGCGCCACATCAGACTTTTAAAGTCCTGTACGCTGGGATCTTCTCAGCAGCTTAATGTCACTGAAGTTACACATCACTCATTCATCTCTGCTGGAAACATACCTATGAACTGATTAGAAAATTCTGTTCTTGGGAGTTTGGGGAGGCACGGGGTGGTGATGAGATGCATCTTGATGATATGATACCAATATTACAAAATAGCTGTCATTGTCTTTGTACATTTATCTTACTACCTACACTCACATTCTCTTCCCTTCAAAACCTAATATTCCCCATTAATTTGCTGCAAATACCAGCCTTTGAAATTGGACTAATTTGTCACATGGGATTACAGCGAAAGGCGAGTTAATGTTTCCTGACATTTTGCCCAATATCTAATGTCTTTTTGCATTGCTCTTTAACCACACAGCTATTTAACTTTCATTGCTAAGAGATCATTTTCCCCTTCTATGTACATTGCCTCTATTAGTCCCAGCTTTACACTTTTCTCTCTCCTTATATTCCTTAAGGATGCTGAGATAACTATTAAAATGATAGATAGATCCAAAGAGCCCATCTTTGGCCTTGGTATTTCCTCTTTAAAGCTCCCTTACCCCACCGCATCTCTTCTCTGTGGCCTGGCCCCCTCTTCCGTGCAGGCGGTGCTCTCTGTTTCTCTCCCTCAGACAGTTCCTTTTATCCACTGTTCTGCAGGGGAGCTTCCCTACTATGGCCCCACTTGGTTTCCTTTAGGCCCCAATTCAGTAAAGCACTTAAGTACCTGAGTCTCATTCACTTCAATGGGATTTAACTTCATGCTTAAGAGATTTGCTGAATCTGTGACTTACTTCCCCCCTCTTCTCTAGCACTGCTCACGCTGCCTGTGTGTTCAGTCCCTTTCCCTGATCTTTTGTTTGGCTTATCTATTTCTACTGTAAACCCTTCAGGGCAGAGAACTGTCTCTCATTCTGTTTGCGCAGGGCCTATACAATGGGGCCCCATTGTTGGTTGACTCCTATGCACTACTATAATAAACTTGACAAATTTTAAAAAAAAAAAGCCAGGTTATGCAGCATGTCAGCCATCCGAGAGGCTTGACTGATCACATACCATATAATGGCAATGCAAGGTTGTGACAATCCACCCTTCCTCTGGGGATATCATGGTGAACTGAAGACCCTGAACTATTCATTTATAAGTTATTCTTAGATTTTTATAACTGCTTAGGGTGGTTTTGTTCCTTAACGCTGAAATAAATGCTTTTTGGTCTATTGGAGAAAGGTGTGTGATTGGTGATTAGCGCATGCTACCAGGCGTCAGGATTCCTGGGGTTTTTCCCCCATCTATGACTCACTGCATGACCTTGAATGAGCTACTTAGTCGCTCTGTGTCTCAGTTTCCCCACCTGTCAAATACTGATTTACTGTGTTTGGAGTTTTAATTCATTCCTTGTTTGTACAGCGCTGTGAGCTCCTCAGATACAAAAGATTCCACAGAAGAGCAAACGAGTATTATTCCTCATTAGAATCCTCAACTCTCCAGTGCAGAATAGAGGGGAACTGGAGCGAGGGGTTTTATTTGGAGAAAGGGATTATGGAAACCCTGCCTCGGACTTTTCTATGTCTGTCACTAAGGTAAAGTTTTAGCTAGAGAATTTCCTATTGCCTGAGGGAATCCCCGTCTGCTTCGGCATTAACATCAAACCTCTAGAACATCCCCTAATTTATACGCTTTTCAGTAGGTTAAACTCTAAACTCTCAAATAGCCGTATCACTCTGGACTTTCCCATTATCTGTGAGACAGCCTCTGGGCCAAGAAACAAGCTGTGCTCACCTTAGGGAAGGTGAGTTGCCTTGGGGAGAGAGGAGCACTGGCGGGGGAGTGTATGAGGGGCTCATAGAAGGAGCAAAGAGTCTCTGAGAAGCTGTGAGGTCTCAAGGGCATCATTAAAAAGCCCTGCCTTCGACAGGGAAGGGGCTGCAGAGGCGAGCAAATTGTACTGCAACTCAGACTCACCACTGGCTTCCACTCCTCTGCTGGGACAACACAGGCATTGTTCCAGGCGGCTGTACCTATTGGAAACCATTCCACGCAGTTCCGTTTCCTACCACAGGATGTCCCTGCTGGAGCTCACTTCAAGTTTAGCCCTTTTTGCACCGTATGCTAAAGTCATTTCTTCTTGCTAAAAAAGATTTGCTGCAAACATGGAAATTCACTTTTTACAGAATTCCTATTGACTTGAATGGCACCGGCCAATGGAGCCCAGAGGCCCAGCTGTCTTGACACCAGATGTGGATTAAAAAATGCCCCAGATTCAATTTCAATATTTTCAATCACCATTTAACTCTTTTTGTGCCTTGCTGTTAAGTCCTAATCGTGTTTGAACCAGGTGAGTACTTGATATTCTGCCACATTAAATTAACCCTATCAGCAGCGCTGTGCAGAACCACTATAAAGCCCCATTTGATGGAGCTGTGAAAAATGTGTTGACTTTGTGTCAGATTTTCTCCCTTTTTCCACAATGCAGAAAAGCCATTCTTCTCAGGTGCAAACTCCCTATGTATCAGCTGAATGTCCACTTTCATTTTCCCAAGGCTTTGCTTGCTCCAAAATACCATGCACTAGCTGCTGTAGGAAGTGCTCTCAAAGACATGGGGAAGAGCGCTGTGTAACTCTAATGCTTGTCTCTCTCACCAACAGAAGTTGGTCCAATAAAAGATATTCCCTCATGCACCTTGTCTCTCCCAGAGACTTGAAAGTCTGCTTTCCAAAGCTGAATGAATAGTATAGAAACAGGAACTCAGTCATTATCCTGCTGAAATGATGGCATTTCAAAAGCCTCACAGTGCTCCCTTCAGACAACCAGCCTTGGGCATGCTCAATGAAACAGTTCAGAGAATCGTGACCAGTTTCAGGGACTGCTCCACATTTTAGGCTTCTGGGTAAAGGTCCTGAGATGCAGCGCCATTCTGGTCAAATAAACGGAGTACGTTTTTTAAAAAATTCAAAATACTAAGGAAACAATCTGAAAATTACGTAGAAAGGACAATTCTTCATGAGGTGAGGAGACACTAAAAGGCTTGTATGATATTCATGCTCTTTTTTTATATAAAAACAAGACGACTTTCCAATCTATTGCCTCAGAAAAATCCACCAGCCCTTTTCACAGCAGCTCAGTCCTGCAAAATTGAGCAGGGCCTGCTCTTCCCTAGATGCATTAACTCCCAGGCCTGGGGAGTTGTCTCGCCCCCAGTTCTATGAGATCCTTCCCACATTTGAAAATAACCCCTAAAGGCTCCAAAGAGCCTTGGCCTCTTTGCTCCCAGCCTCCTCAGGGGCATGTCACCTTCAGAGAAAAACAGAACAAGAATTTACAAGGCTTTGAAAAATAACCCTGGGTGGAAACAGGAGGTCTGGGCTGCTGTTCAGTGGAAACACATCTCCCACGCTCCGTCCTTGGAATGGCTGGATGCAGAATGCTTGGCTAATCTGTAGGGCAGCCTGTGCCATTGAGGTGGGTGAGCAGGTCACTCCTCTAGTGGATACAGGTGTTCATCTGAAATTCCCAGCAAATGTTCAACAGCTTCCTGCCAAAGAATCCAGTTTTGGATCGGAAATGGTATCAGACTGTTGCTGGATATGGTGCTGGCCACAGGTTCCTGGCTGGGGCTCATTAACAATACTGTTAAGCATTTATCTAGCAGAAGCTCTCTCGATCCTCACAACACTCAGATCTGAGCAGATTCCTCAAGTGTTTTTAAGGTTCCCTCACTACATAAATCTCACAGTGTTTCTGTCCCATTTCCCAGTAGCCATTTTTTTCCAAAAAACAGTATAGTTTGTCCAGAAGCCACGAGCTGGGAAACTGCAGGGTGACTAGGGGATTTAGAAACACCATTAATTTAATCTCTAAATCCCTAGTCAGCTTTGAAAGTTTCTGTCAACATTTCTCTTTACCACATGACAATCTAATGCAGAGCGCCTCATGGCTACTTGCTTCTGTTGGCTCTGTCAGCGTCACCTTCTTCTGGGTTTCTCCACTAGGGGAAATGCTGTAGCAGTGACTCTGGATTTATGCGGTAGGACAATTTCTCCTACCAGAAGGGTGTTTTCTGTGTGGACCTGGCACAGTGGCATGGCTGCACTTATAGTGAATTTGCAGACTGTTTTAGTTTGACAATCAATCCAGTTTCATTTGTTTTGTGTAATTCGCCGCTCCACCTGAGAGGGCTAGAATTCAGCATTCATGAGAGATGGGGAGGGACCTACACAGTCAAGCAATGCAAATGATGGTGTCATGCAGAAAGACAGGAGAACAAAGCAAGGGTCCTTGAGCATGGTTCCAAGGCCGTAAGGAAGGGGAAGGGGGATTCTGATGCGAGACCAAGAGATGGTGCAGTCAGTAACTGAGAGTCATTATCACAGTTTGAACTTTCATTCTGAATTTCTTGCTTCAATGGGTTTTACCCCAAAAAACCTCACATTTATATCCCTGTAGTAATTAGCAGTATTATCCCTTAGGACAGAGTGAACTTTGGGAGCACCAAAAATGACTCACTACTATGAGGAAGGTGCTAGGCATGGGAGATATGCAGAGATTACTGTCAGCTCCCTGCAGCTGCTCCCTTTGCTGGCTGAGCTGCCTCACCCTGCTGGGCTGTAGCTTCCTGTCTCCATAAGAGGGACTGGGCAGCAGTGACAACTTGGCACCAAAGAACAGGAGTACTTGTGGCACCTTAGAGACTAACCAATTTATTTGAGCATGAGCTTTCGTGAGCTACAGCTCACTTCATCGGTCAATCTTCAGTCCCTGCACTGCAACTTGGAGAGAGTTCGGAGAAGCACAAACATGGTTAAGAGGCTAGAGGGATTTATTTAAGAGGCGAGATTAAAAGAACAGGGGGCATGATAATTGCCTACAAACTTTTTAAGCATCCTAGGTGGTGGGGAGTTAACCAGGATTATGCAAAGGGATGTGACTAGGAGTGATGGTATGAAAGTGTTAAATGGAAAACTGAGTGTATATATTTGAAAACATCCTGACAGTGTAGAATTGCCCCCCACACACACACACACAATGGACAGGTAGGACATCTCTTTGCTAGGGACACTTTAAATGGAACTGGGCAAGGCCCTAGAAAACATTCCACATGGAGCAATCTGGGGACTAAACGATTTATTAAGATTTTTTCCGTCTTTAATTTCTGCAACATTCTTCTTGTGGAGCAGTCACTTCCGGGACAGCAATGCAGAAAAGAGCAGCTATTGTTTCATCTCAGCCTCCACCCCACAAGCACTAAAGGTAAGAAGTGGTGCCAGTAGCAAGGGCCCGTCCCCAAATTCCATAGCCTTGGTGGACATCTCCCATCAGGACACCTAGCCCAGTTACTCCAGCTGCAGACCAAGTTGGTGCCTTTTTTTAAATTAAAGGAGCCTATTAAGTTACAACTTACAACTTAATAGGTCAGAAAATTTAACAGAATAATCTCACGCACCTCTAGTTTTGTTCATGCCACGCTGGTATATTTTTCTCAGACTCTAGATGAGATAAATCTTTAGCTAGTGCTTTTCCATCCTGATTGCAGGACACAGGAAGTTTTAAATTAGAAAGAAATTCTTTAATCTCAAACATCCCTCTTTGGGTTTCAGTTCCAGATGCTTCTGGGAAGTTTCACTGATCTGTTCCTTACAGGTGTTTTCCCCATTACCCTTTTTACAGGGGAGTTAATTTCAGGTTCCCTTCTCCCCATAGGCTAATAGTCTGAGACCACTATCTCTTCGCTCTCAGTAGACTTGTGCTAAACATTTTGAGAGACTTTTTCAAATGTCTTAATTTACTGTGGGGCAGAGGAGGTTTCATGCATGTCCTGTGCTAAACGACTTATCTCCAGCTTCAAACACAAACCCCGGGAAGCCTCCAGTTTGGAAGCTTTGCTACAGTAGGAAAGAATTATCCCTACAGGGAATGTTGAAGGGTTTGACAATTTTGCGGTTCCAGCATGAAGTGCCTGAACTCCGGAGTCAGAAAGTGTGGGGCTCCTTTGAAAAAATATAATCTTCTCTGACAATTTTGCATAGGGGCTGGCAACTCGTCAAGCTGGGTGTGCTACCCAGCGCACAGAGACACACTGTGCTAGCTCTCCTCGAGCCAGAGCCGTGGCAGTGCGAGCAGCAGGAGGTGCTAGCCACACTGAGCATGTGGCCCTCACAGACCCCGGCATGGCCTCTGGGTAGCTAGCCCATTCCATCACTAGCACTCCCCCAGCTACACTTTATTTTTAGAGCATTAGCTGGATAGGAGCTAGCGTGAGTGTGTCTCCTCCAGCTGGGAATCACACACCCAGCTCAGAGAGTAGATGGAGCCACAGAGAGACCAGCAGTAGCATTGCCCTGTCTGAGGCTACCTGAGTAGGATCAAACCCAACTTAGACCTGCTGAGCAGGTCCCCACTGATCTCATGCAGAGTTAATACACCTGTGGGGTTCTCACCATTGAAACATGGCACTCTATCCCCAAAGCATGGCACTGGAGGTCCCCTCCCAGGCAGAGGACATTAAGCAAACTGACTTGTGGCATCAGGCAGAGGAACCACTTTGTCCCTCCTCTTACCCTGCACCTGTGGCCCTGAATGTGACAGAGACCCCCCACCCCCTGGGCTACCCCTATCACTAGCCCACCCAAGCCAAGCAGCATAGCTGTCCTGCACCCAAGCCCTTCAGAGTGCCTCACCTGCTGCCCTGCAACAGCACTGGGGCTCAGCAAGGCCTGTGAGTTGCACTTCCTCCCAAGGCGTGCTGGCCCTGCACTATTCCTGCTGGGGAGCAGTGAGGGCCCAGCACCGTCCCCAGGGCACTCTCTGAATCGGCTTTAGACTGCAGAACTGCTCAGCAGCCCCTTCCAGGAGAAGATCACCACTGTACCGGGTGCTGCACAAACACACAGGATGAGGTGGTTTCTGCCCCAGAGAATTCAGAGTCTGACCTCTGGGTAAAAGTAACTGTTGGTTTGCACTCTAGTGCAGGGATGAGCAAACTACGGCTCTGGCTGGGGTGCAGGATCGGGGGCCGCACCATGCGGCTCCTGGAAGCGTTTGCATGGCCCCACTCCAGCTCCTACACGCTCCAGTGGGAGCTGCAGGGGCGGTGCCTGCGGATGGGGCAGAGTGCAGAGCCGCCTGGCCGTGCCTGTGCATAGGAGCTGGAGAAGGGACATGCCACTGCTTCTGGGAGCTGCTTGAGGTAAGCACTGCTTGGAGCCTGCACCCCCTGAGCCTCTCCCCACACCCCAACCCCCTGCCCGAGCCCTGATCCCCTTCCCGCTCTCCAAACCCCTCAATCCCAGCCCGGAGCACCCTCCTACACCCCAAACTCCTCATCCCCAGCCCCACTCCAGAGCCTGCACCCCTTCCAACCCCAATTTTATAAGCATTCATGGCCCGCATACAATTTCTATTCCCCAATGTGGCCCTTGTGCCAAAAAGTTTGCCCACCCCTGCTCTACCGGGTGACATGAACGTTAATATGAATTGAGAAGAGGGAACTGGGTTTGTGCAGTGTGACTCAGGTATGCATTCAGAATGAGAGAGAGGACTCGCTGTACGTGCTCTGCCTTTTGGGACTTCCCAACCCCCCAGCAAAGGAGAAGAATGACATGGCATCCCCTCCTCATCATCCCAAAGGTTACTTGGATAAAGTTTGGTGTGTAAGTGAGGAGTATGCATGGTTACAGGGCTCCTCAGACAATCTGTCCTCTTCAGTCTTTATTTCTGGGACTCACTGGACACAAAGAAAACCCTTCACAGGGACATCCCACAATCCCCAGAAAAAGTCTGAAAAAGCAACCCCAAGCCTTCTTCTGGAAAGCTGCACTCAGCTCGTTAAAGCAGCTCCTGTTACAAGCCCTGATATCCATCCCGCCCAGCCTGGAGCTTGACAAGGGAGATGTTGACTTTCAGGAGGTTAAAGGTGGCTGCCCCCTCTAACAAATGGGCTCTCGCAGGAGGGGAGGACTGTTGTTTTTTCTTGTTTCAGGGAGCAAAGTGTCAGGAAGATGTAGAGGGCAAACAGCCCCTGCTGAGCAGCTGACTGACAACACCAGCTGCAGAGGGTGCCGGGGTGATGTCGGGCCAGTGGTTCTCACCACTGGGAAATGCAGGCTGCCCCCTCCTCACACAGCTAAAGCTAGAGGAAGAATAGGGAGGGCTCCATCCAGAAAACTGAATCCAAGTGATTTAGCTGACGGTGTTGTGTGACTTGCAGGAACCGCGTCTTCACCTGCATGTAGCCCCCCAAACTCAGCATCATGCAGATGGCAGAACGACAATCTAAACCTACTCCTCGGGGAATGGAGCCCCTAGAATCCTGGGGTTAGAGTGATCCACAGCTAGGACTATCTGCCCCCGTGTAACAGTACAGATCCCCTTCCACCTATAGACCCCAACGAGCATCCCATAGGCACTGTTCCCTCTAAACTGTGCACGTGTGCGCACGCACACAGATCCTAAACCCTGCGCACACGGCGAAACACCGCGCACACAAAAATTTGCACAGAAGCACAACAATTTGCACAGAAGAAATTTTTTACGCACACGGCCTGTCAAAAATTAGAGGGAACATTGCCCACAGGTGGGTGAGTGTTACACTGATCACAGGGAATATAAGTGACTAGCTCAAGGTCACACAGGGAATCAAGGACAGCATCTGGGTTAGAGCCCTGGGCACCTGGCTCAGTCAACTAGACCAATCCAACTAACCATCAAGTTTTCTCTTCTCTCTCCTTTGCTGAAACCAGGAATTATGGGGTGAAATCCTGACCATGACTGAAGTCAAGGGCAAAATTCCCATTGACATCAGGTTTCATACAAAGTGTTTTGGGTGATGGTGGAAAGCTAAGGCAAAAGGGTGATGGGTTTGCCTTTCTTTTTGAGCTGGGCCCTTAGGAAAAAGGCTTCAACAAACAGCTGAGGCCTTCAGTGCCACGGATCCAGGAGCCCCAGAGGGCACCTTGCATTTGCTCTCTCCCCAGAAAAGAGCACATTAGAAAAATGGACGGTTTCAGAGTAACAGCCGTGTTAGTCTGTATCCGCAAAAAGAAAAGGAGGACTTGTGGCACCTTAGAGACTAACAAATTTATTTGAGCATAAGCTTTCGTGAGCTACAGCTCACTTCATCGGATGCATTCAGTGGAGACAACCAAATAGAAAATCAGCTCCATATTCCAGATCAGAACCTGCACCATGGCCAAGACACGATCAATCGATCGCTCCAGTGACCAATAGCACTGGAGATGTATCCACTTGAGGCCACACGGCAGTTTTCATTGCTGCTTCCTTCGTGACTGTCCCACTGTCAATAGCACTTTGCCTGTGACCACCTGTTGATGTGGGTGGCGCTGCCATGCGTGCATCACTTATCTATCAATTTATTCTGAGAGGAAAGATGGTCCAGTTGTTGGGGCACTAGGCTAGGACTTGGGAGACCTAAAGTTCTATTCCCTTCTCTGCCCTAGACTTCCTCTGTGATCCTGGCCTAGTCTTTGTGCCTCAGTTCCCTTAAAAACAGGGATGCAATGTCTATACCTTCTGGGGGGAGAGCAGTTGTGAGAATAAATATATTAAAGATTGTGGGGCACTCATACTGCAGTAATGATAACTACCTTAGATAAGAACCATAAACACATTTTGAGTTATACTTATAGAACTTAGGCCTCTCAGCTCAACAGAAAGAGCTTTAAGGGACACTAGCATACCTGTTACATGCAGTGTCTTTCTTATCGCCACACAGGAAAGCTCTGAGAACCTAAACATAGTCTTCGCATTTGTGCTTCATGCTGCACAGCGGTCCCTGTGGACTCTGCAAACTCCATGGACTATCATGTTTAACAGTTAAAGGATTCATAAATTCAGTCTTGGCACCAGCTTTCCAAGACTAAGCATGATTTTGCTTTGAACTCACTGACGGGAGGAAAAAGCATGTAGTAAAGTTCAGCTAGAACTGAGCTACAATACAGCAAGAGATGCCCTTAGTAAGAATAGCTCTTCTTAAAGGATGAATCAGTGACCAGATATTTAGTATCTTAAAGGTCAAGGGTCACATGAAAATAGAGTGAGATTTGATGCTATTCCTTATTGATTGGAAAGCCCAGCATTCTTCACTAGACCAGCCTGGGGTTCTTTGGAATAGGCCCACTACTGAAGAACTAGGAGAAACCAGAGTGAACACGCATTTTCCCTTTCCTCTGATTCCTTAAAATAATTCCCACTCCATATGCAATTCAGAGGGCCAGAAAAGGTCTCAGCACCACGTAGGAAGAAGTGATGCTATAACATATTTGGCAATTACCGGTAATATGTGCGTTCATGTCTGCAATCAAACTGCAGTCAAATGAACCTGAAGATAGAGCTTCCTCATTTAATTTCATCCTTATCACCTGACTCTGGCTCTTTGATGTCAGGGGTGGGGGAAGAGACTGAGCTCCCAGGCAATGAAGGCAGAAATCATCTCACCAGGGTTTCAGCATTATTAGAAATAATAGTTCAGAGGGAGCAGCCTCTGTTTTCTTGTTTTCTGGATGTTTTCTGAACCTAGACTGTCATTTTGATTCACGGCAATATTCCAGATGGCACCAGCCTTCCAGCTCTGAATTGCTGGGAGAATAATCTGCTTTCCATGTGTTCAAAGCACTATCTAGCCAAGAAATTATAGCATCCTTTCAAAAGAAAACTTCCATAAATGAAAGAGTTTTTAATTGGCTCCCAGTTTTCATGTACAAATGGTAACTGTGCAGTTATATTTCTACACCTACAAATTTTGGTTTCTTCACATGCCCATAGCTGTCCACCAAAAATTGTATCTTAAAATTTGTAGGGAGTGTTTTGAAAATGTGGCTCCAAATTTGTTTGTTGATTAAAATTTCATGGTTCACCTATCCCAATAAGCCCCCTTAAGATATTTACACAAGGATCTTAGAGACAAGCTACAAATGCCATCTCAAAAAGCAAATGCACTACAAAAAACAACTTAAAATGTTAAAGAATCTCAGAACATGACATCCAGACATTCCAATCACTGCTTCTAATTTCTGAACCTACAGTCATAAGAATCAGCATCAAGTTGGTATACGTTGGTAAAAACCACTTCCTCAGAAAATAAATTATTTATTTATATAGGTAAGCATGGACCTTCACAGATATGTAATGACAAGGTCACTGTCCAGAGGAGCTTACATCCAAATACAGAAAACACAACATGGGAATGGGATGCAACATAAAAGCAAAGAGATTGAGAAACTGTGTTTGACATCATCTTGCTAGTTCCAAGATGCTGGAGGAGTGGAGATTTAAAATGCTTGTTTATTTTGCTATCTGTAGTACTAAATCACTAACTAATGTGAGCCCTGGTTGAGATATGGCCAGAAAAATCAGACCTGTAATCAGTTTGCATTGTCTGCTTGACGTGACTTACAGGTCTTCAAACGTTATTATTAATTATTCATATTGTAATAGTTCATAGAGGCCCCAAACAAAGGCAAGGCCCCATTGTGCAGGTACACAGTGAGAGAACTGCCCTGGAGAACTTACAGTCTAGATAGGCAAGACGACAAAGGGTATGCCTGCTGCAGTAAAACTCCATGGGTGGCCCGTGTCAGCTGACTCGGGCTCATGGGGCTCGTGCTGCAGGGCTATACAATTGCAGCCTAGATGTTCAGGCTCAGGCTGGAGCCTGGGCTCTGGGACTCTTCTCCCTTGGGGGTTCCCAGAGCCCAGGCTCCAGTTCAAGCTCAAATGTCTACCCTGCAATTGTATAGCCCCGCAGCTGAAGCCCCATGAGCCCAAGGCAGCTGACACAGACTGGCCACAGGTGTTTTATTGCAGTGCAGACAAACCCAAAATGTCTAACATCTTTTCTTGCAACAAGCCATATATAGTGTAAGCACCTTAGTGTTGAATTTCAATGCATTAACTGCAGCAAAATTATGTTTCTGAAGAAAGTCCAGGAGCCCAGTGGGTAAGTGATAATATTCTTCCATGATGCATCATCCCAGCTATGTACAGTAGAACATCAGTGTTCCGTATCACAAGCTGGCCAGAGATCATGTAACTCTGGTGCTAAACTCTCCAGGTCATATTCACCAAGGGATTGGGTTCCAAAAGGAATCGCTAAGGACTTCAGTATTCTGTGGTCTATCAGTAAAGGAAAAGCCATGTTATATGCCATTATCTAGGGTGTATGTCTTTCACCTTCCTGAGTGACATGTTAAAGGCAACAGAATACTACCACTTTTCTCTGAAGTCCCATTTGAAAACAAGCACCTGCTAAATGTTATTTCTTCCTGAAAGTCACTTACATTTTAGACTAACAATATAGCAAGGCCTTATGAAACCAGTGTGGGAGATGACTGCTGGCAGACTATGGAAATATTATATATGTAACTATACAGAATAGAAAGTGCTAGAGTTTACAGCCCTGAGACAAGTTACAGTACCGTTAGCATAACTCTCCAGAAGGGCATGTTCTGACTATTCTCTGCCACCACTTCTCTTTGGGAAAGAGATGGAGAGCAGATTCCCTGCTAATATCCTTTCAACTGTGATGGCTTTAAGGTCTGAGAATCTGTTTTCTGTTAACAAAAACTATAAAACTTTCAACAAAAGATGAAAAATGTGTCTCCCATTGGCATGAAAACCAGAGACTTCTTTGGAGAAAAGTATCATTTTGACAATCCTCTGGAAAGTGGGACACAAAAAGGGATGATTCTTTGCCATTGGCAGCAGAAACCACATATCAGCAAATCCCTCTTTGTAAAAAGTCAACATAAGTCACTCACACAACCTTAGATAAAAATATCAGGTTTAATTTTTTTTACCTTATGATTGGCCCTTAAATCAAATGCAATCAGTGAAGTTCTCTCTTGCTTTTATTTCCCCTGTTTTAGTCCCTGGAATTTGACATCTGTTGAATTCTGGATCTGGTTTAGGGCTTTTTCCAAATCCAAGACTTGGGGAATTTTGTTAACAGTGCAATAAAAATAACTTCATAGTGTTGCAGGGAAACATTAAAGCCTTTTTGTGTGCTGCTCTCTCCCTTTATAAAAAAATACAGACAATGTTTCTTTAAAAGTCTCCATCTGCAAATCCCATTAGATGTGCATATAAGGTTTCGGATGATTAATAGTTGCCTGCTTTGCTTTGGTTGGAGGGGCTGAGTGTATGCAGGTTAACCCCTCCCTCCCCTCTCTCACATTTCACTTCACAAACTTGTCACTTGCTGCCCGGCACTGTATTTAAAAAGTGTTTCACCCATGTCCAGCGTTTCACAGGGAGGCAGCTGCAGGCCTTGGGAAACCGTTCGGCCCAACTGCTGCATAGATCTGGTTGGGGTTTTCCAGCTGGGACTATGCGGAAGTTTAGTCAAGCTTCCAAACTAACAAATTTGCAATAGAACAAACTAACCATTTTTTAGGGGAGGCGGCGGGGGAGATCCAATTCTGTTTTTCCATATAAGTTTGGAGCTGTTTTTTCCCCTCTTTTGTATCCTTGAAGCCTGAGCCAAATCCAGTTACGAATCTCGGAGCACGGACAGCATAGAGCCAGGAATGGATCCCTCCGTGAGTAGCTGTATGCGAAGTCCCCGTCCCACTACCCCACTCTGGGGGTGCCTGCGGAATGCCCATTCGGAGCTCAGCACAGCAGCGCATCATTACCCACAAGCACCATTCTCATTCCATCAAAAACCAGACTTTGCTGCATATTCCGATTTCTCAGCCTCTTGTTTGGCCACTGCCCCCCACAGCTTCCCCCGAGAGGAACGCATGTTCGCAGAGCAGCATGCTTCTTTCCAGCATTCTGAATGGCACTTTGCAGCATCTGAGGCCAGAAGGCGGCTAAATCCAGGACTGGCCTTGGCTTCTGGGGAGCTAGAAAGCAGCAGCCCAAACCTAGTGGCTGCTGCAGGGGGCGTGAATGAAGATTATGGGGTACCAGGAAACACTACAAATGAAACTGAGAAAAAGTCATCCAAAAGGAAAAAGGAAACCTCAGGTAGGTGGCATGTCACCAGGGATCTGGGGTAGCAAAGTTCGCAGAGTCAGAACATCTGTGAGGTTCTATAGCAGAGATTAGGAAAGGAAACCAGTGAGAATTACACTTCAGAATTCTTGACTAGGGAAAAGTGTAGCTGGCAACATAGAGCACTACTGCTGAACTAGAGTGCTTTCTGTTTGCTGCTCCCTTGTGTTCATGTTTGCTTTTCCAAATCTTGGGCCTGAACTAGCTACCTCCCAGCATGGTCACAATGCAGCCGTGGTATCCCATATATTGGGACCACAGGCCTCGAATAAGGAGCAGATACATTGCGTGGCTGCCATTTGCACAAGTGTGAAATGATGGGGGTCAAAGAACAGGCAGCCTGTGGGAGCGTGTTAGAAATGGGGAAAAGCAAAACAGGCTCCGGGCTAGTTACTGTCGCTAAGATTAAAGGATTAGAAAAGGATCGAGACACTCAAGAGTAACACAAAATTCACTGGGAATAAATCACTGTCAGATCTCACACCCCAAGCCATAAAGAAGCAGACATCAGGAAAGCTGTGGATCATTGGATTGCTAAATGCATTCTCCTGCAGCAGTGGGTCCTGTACCATGAGGGCTAGCTCCAAGGGGGACACTCATTCTGCCCTTTAACTAGACATCAGGTAGCATCTATATTGCTAGGTGCTGAGAATCTAACAGGAAAATTATGTCACTAATTTTACAAATTATTTGAGAGCTGAATAGCATCGACTTGTCTCTCCATTTTCATTGCTAATGCACCTACCACTGCAGAATCTAGGCTCTGACCTCTGCTATCTGGAGCTGCCCATTGTAGGAAGCTATGTTGTATCGCAATGCAGGTTAAATGCAGCCAAAGAGAGAAGGTAGTTTTCAGCTGTCTGCAGTCGAAGATGCCTCCTCCCCTCCCCTTTGATACACATTCCACCTTTGTGTCAGTTTAGCTGAGCGTTTAATACTTTCAATTCAAATCCAAAATCAGTGGTCGAGTTGGTATTAATGACTTGTCCATTAGACATAACCAGGACATGTTGTTTTCAGCTGTAAGGAGAACAGTGAAGATGGGTTTAATTGTGTTGTTGTAACTTGCAAAATGAAAAACTTCCACCTCTTAGTTTTCAAGGATCTCACGGATACTTTGCTGTAGACTGGCTGCTGCTGTCAGTGTGAAATACAGACATGGAGAGACCGGTAGTTTCTCTTAAGGAAGCTATCGAGTTAGGTATTTATTATGAGTCCCCTCACTGAAGTATTTGTGCCCACCATAAACATTGATGCATTTATTCTCCCAGCACCGTTGGGAGATAGGGAAATATCATCCCCAATTTACAGATCAGGAACCGAGGCCCAGAGAGATTAAATGATTTGCCCAAAGTCACATGAGCTGTCTGGGCAGAGCCAGGCATTCAATCCAGATCTCCTGACTTTCTGCCCAACACCTTAACTCCAAGACCATCCTCTCTCTCTCTCTCTCTCTCTCTCTCTCTCCCCTTCTGTCAGTGCCATTGTTAGACCTAATCTCTGCTCGGGAGAGTTTCCCATTTCAGTCCCCTCCAGACATTGGCAGGCTGTCAGTGAGTATCTGAAACAGATAATAACCCAAACCTGAGTCACAGACTCTAAATTACTCCCTTAGAAATTTTATAGTCTCTAGAAACCCAACTTGATAGAAATTTTGGCCATCCAAACCCATAAAGGATTTTCAGGCAACAAACAGCCATAAAAATAATAAAAAGAACAATTTTTCCAGAACAGAATAACAATATTGCAAGTCATTAAGGTTTTGGTTTTTTTAAAGAATTTATGGGATTAAGAAGTAGCTGGGACATCTCACTACATTCCAATTAATGGATATCTTTATTCTTAATAGTTTAATGGGATTCCAATCATGTCCTCATGTGTTAAACAGATGACAAATAGTCCCTGATACTCTCCACCCTCTGATTGCTGTGAGCACCTTGCCACTCTCTCCTCCCGCTTGCTGCCAACCCTGTAACCCTGTAAGAGGAGCTGTAACCAACACTGCTACACATGACATCACTGAAATATAAAATGATTCTCTACCCTCTGGCCAACTGTTTTAATTATTCCTCCTTCTCTAGTTTAACACCTTGCACAGACAGTGTCCCAAAGGTGATTCCATTGCTGCTTTCATTTCATTCACTACTGTGCTGATAAAGCAGCAGATAAAATTAACTGTACTGCTCCTTCCCTCCCCTTCCCCTTCCCCAGAATAAATACAATAAAACAAACAGGGAGAAATTCCTATCGCTGTAAACATTCTGGTTTCCTGAAATCTAACGGCAGTTCCTTGAAATGCAGCTGGACACACGTTTATAGTTTGTTATAAGTGGGACACGCTTCCTCTCCCTCTTCCTGAGAATTGGCTTCAGTTTGCTTTAGCAAAATCCAAGTGTCCAAAGACTGCTCTCTTCAGAAGTTAGCAGTTGTTAATAAAGTGAAACAGCAATTTTCTACCACCTTGAGACCTGCTGCAAGATAATACTCTATTATACAGAGCTATGTGATGGTGTCTTACCAGCTACTGTCTTTGCTGTACTGTAACACAGCCACAGAATTTCAATTATTTGTTTTGGTGCCAGATCCTGTAATTCTTTCTTGGTCCATATTCAGCAGAGGATATATAATAGGGACTTCGGGATTGGGCTCTTTGCTAGTATAGTGCTCCCCAAAAAGTCCAAAACAAGTTTAACTCTGTGATAAACAGGGAGACTTATAGTGTTCTCTCAGTGTAAAAGAAAGATTGACCATTCTGCTTAATCCATGAAAAACAGTGCTGTAATATTAAACATATTTATGTAACTGCCTAGTATGGGCAGTAGCAGTCACAGCAATATTAATATGTGCATGTACATACCTTACACACACACACACACACACACACACACCTTTTCTACTGACTTTTATTAGTAAGAGGCTCTGGTCTGCCCTGACTGACAACTTAGGTATGTCCAAGAAAGTAAAGGCAGAAGATGGGCTAGAATTGGTTTTCACACCTATCATTGCAGTAGTTCTCCTGTACATCAGTCCTAACATTTTCAATTATTGTCTTTATAGATTTCTTGAGGTTTTCAATATTGTGCAACCGTACCCATCACATATAAAAACAGCTCTAACATGATGCCTTGCAATGACCAATATTACAAAAGCCAAGGAGTTTTATAATGACTTGTAACTTATAGTATTCTATGTTTTCCATATGATAAAGTGACTGTTACCAAGTAAACAAACAATGCCACAGGCACTTAACCAAGCTCTTAAATAAAACGACAAATGGTCTGAGTGTCAGAGTGACTAACAAACCCCTGCAGGCACTGACTGTGTGAGACATATATGGGACCCTGCGCAAGCTTTGAACAGACCTTCTGTAATCTCATTTTAGACTTTCTGTGTGAAGCATTTTCCAGATGACCACAGCACAGAAGACATGTCCAGCCTCTCCATGTGTATCCACACACATTTACAAATAAAATACAGAATCCTGGCAGAAACCCAACTCACTCAGATGGACAGTTTGGATATTTCAGTTTTCTACCATTCAACAAACTAGAAAACCGTGTAGTAAGAACACGTCACACTAGAACATAGGAAACAGTACATAAAATTTGGTTATTCTGTTTATCTATCAGCAATTACAAAATATTTATCCACTGGTAAGCACTATTGAATTTGGGGGAGTTGCACTGATGTAACTGATAGCAGAATTTGGTCCATTATCTTTATATAAATGAAAACATGCAGAATTTAAATGGGGATGTAGCAGAAATGAGATCTGACTACAGTGTGTAAGGATTCATTTACAACATTTTACATTCATACGGTGCCTTTTATCCTAGGAAAAGCCTAAAATATATTACGAAATTTTCAAAGGACAGTGTCAGATCACTTTAGATGCAAAACATAAGGTTTTATAAATCCAAGGATCAATGAAAATAGCCCTATAATTTTAATACCCAATTAAAATAATCTTAAATTTGGATTTAAGCACTCCCCTGGCTGTGTTTGCAACCTAGACATTAGACTAGTGTGCTGGTGCATTAGAACCAGAAAGTGAAAGTGGTCAGAAATAGTCTATAAATAAAGCAAACTGACCAGCCTGAGTTTCTAAACTCAGTGAAGTGTGCCAAGTAAAGGATCAGCAATAACAGTGAGAAGTACATTCAATTTTAAAAATCCTTCTTATCTTAATAATATAATAACACAGGTAAGGAAATCTACCTAAAAATATGTGACTTGCCCAACTGTCCCTTGAACAAACTGCTAATTAAACTTTGTATAATGAACTGAGAAGGCACATGGTATAATGGATAGTACTCTAGATAGGGACTCATGAGGCTTGGGTTCTATTCCTGCTTCTATAGCTGAACCACTACTGTGTGACTTGGGTAAGCCACTTCTCTGCTCTGTACCTGTTTTCCCTTTTCTATTTAGCATGTAAACTCTCTGGGGCAGGCCTGGACTCTCACTATGCGCACATACAGTACTGAGCACAGTGGGGCCCAGATCTTTGTTGGGGCTTCTATATGCAATACAAATAGTAAATAAGAACATGTATACTGCAGGATACCTACAAGAAGATGAAATAAGTGCTTGGCCTATTTCTCTGATATTTATTTTTACATTTGAAAGAACATACACTGCCTTGTCCTGTTGCCTAAGTAAAATATTAACTCTATTTACAGACCTCCATCAAATTTCTAACAAGATCTCCCATGAGAGCGTTTACTAGTCATACCACTGATTGCAGAGAAACATGGAGGTTTTTCTATGGTTGACCTGCATTTGCAGTCACGGTGCCCTAAAAAGCATGTAGGTTCTAATGTGCTTGTTAGCAGCTGCTGAAGTCAGAATTAGTGACAACCTGAGATGCAAATAAAAAGCCAGAGGGCAAGGGCAGTGGAAAGGTTGGTGAATTAGTGGCAGGTGTTTCACTTCCATATCTGTGATTAAGACTTGACCAAACAGAGACATGAAGATTCAAACATTCTGGGTGAAATGTGCTGCAATAATTAGGCTGAATTTTGACTGATTTGTGAATGACACATGAGAGGTACCAGATGTGTGTGACAAGACAGAACAATCAGAATCCTGTGTGTGTTGAGATGAAGACACAGCACTCTGGGACAATACAATGAGCTTTTCACTTAATGCAGCCCATTTTTGCAGCTTATTAATAAATAATAATACACATGTTGGATAGCTAGAATGCCTTTTACCAAGGATCTCAAAGCACTTAGCAAGTTTCAGCTACATAAATCAATTATGAGCTATTACTGTGAAACACCTCTTCAAACTGCCCCATAAGCCATAGAGGTCTTCTCCTCCACAAGCCCTCAGACGTGCTGAAATATTAAAATAATTAAGATTAAATTCAACATATCAGGAAAAAAAGACAGAAGACCTAACATAATGCTGCTGAATTCATTCACACTACACATTCCCTGCCTCCTTATTCCCCTTCCTTTGTGAACTGCCTGTATAAATTTCTATTTTAGGGTCTTTGGGGCAGGTACCTTATTTGTTTCAGCTGTTTTTAAATTATCCAGCATGCTGAAGGTGCTATACGAACAGCAAATAAATAATATAAAAACTGTCGCAAGGATCCACCTTGCTCTGCTTGCAGCAAACAAATGCTGAAGCTGCAGAAGTCTCTGTATGAGATCTTTCTTATTTTTTGTAATATGTTTGTAAGTCTCAGTTCCAAATTTCAGTACATCCTGCCTGCACTTATCAGAGTGTCACTGACCTGAACCTGCATTAGGGAAGAAAAAAATGACTATCCCTTCACCTTTTCTGCATCTCTTTCTTTAGACCTGGGCTGTGTAACACATGAAAAGATTACTGTTGCTACTGTCTAGTCTTTTCCGTACACTTGTCTTTTCATAAGAAAGTGTAAAATGCTGAGTTTAACTGGATTTTTCTGCAGGCATCCACCTGTTGACACAAGTACAGTTAAGGCAGGAAGAAAACATATCAAAAGCCATCAGGTAGCATGCTTAATTGCCCCAGCCCTGTGCTGGCTTGGGATGTTCTTTTACTTTAGCAATTAGACTGTTCTAAACTGTGCTAGCAGAGATAATGCTAAATCAAGCTAAACAACTAAGTGTTGTCAGAATCCAGGAAGACTCAGTGGTTTGGAAATTATGATTAACTTAATTGTAATGAAACAGCTACAGAAACTCTCTTCCTGCTCTGGATGACCTCAGAGGGACCAAAGGAATACTGGTTCCCTAGATTATGTGGACTTTAAATGTTGATCATGTTATCCTTGAGTAGAGCTACATCTGAAATAGTTTGACAGGTAAAATACCTCCCTGAGGTGCATGCTGATAAGAACTTCTAGTTACTATAGGAACAGATGTCAAATGAGCCAGTGATCTATGAAATCATTTCACCTGGACAACATGAATGCATATGGTGAAAGCCACACACACACATATCCTGTTAGCTGAGATTTTGGAATCCTGTGACTTGTTCCATAACAGCAAATCTTTCAGCATCTTGCTATTTTAACTAGCTAGAATAAATATGCCCTGAAAGCCTTTAGCATGAGAAAACATTACTTCAAAGACATTATGCAGATACTCCAATGTTTTTGTAACCCCTTTATTAATTGGGAGGAAAAAAACTACAGAAATTTTTAAAATGTCAATAATTAAAACTTCAGGTGCATAGCGACTGGCTATGAAACCCCATGCACATCTAGCAACCAAATGTGTCCTTGTACATGCACTCCCAACTGACCTTCATGCTTCAGTGCTTAAGCCAATCTCTAACTATTAGGGGGTTAAGATGAGGCCCCTTCATGGGGGGGCAGTTTATCCTACATATGCCTACTGGGAAGTTTCTTGCACCTTGTTCTGAAACGGTCATAGCCAGGACCTCACACTAGGCTCTGATCCAACATGACAATTACTATGACCTGTGCATGTTTCCTTTCGGCTTCTCAATTCAGAGTTCGAGTCCCAAATTCAAGGCGACTCTCCCGTAAAGTCGCAGCTGTTACAGCCCTGATGCCTCAGCTGTTACAAAATGCTACATGCAGCTTTTTTGTACAGATGGTTGTTCACACCAGCTGTACCCCGAAATGTGCAGCAGAAATCAATGCTGGATAACAGCAGAGAGAGAGGCAGGCTATGAGTTATGGGTGAGAGAGAAGCTGTCTGGAAATATTTGTAGAGAAATTGTTCTGTGTCTAACTGCTCAGTGTGGCTGAAGCGGGCAGAGGGTGAAGCCAGGTGAGCATTGTTGCTGCGTCACTGCTCGCACAGACGTGTTCTCTCGCCTTTCTTCTCATTGGGGGGCAGATTCTGATCTCAATCACACTGGTGTAAATCCAGAGTAAATCCCCTGACTTTACTGGATTGACTCCAGATTTACACTCTGGCCCATCATCCTTTTATAAATAACTGGTCATCTTTGCCCCTCTACCGCTCTGTGCAAAGGTTGATGCACATCTTGTCTCGGAAATTTTATGGTACAAAGACACAAGTACTTTTTGGCTCCCATGTGTCTTTGCTGCATGACAGCTCCCTTGGGGAAAACTTGTTTAATTAAGCTGCAGATGGAGCGTGGAAGAGATGTGAGATCCAGGAAAGCATGGAGGTCTGAAAATGTTCACAGTCTGTGTGATAAATGCCACCATATCTTCCCCAGTGATACCAGAGGACTTTCTGGGTTGGGATCTTTTTGTGGATTGTGCTGGAGGGAAAAACCTTTCTAAAGCAAGGACTTGCAATATTTCATGTGCATTCTGTATTTTCCACATTCTATGGCCAAAACTCCAAAGAAAAGTAGAGCCAGTTTCCACTTTTGGAAAGGCACAAAAACCACAATCATAATTAAGCAACCAATCCCTTTAGAAGCTCTGTGTGGCACGTGGCCCATGCCACAGGCTCCAAGTTACACAGCCTATTCCGTTCACCAAGGAATCAGCCTGAGGAACAGAGTTAAAATCATTAAAAATGACTGAAATAGTTTCATAACAAAAAAGACCAGTGAAATTGCCTTCTTTAGAAATTATTCACTCACATGAAGCAAACTGGGAAGCTTCAGCTAGTGCAGAACGTTGCTGCTTCCTTGCTTAGACTACACTGGCTACTAATTTGCTTCCAGATGCAATTTGTGTTATTGGCTTCAATCACTACAGCCTTGCATGATTTGGGTTCTGGCTATGTCAGAGATTGCAGTTCTCCTCATGCTGCCCCTAGAGAGCAGACAGCAGCTGGGAATCCCCTGAGCTGGAAGCTCTCAGGAGCTGGTGGCAAGGGCCTCTCCACATGGGGTCCTCAGCTATGAAATTTGCTTCCTCCTGCTGCTCTGTCAACCCCCAAACTTGTTGACCTTTGGGGAATGATGTGAGGCTGGTCTGTTTACTCAGGGAGATGGCAAAGCGGAGGATTTCTGTGAACATAAGAACAGCCATACTGGGTCAGACCAAAGGTCCATCTAGCCCAGTATCCTGTCTTCTGACAGTGGCCAATGCCAGGTGCCCCACAGGGAATGAGCAGAACAAATGATACCAAGTGATCCATTCCCTGTTACTCATTCCAAGCTTCTGGCAAACAGAGGCTAGGGACACCATCCCTGCCCATCCTAGCTCATAGTCATTGATGGACCTATCCTCCATGAATGTATCTAGTTCTTTTTTGAACCCTGTTATAGTTTTGGCCTTCACAACATCCTCTGGCAAGGAGTCCACAGGTTGAGTGTGCATTGTGTGAAGAAATACTTCCTTTTGTTTGTTTTAAACCTGCTGCCTATTAAACCTGTGCAATTGGGTTTGATGCTGGGTGGAATATTTTGGGGTGATTTTTCCTCTTACTTTGTTATTTGGTTGGGAGTGGGGTTAAAGATCAAGCTACAATGAACAGATTGTTACAAATGAAAAACATTTTTTAGAAATGTAGCCAAGGACAATTTCACCAGGTAATGCTGGCAGTTCCTAGCAGAAATTATTGTTAATGAGAGTTGCATGTAATTTCTCCATTTCCGATGGGCAGCACTAAGAGCGAACACATTATAAATCCTAAATTTAAACCTAATGGATTATTCCAGTTGGATTCCTTTGACAAACAAATTGAGCATTTGGTAAATGCTGTTGCATTATACATCCATTGCTTCTGTTATATATATATATTGCTTCTCCAATCTTCTTTTGTGCATCTCCTGGAATAACTCAATAATAGTATTTCTATTCTTGGGGGGAGGGGGGGAGAGAGAACACTTTATACTGCTCTGAAAATAGGTGAACATTAATTAATCCCCAGAATAGCTCCCTTCTTTTTCCAAAATGCTGGCTGCTGCGGAACTCTGGGTTCTCCTTGTCTCCCTTCTGGCTATATAGAAAACTGGAACCCGAAGGGCTTTAGATAAGGAGTTGATGGGGTGGCTAATTCTGAGCAGAGACCTAATGAAATAAGTTTATTCATTTGTATATATTTATTAAGCCTAGCTGGAGCTGATGCACCCCAGTTCATGTTACATTTCAGTGAGGTTCCAAAGCTGCAGTTTTGCACTGCCAGGTTTTTGCCAGCCCTGACATCATCACGTCTTCATGATGACTTTCCTAAATGGTGAAGATATTGACAAAAGGCAGAGCTAGAAGTTGGTTAAAGAACAAAGTTGAGCACTGTGGGGAAAATTTACTGCAAACCCCAAAGTTCAGCAAGGCCCAAATATTCAGGGCAGCTTGGCAAGCTGTATATTGCCTTCCACCGGTGGTCTTACTTCCTCCCCCTCCTCTTCATCCTTCCAACACCGCCAGAGTTTCTGTCTTCCCAATGAAGTAACCAGATGCTCCCTAATGTGTGTCATTTCAGACAGTGATGGAAACACAGTGGAAAATGGCATCATTAAACAATTACAGATTTTTTTTTAAACAAGCCCTTGAGATGAGGCAAAACATTCCACTGGCTACAAAACCTCTTTCACTTCCACTGAAACCAGCCAGCTCACATCTCAGTGCTAGAACTTGTAGAAATAGTTCCTGACACAAAAGCATGGACTTTGCCTTTCGCACTGAAGCAGAGGAGCTGTGTCCCTCTGTTGCTTAGAAACATACAATAATCATTCATTTAAAATAAACTGATCTTACTTTGCATGTGGCTATGGTCATTGTCAGAGCATTTTAAAATGGGGTTTGGACAGCAGCTCTCCAGCTAGGACTTGCAAGACCAGCTTTGGAAATGTTACTTTCCTAGGGGTATATGACAACTAAGCGTACGGTCAGTGAAAAACAGCTCAGGGCAACTCAGTAAGAGCTGAGTAACTCTGAGTAACAGGGAAGGACATGATGCCACCAATGCTCTCACCCCATTCTGCCCATTGCTTTATTCACTCTAATGAGCATTGTTCTGTGCTTACGTTCACAACCCAAACACATTTCCAGGGGAATCTGCAGGCACCAGACCCAACTTGGTTGGGTCTTATAAACCCTGCTCAGAGCCACCAGCTATTCCAAGGTCATTGCCTTGTCAGTACGGGTGGTTACTCAGCACCTTTGCTTCCTCATCCCTCAAAGCTGATCCTAGCCCTAGTGTATGCAAAATGACATACACCAGTAGAGGTCACCACACACCTCATTAAGTGCACTGGCTTTGAGACCAATTCCTAACTAAAATCTGAGGCAACAGCAGTCTAGGTAGGTGATGATGTGTGTATATAAAAAAAGGTAAGTGAAAGGGGAGGCCTGATTGTGCTAGCTAGAAACAAACACAATGCAGCCAAGTGATATGCAAGCTTCCTCCACACAGCTCTGCCAATGCCCCCAGCGTCCCATCAGTTCTGTGCCTGAACTGACAGTCGTGTCCAACTGTGTGACTGATGCTGTGAGGTGGGATGGAATAAGGTCATTAAACAAACTTTCACTTGGGACCTAAACCAGGATTCTATCAGTTCTCTTTGATGCATATAGCTGTATTAACCATTACGACTGCAACTTATACATAAAGTATGCTTGCCTCTTAGAAAACCAGGATTCCAGTAGGAAGCCAGAAGCCAGCAGCAAAGCACGGAAGGAGAGGACAGCTTTCACCAAGGAGCAGCTGCGGGAATTAGAAGCTGAATTTGCTCACCATAATTACTTGACAAGGCTCAGGAGATATGAGATAGCTGTGAATCTGGACCTCACTGAGAGACAGGTACCTCTGGAATATCTGCTTCCTCAGCTGTACCCCCTGACAGGGCTATTCCTGCCTGGACAGAAGGGTGTATGTACAATTTATTCACATTGCACCCGTTTCTACTTTTGCAAATGTGTGTAAATATTTGTACACAACCTGAAAAACTTCACAGCAAATCTGACAAATGCATTTTAACATGGAGATAATTGAGAAGCTGGTTTCTGGTATTTGGTTAAAAATATACATGTTTAAATATAATTTTAAGCTGCAAAAACCATTTCTGAATGACTGGTGTCTAAGTGGTGTCTTCAGAAGACCTATCCCATTCACTGGCCCAAACCAAATGGCTGGTACTTAATAAGAAATGCTGGGCGGCAGCTCCCAGGGTCTGATAACCAGGACTGAGCTGAGCCTTCAAGGTCCACAAACACTGCAGCATCCCAAGGAGCCCAGCAGTAAATGAAAAAAGGGTGCAGAGGATGTTAGATTCTCATCTGATGAGCTGTCTTCTTTCAGGGTAAGGGAATGTTGTGAACTAACTAGGGAGTATAAGAGTGAGGAGAGTGTGGGCTTTATGAGGGTCACTGTGCTCCCAGTTTCCTAGTCTGCTCTTAGGAAGGGTTCTTCTATCGAGGCTTAATAGTTGGGCAATAAAGGAATTAATCAAGTGAAGAAAGGGAAATAGTATACGCTTAGCTGACTCAGATAGGCCTATTAGAAATATGATAGGCAGATGGACAGGTGTATGCATAGAGTACTTCTGGGGGGAATTCTCTGTCACTGCGCGTGCACAGAATTCATGGCCACCACAGATTTCTGTGCTTCTCTGCAGAAAAATGACTTCTGATGGGGAAGCAAAGGAAGCCACAAGAGCAGTAATGCTCCCCCTCCCTGGCAATACAGGCAGGTCGGTTTGGGCACCCAGAGCAGCTGGTAGAGATGTAAATCACTGGGGTGGGGAGGAGCTGGGCAGTCACATGTGTGTGAGACAGAGAGAGACACCCTGTCCCTCTCGCTCGCTATTGTGGCATGCTCAGCGTGGAGGGGCGGGGCTTTGGAGTGTTTCTAAAGCAGTATGGCCTTATAAATGCTTATGGTGCTTTGTTGATTAGAACTGGTCTAAATTTTTGGACTGAAAAAATTTCCTATCAAAATGTGCTCCATGAACTGTTTGCTACTGACCTTTCTGGAGCTGGTCAGTAGCCAGTATAAATCGTGAGTTTGAGTTCCCAGCCCTCAATTGCTCGCTCTTCAATTGCCTATGATGTAACACTGAGCATATGGCTGCATATATTTGTTGCCTCATAACTAGAAATAAAGGGTCAATACTAGCTACATTACTAATAGATAGAGGGGGTTTGGTGATTTCCTCCAATTCTCCCCACTCCCATTCTCCATCCATTGTGTTGTAGTTTAAATAAATTATCAAATTAACTGAAACCAGCTTGACTATATTGTGTTATTTCGACCAAAAATATGTAGAATTTTGCACAATTTTAAAATATTGTATGCAGAATTTTTAATTTTTTGGCACAGAATTTCCCCAGGAGTAATAGAGAGACAAGAGAGACACCTTTTATTGGCCCAACTTCTGTCAGTGAGAGAGACAAGCTTTTGAGCTTACACAGAGCTCTTCTTCAGGTCTTCTTCTTCAGAAGGGCTCTGTGTAAACGCGAGAGCTTGTCTCTCACTGACAATAAAAGCTATGACCTTACCCACCTTGTCTCTCTAGTATCCTGGGACCGACACGGCTAGGACAACACTGCAAAGGTGCATGCAGAGACAGACAATAATTCCTTCCTTTTCTCATCCAGGTTAAAGTGTGGTTTCAAAACCGAAGGATGAAGTGGAAACGTGTGAAGGGTGGGCAGCCAGTGTCCCCTCATGAGCATGACACAGAAGATATGGACTCTGCTGCCTCTCCGAGCTCTGAATAGCTCCTCACCAGTAGTAACGCACTGACAAATGCAGGAAGGGTTGTCAGTCAAAGAACTGACGCCACACAGTTTAGCAGCAGCTGCATCATTAACAGGTGCCCCTCCCTGTTCAAATCATCTCATCCTCCTGTGACTCTGGAAGTGGTGAGCCTTAACATGCCTTGGGGACTGTAAAGGGCACACAAGAAAGTCCAGAGAAGGGTCTGAATAAACTCTCACCACTGCCATCTTGGCAGTGCCAGTATTTCTTCAAAATAATAACTAAGCCCACTGACTATGAAACAAATAAAGCTGACTAGAGCTGGATTTCTAAGAACCAATACTGGTCTTCAAGTCCTCAAAAGACGCAGTTTAGAGGCACCAGTTTAGGGTTCAGTCGGGCAGTAATGTAGCTCCCCAACATATAACCTTATCCAGCATCTCTCTTTGGTCACTGCTATTTGTCAAACTTGAGTATTCCACAGAAGTGCTTTCTTCGTACATCACTCCACAAGTAACGAACATTCTGGTATCTACTGATGTTTCTTCTGTCATCCAAACTGAAAATATAAATGGTTATAAGCAAGTCTGGGGGGCAGTGGGAATGTCAAACAAAAGTGTGTCCCCAAATTCTATATAGGCCTCTGGCCATTGGTTTTGGAAGGGATCATTCTCACAAGGACAAGGGCTCCAATTAGAGCTGAGATGGCAGGCACCTTGCTGATACACCTGTGTGAATGAGATACTGGAGATTTGCTTAATTAATCTTAGTGTAACTGCTGAAATCAGAACATTAAATCTCACAGGGAATATTTTCATAACCACCGCCACCAAGTATCAAACGAAACGTAATGAGGTCATGAATCATCACTGTTCTGCCCTGGACACTGAAATATAGCTGGTTATATCTTCTGAAAGAACTCTGCTCCTTTCTGATGTGTTTGTCACACTTGTTTCTGGAATGCCTCTGGGTATTACCTGCTGTTTCCTTTGTTACAACTCAGGACTATCTGGGTGAGCAGAAAACAGTGTCCTTTGAAATGATTAGTTGAATTTATCAGTCTTAAGTTCTCGTTTCTTTTTCTATTGGGATCAAAACTTTCTTCCAATAGGCATGCAGGTATGTTTATGTGAATTATGTCTGAATATACATGTCCATAATGTTATATGGATAAATATTTACTGTAGATGCACTCAGGGCTGGATTAACTCTCCTGTGGGCCCAGGGCTATTAGATTTTGTGGGGCCCCTGTATACATGTCTTTTCCCTAATTTAAAACAAAATGATCACAATTATGGCATAGAGGCTATTAAGTCTATACTAAACTTGCCTTTTAATCAACATAAAGCCATTCTGTGGTAATATTTCAGTCTTAAAACATGCAGAATATAGTTAAGTTAATTCAAAATAGCCTACTTCTTACCTTAGAACAGCTGTTATATTAGTTTATTTCTGGGAGGGAGTTTGGGTGCAGGAGGGGGCTGGGGTGAGGTGGTGACCTGGGCCAGGGGTGACCTGGGGCAGGGGTGAGGTGCAGCCTCTGGCTGGGAGGCACTTACCACAGGTGGCTCCCAGCCGGTGGCGCAGCAGGGCTCAGGCCCACTCCATTCCCAGAAGCAGCCAGCTGCTGGTACGTCTCTGCACGCTCCTGGGGGGTGGGGGACAGCGTGTCTCTGTGCGCTGCCCATGCCTGCAAGCACCACCCCCACTATGAGGATGGTGGTGGGGGCAGGAGCAGCATGCGGAGCCGCTGCCGCCTCTCTTCCCCCTCTCCCCCTCGTCAGGGGCCGCAGAGACGTGCCAGTAGCCGGCCGCTTCCAGGAGCAGCGTGGGGCCACAGCAGGCAGGCAGCCTGCCTGAGCCCTGCTGTGGCTGGGGCCCCCTTTAGCCCAGTGCCCTGGGCTTCAGCCCCTAAAGCCCCTGCGTTAATCCAGCCCTGCATGCACTCCTAATCAATATTCAAGATCACCAAATTAGTAATTAATCATCTAACGAACTTAGTCCTTTTTTTCTGTTTCCAAACTTTCCACAGGCAGACAAATTTTTGTGAATGTATTCACTGTTTGCAATTGTTTGAACAGTTTATGCAAACAAATTTTAGCCTATGGATGGTTTGCAAACTATTTGCTTTCATTGTTTATGCTGTGTGATTGGTTGCCTATGCTGCATGGTATTGTTTCTGCTTCCTGATTAGATGACAAAACTTTTTAAAACAAAGGAGCCTAGCAAACCACAAGTGAAGAAAAGGAAACACGTAATAATCAATTATCTTGTTTGTGCACATCCTCTTCAGCATGTGAATCCAGGTGTTAGTAGGAAGAACAGCCATTCCCCAAACATCCATGTGAGTAAAAACATGTTCATACAAATGTTCATGGATATTGAATTAAAAGGGGCACAAACACAGGCAAACTGACCAGCTGTCTGGAACTCAAATGAAGGTGCATGAAGATTATTTTGCAGTATTCAGCCAGCTCTATTATCCACCCCATGATATCACAGAGTCTGAGCCAGCCCCAAAGTGACAGGAAGTGAGTAACAGCCCAGCTTCCATTTAGGCATTACAAGAAGTAGCTCCATTTTGAAGAGAGCTCAGCATGGTGGGTACACATTGGCTGCCAAACTCCATTAAAAATCTGGCCACTCATTTAGGTGCTTAAAATAGGAGATGAGCAAGAAATGGACCCTTAGTGACCTTTACTGATCTCAGATCTGCACTGGAGCACTAGTAGCCAGCTGATTTTATGAGATGTGTCTGAGGACAGGATCCAGCCAAAACAATCCATAAACCATGCGGCAATTTGATATCAGTGGAGTTTGTTTAACCTCATTTTAACCAGCAAACACCAGATTCGGAGGGAAGCACAGGACTGCCACCCTCATGCACAATGGTCATGTATCATGACATAGTCCATCTAGCGTGCTCTGGGCTTCCCAGGAGCTTTGAAGAAGGTGCAGTCTCTGGAGGATTGCTGCAGCACTACCCACTTTGCAAGGCCTCCTGGTACAAAGAGAGAGAGTCCTGAAGAAACACAGTTAGGACCTAATTCACTTGAGTTATAAAATATCTGATGCAAGCGTTTTGTGCAAACATGCTGCAAAAGTACCAATATGATTCTAAGCCAGAAACACACTGAAATGATATCACAGTGCTATCATTCCATCTAGAACTGTCTGGAGGTGTTTCTCAGTGGTTTGGGTACCTCCTAATTTAAGACAGTTCTTTGCCAAGTTGCCAACAGGGTACTTTACCTATAAAATGCCCTGAATGTTGACACCCCGTTCCCCCCTTTTATAGTGTAACTAATCCTGTTACAGTTGCCAATAAATTGCTCTGATTTTGTCTCAAGATATTTAAATGCCCTGAACACCCCCAGCTGTCCCAACAATGCCACCTGAAATTGGCCCCTTTTCACCAAAGTTTGGAGTATATCAAATTATAAATAGTTTTAGAAAAAAATATGGTGTCTATTCCTTTTGTTTAATGTATTCTAATGTAATGTTTCCATATTGTAACAGAATCTCTCTCTTTCTTAGAATTATATATGAAATGTTGAGTTTTTAAAGGACTGAAATTCATGTTTAAACATTTGAAGGTAACATCTATTTGCTATCAGATTGTGTCATGCTATTTGCACATACCTGCAAGCCAGTATCATACTGTTTGTATTTTGATGTTACTCTGATGCACTGATAATGACAGACCCTAAATGTTCTAGCAAACTCCAGTCTCTGTTCTTTATTCCCAATGTATAAGCTTTGCAGAAATGGTTGGAAGCCCAGTTTCATATCTGAATTGTCAGTTAAAAAAATTATAGCCATGTTACACTTTGCAAAAGATGTCCAAAAAAATAAATACAAAAGTTAAAGTTACCAAGAGTCTGGGATCCTTTTCCAGAGCTGAGAATTATTGTGTGTACTGAGCAAAATCATCTATTCAGATCCTTTTCTTTTAACATCTCCAACCTTTGTATGACTGATGACAATGCACAAAGTTAAAATGTATATAATGATTTTAAAAATAAAGTAACTTGGTGAGGGAAAAGTTATACACACTATTTTCCTATTCAAACAATAAAGCCCATAAGAGAATATAGGTCTGTATAGAAATTTTAGAGGACATATTTTTATGTTCAAAAATTTTTAAGTCTCTAAAACTTTCCTTTCCATTAATCAAGAGACAAGGTAAATGAGGTAATATCTTTTACTGGACCAAATTCTGTTGGTGAGAGAGGTCCTGAAGAAGAACTCTGTGTAAGCTTGAAAGCTTGTCTCTCCCACCAACAGAAGTTGGTCCAATAAAATATTTTACTTCACCCACCTTGTTTCTCTCATATCCTGGGACCAACATGGCTACACCAAAACTGCATACTTTCCATTATTCATATTTCTATTGTATGCTTGAAAAAGTAAGATTACTGACAACTTCACCGGCTTTCAACAGGTGACAATGAAATGTCACGACAGCTTGGGAGATGTTCAGATAATGGGCAGTAATGGCCTGTAATTCTCAAGAAGTTCATGAAAACCCTTAAAAGCATCAGCTGGAGGCATGAACACATATCCCAGTTCTGTGCTCTCCTCCCAATACGAGGATGTAAGTGGCACACGGCCCTTGTGCTGGCCCTCTGCACAAGGATGAATTTCACCCAGTGAGACAATGAGTGCACACAATCTCAGGATGTTCTTTCCTACTCCATTTTATTGGTGCTAGCACACAATTGCTGTACATCCTGAGCAAAAACAGCTAAAGCATCAGTGAAGCTTCACAGAGCCGACTCCACTGCCCTGAGTGCTGCTGTATTCATGGGCCTTAACCCTGACACGTACACACTAAGCCCCCTGTTTCAGAGGAGTGTTCAAAGTCACTTCTCAGACAGGTGGACAGATCTCCAACCACAACCAACATCTACCTGGAGTCCCTCTGTTTGGGATTCTCCATCTAGAGAATACTCATGGCTCCCCGCCCCCCCCCAAAAGAAAAATTAAAATAACTCCTGCACTGAACATAAAAAGGATTTCACAGTGTAGTCATGACTTGGCAAGTCCTCCCGACTAGCACCTTTTAACAATTCAGGGAGCATCTGCACTAGCTAGCTTATTCTGATGTCAGATGTTACTGAAATGAAATATCAGCTTCATTTTTTCTGACTTCTTTCCTGCCGATAGGCTTGTGTTAGTGTTTGTTGGATGGTTTGTATGTTTATGAGAAGACACCCTACCTGAGATCTTGTAGGCAGAGAACTCTATGCTGCAGCAGTAAAGAGTTGGGCTCATAATGGTGGGTTCCTGACAGACAGCAATCAGTGCTAAGGACTGAACCTAAAAGCCCTAGACAAGAACTCACTAGATGGAGGCAGAACCCAGGCTGGCAGGGAGCTGTCTAACCTGGGAGCAATGGGCTGTTGTTGTAACCTAAGCAGGGCCTTTCATGCTTTCTGATTGCTTAAAACTTACAAGGTGACTTTTAGTTAAAACCTGCTTAACTCAAACGCCCAACAAATGCTTAAGAGGAAAGCTCTTTCTGTTTAAGTGCTGGTTAACCATGCAGTTTCCTGTGAGCATTTGATTAACAAACTCTCCAAAGAGGATAATTCCTGGAGGATATCCCAGGTCTTTGCGCTATTTAACTCCACATCTAACTCAGACACACATCTCATCTTCATTCTGAGTAATGGGACATTCCATATGGTGCATGTGTGCTCTTGTGCTCACTTCCCCATAAGCTGCAAGGGCAGTATTGCTATGTGCCCCAGCCCATAACTGTGTTTGGGCAGTTCCTAAACTGCATCCAAAGCTGGCTCTATGCTAAAATCTGCTGGGGCCCTGACTGCCGACAGAGCAAGGCAAACCAAAGAGCAATTCAGACTGACTCCTCACATTGGAAAGAGGAAAATAAATCTTCCCACATGGAGAAGCAGCCCACAGCGGTAGGTTGGATTCCAGTTCCATGGCCCTACAAAGTGTGTGAACAGGATCTCAGTGTGTGCCTTAAATCACAGCTTCCAAACAGGAGTGACTCTTGAGAAATAACGTACAGTCACCTGTGAGCCAGGCCCATTTGATGCTGGAGCTTCCACATGAAGCCATCTGCTCATTCTTCAATTTTAGTGTTTTGTGCAGGAACATTTAATTCCTGACATCAAAGCTTTTGACCCTTGAACCCTTGGTGCCAAGAATCTTTCAGGAAAAGTCAGTCATCTGTGAGCAAAAGCTCTGACCTGCCATTATTTTTCTCAGAAATACACATTAGGATTTATTCTCCTCACAGAAAGGAAGTGAAATATTTGGGGATGTTTGGCAACACTTCCCATGCATGATTCTCAATAAATAATCTGTGCACAGTCACCAACATACCGTAGGATGAATAGGGCAAGTCTGAGATTGGTGTACAGATACTTCCACAGGAAGTGCATGCAGGCAGGGAAATGAGGCTTTCTTCCCATAAAAGGCCTATTCAAAGAGACCCAGGAGGAATGGAAATCTCTGCTCAAGCTCAGGAATATGCGCTGTACACCCCTGTTTGTGAAGTTATTATTTAAAATGCACTGACAAAAGTAGGAAGAGCATTTTCTTTGGATTCTTGGATTCACAGATTTTTGAGGCCAGAAAGGACAATTATCATGGGTAGCAGGTATCGTAGGCAGGGGGAGGCTGTGCCTCCCCAAATAACCTAGGGCGGCCCCACCCACACTCCATCCCCAGACCAGGCCTCCTCCTGCTGTGCTGTTCCCACTGCTCTGCCCTGGCTGGCCCAGGCTGCCTGGGGCTGGCTGCAGTGGCTGCTGCCGCCCACAGGGACTCAGGACCGCTGAGACTGGGGCCATGCTGCCCGCCTTGTGCTTGGATCCCCCTGCCCAGCACTCTGGGGCTGGCCACCTGGAGCACTGGGGCTGGGGCCTCGTCGGGCAGAAGAGGAGAAGGCAAAGGGGGCCAGAAGGGGAGGGGAGGGGTCTCAGTCACAAGGGAAGGGGCCAATGCTAGCCTCCCCAGGCGGCCAGTGACACCATTATGATCATCTAGTCTGACCTTCTGCATAACACAAGCTCTAATTTCTTCTCTGTGGTTTCCAGTACCTCACAATTGCAGGTTCTGTGAAATTTTGGTGATCCATCCTGGATACTGGACTAGATGGACTGTTACTCTGAACCAGTATGGCTATTCTTTGTTCTTATAAAGTCCCACTTCCTCCTCTGACTCTGCGTTCCTCCCCCACTACCCCTGATGAACTTGTGAAGGTGACTTTTTGCAAAAAATTCCAATGGTTTTGCAATTTCACAAACTGTAAATTTCATATAAAATTACAGGCTCTATAAAACTTGGGCAATTTTAAATTGAGCAATACAAAGAAAATCTCATAAATATCAGAATTATATAGACAGACTTACTCACACCTATTCCCCACGTCAGGTGGGGAGAGAAATGGTCTGGGACATACGCATTCTGGTTCCCCTTCCAGAAGCTGAATGGAGATCTATACACGCCAGGTGGAGAAATACATGTCTTTAAACTGTAATTTTGGGAAGCTGGCATGAGGAAAGAGACAATGAGGCCAAGAGCAGACTGGCCATTGTTGTTGCTTGTTGCCAGTATGATGTGGCAGCTGGTAGAACAAGTGACCAGGAGAATCACAGAATTGTAGGACTGGAAGGGACCTCGAGAGGTCATCTCCAGTCCCTTGCACTCATGGCAGGACTAAATATCATCTAATAAATAAATAAAAAAAACCACATACAAATACCAACTTCACTGTGGCCAAAGGGGAGCATCTTAATCTACGGAGGATCCCACCTACCTAAGATGACCAGACATCTCAAAATTATTAGGACGATTCAGCTATTAGGGGCTTTGTTATAAGGCCATTGCGGAGAAACTAAATTAATTCTTTGCATTGGTCTTCATGGCTGAGGATATGAAGGAGATTCCCAAACCTGAGCCATTCTTTTTAGGTGACAAATCTGAGGATCTGTCCCAGATTGAGGTGTCATTAGAGGAGGTTTTGGAACAAATTAATAAACTAAAGAGTAATAAGTCACCAAGACCAGATGGTATTCACCCAAGAGTTCTGAAGGAACTCAAATGTGAAATTGCAGAACTACTAACTGTAGTGTATAACCTATCATTTAAATCAGCTTTTGTACCAAATGACTGGAGGACAGCTAATGTGATGCCAATTTTTAAAAAGGGCTCCAGAGGTGATCCTGGCAATTACAGGCCTGTAAGCCTGACTTCAATACCAGGCAAACTGGTTGAACCTATAGTAAAGAACAAAATTGTCAGACACATAGATAAACATAATTTCTTGGGGAATAGTCAACATGGCTTTTGTAAAGGGAAATCATGCCTCGCCAATCTACTAGAATTCTCTGAGGGAGTCAACAAGCATGTGGACAAGGGAGATCCAGTGGATACAGTGTATTTAGATTTTCAGAAAGCCTTTGACAAGGTCCCTCACCAAAGGCTCTTAAGCAAAGTAAGCAGTCATGGGATAAGAGGGAAGGTTCTCTCATGGATTGGTACCTGGTTAAAAGATAAGAAACAAAGGGTAGGAAAAAATAGTCAATTTTCAGAATGGAGAGAGATAAATAGTGGTGTCCCCCAGGGGTCTGTACAGGGACCAGTCCTATTTAACATATGCATAAATGATCTGGAAAAAGGGGTAAACAGTGAGGTGGCAAAATCTGCAGATGATACAAAACTACTCAAGATAATTAAGTCTCAGGCAGACTGCAAAGAGCTACAACAGGATCTCTCAAAACTGGGTGACTGGGCCACAAAATGGCAGATGAAATTCAATGTTGATAAATGCAAAGTAATGCACACTGGAAAACATAATCCCAACTATACATATACAATAATGGGGTCTAAATTAGCTGTTACCACTCAAGAAAGAGATCTTGGAGTCATTGCAGATAGTTCTCTGAAAACATCCACTCAATGTGCAGCGGCAGTCAAAAAAGTGAACAGAATGCTGGGAATCATTAAGAAAGGGATAGATAATAAAACAGAAAATATCATATTGCCTCTATATAAATCCATGGTACGCCCACATCTTGAATACTGCATGCAGATGTGGTCGCCTCATCTCAGAAAAGATATATTGGAATTGGAAAAGGTTCAGAAAAAGACAACAAAATCATTAGGAGTATGGAACGGCTTCCGTATGAGGAGAGATTAATAAGACTGGGATTCTTCAGCTTGGAAAAGAGATGACTAAGGGCGGGATATGATAGAGGTCTATAAAATCATGACTGGTGTGGAAAAAGTAAATAAGGAAGCGTTATTTACTCCTTGTCACAACACTAGAACTAGGAGTCACCAAATGAAATTAATAGGCAGCAGGTTTAAAACAAACAAAAGGAAGTATTTTTTCACACAATGCACAGACAACCTGTGGAACTCCTTGCCAGAGGATGTTGTGAAAGCCAAGACTATAACAGGGTTCAAAAAAGAACTAGGTAAGTTCATGGAGGATAGGTCCATCAATGGCTATTAGCCAGGCTGGGCAGGGATGGTGTCCCTAGCCTCTGTTTGCCAGAAGCTGGGAATGAGCGACAGCAGATGGATCACTTGATTCCCTGTTCTGTTCATTCCCTCTGGGGCACCTGGCATTGGCCACTGTCAGAAGACAGGATACTGGAGTAGATGGACCTTTGGTCTGATCCAATATGGCCGTTCTTATGTCTTATATAGGCAACTATATCCACCACCCCGAAAAAAACATGTCCCAATCTTTCACGCTTGCTAACTGGTCACCCTGCACCAACCCATCATCCCTAGATAAGACTCTATTCCCAGCATAATCCCCCTCCAGCCTTTCTTTTGGGGACGGTCCCTTGCATCACCAATGGCAGAAGTACTGCTCCCCCTTGTGTTGAGGGGGGTTACTGCCCCCTAAAATCTTCAGGAGTCCTTGGGGGCATGGACAATGCTTCGCCTCTCCCACCAGACTGCAGCAGGAGCATCACAGAGCTGGTCCCTCCTGCTGCTGATGGCAGATTTTTTTCCTTACTGGTTCAAAGAGAGCACAAAGAGCAGCCAGGAGTCAAAATGGCTCTGCTAACCCACCTGACTAGATGGGGAAGGCACAGCCAATCTGGGAGCCAGAAAAATACCATGTGACCCATCCCACTCAGCTAGCCCAACCCACAATACAATACAATCATATGACTTGTTGTTTGCATTTACTGCCCCAATCAGGGATCAGAGCCCCATTTCACGTGCACAGCACCTCACACAACAAAACAGTGGTTCCCAAAAGCTCTCAACTGACATTTGTCACAAATTTTCCACATTCACCCTATCAGCAAAAAACATTTCACATGAATTTTGCTTCCGTTTCCTGAACAAAAAACTGAGCAATTTTAGAGGAAAACACCACTGTTCTGGATTGTTGATCCAGCGCTCTAGCTGCTCTGTGACAGCCCAGTGCATGATTTTATGTTAAGTAAACAGCAGCCATGTCAGATGGGCGTCTGCTGGCTATTTGTGGTAGTTAGCAGGTGGGAATAGGTATTTATTTACATTTGGATTTTAAATAGCACTCTGCCTGTAGCATGGCTCAGGGCACAGAGACAAATAACCTTCCCCAAAATACACTATTTCCTACCAAGCTTGACAAATCCCCTTGAGAAACAACTTGGATCTGGCACTATTCCCTCAGAAGACAGGCTCCTACTCTGCTGACCTGTGGGGAAAATGAATTCCAGAGTTAAGGTCCACAGCTGAGAACACCCTTCCCCCAGGGGATCAGTGCAAGTGGCCCAGCTGACCTTAGGCTGCCCATAGCACACATGGGACAGTGGCAATCACTCAGCTTGCCAGGACCCAAGCCTCTAGGGATTTCATTTGAGAGCATGAATTCTCTCCCATCCAGCCTGCACTTCAGGATGGTGGCTGAACCAGCCACATCTATAGTAATTAGAAACCAGAAAACCAAACAAAATGATAGATTTCCTCTTTTTCCCAGTTGTTGTTTTTTAGAACTTCATGCTAGTAATGCTGCTCTGAATTATCAGGTTATTTACTTACCACCTGGACTCAGTCTATGTCCCCACCCCTTGGCTCCATAAGATGATTTAAGAAACATTTTAGTGCTTTCTCATTCACTTAATTTTAAAGTGATTCCTGAAATAAGTGACTATCTGCTAGGACATCTTGAGTGTCTGAGCATTGAGAGAGGTGGCTGCTACATTATAGTTTCTCTATATAAAGTTGTCTGGAGCATAGACCCCACTCACTATGCAAGCATTGACAAGCAGGGAAATCATGTAGAAGGCTACAGAAAGTAGAGATGTTGGAAGGGGTGGAGGACAGGAGGAGAGAGACCAGAAACCTGCAAAGGGCTGAGGTGCTGCTGTCCTACTGAATCTGATAATATCTCTGCAGTGACATCAGGGTTAGGATTAATATCTGATTAATGGAGATCAGCATGACCTAACCCATTTTATATCATAGGAGTGTCCAAAGTCCTGGCACCTCTCTCTCTTTAGTAATGTCTGAATCCCGGCTGCTGGCTCTGAACACGGAACTATTTCCATCCTGTAGCCAGGTTCTGATTTTCTCCCCACCCCCCAAACTGAGCCAGCTTTCTATTCTTACCCCATTTCAGTTCTCTCATTTCCATTGAGCCATACAGTCACAGAGTATAGTTGAATCCTAAATAATTTCCACCATATTTCAGACTACACCAAATCCCGGAACTGAAATGTTTTAATACTCTCTCCTCCTGCTTGGCGCTACGAGTCCATGGTTTCTTGGACTCCTGCTTGGTTTCTAACAACATCAGTGCCGTTTTCATTTCCCACACTAGGGACTTGCTCCTGCACAGCATGGATCACTCTAGGAGTCCATGGGACTGCTCCAGAGCTGAAAGTTAAGCGTATGCTTATAAATGGTTTGCTGGACTGGGGCCAGAATACTCACCGCTAGCAAAGGCTAATAGCATCATGCATACATCTCACTTAACAACTCAAACACTGTTGTTTAAAATAACTTAATCCGAAAGGGCCCAGCTTCCTGGAGCAACAGTCCGAGCCGCTGCTGAGCTGAGAACCACCACAGTATCTATTGTAGAGACATACTTTATTAGAGGCATCCTAGGAACAGGGGGAGCCTGATGATAGAGTGAATGCCTGAGCTGCTGCTTAATTGAGTCAATTTTTGCACAGATGGGAAGCGTTCAGCTCATGCTTGCTCACGCTCTGCATTGCTGACTACAGAACTTGACAAGTAAAAAACAAAAGGATAAAATAAGGATGAACTGTGATTAATGTAATTTGTCTTTTTCTTAGGTTGGTTATGTTAAATCAAATAAAATCTTCTCATACTTTTTTTAAGTGTCCTCTTGTCTCTGGTGAGACAGTACACCACCCAATGAGGTGTCCCAGTTAGAATTCCACAGTAATAATTACGTCTCCTGTAATAATACTAATAAGGATAGAAATAATTAACAGATAGTGTAGCTAAACCTGTCTGGGCAAGAGCAGGGAGTTTATTACTCGACTATTAATCACAATCCCTATGTAGAATCATGAAGCCTGCATGAATCATTATTAACTCTATTGTTCAGCCTCTGCAAAAGCATTTCTAAGGAGGTGATAGCTACAATATTATGAGATAGAAACTGTTACCATGTTCAGAATCCCAGCTTCAAATGAAGGATTTCAGTTCATTCCTTAGAAATATTGTCCTGGTCAAGGCTGGCTACAATCAAATCAATAAGACACAAATAGTTCAAGGTGGAATGGACAAATAAGTTTATTTCCTCTGTGTACAGGTATAAGAGATTGTTATTATTCAGTGTTAATTAACGCAAGCAGTGCACACTGGAAAAGATAATATGGACTATTCACGCACGTTGCTGGATTCTATATTAACTATAACCATTCAAGAAAATTATCTGCACATAACTGTAGACAACTCACTGAAAACCTCTGCTCAATGCACAGTGATGGTAAAAAAAGCAAACAAACTATCCAGTTGATTTCAATGGGAGTTAGGAGCTTAGACTCTTGAAAATCCCTCTAGGCTGCCTATCTGCATCTTTAGGTGCCTCAATGCCTTTGAAAAGCTGACCTATCCTTCTATTTGCCATCTCTCCTTATACAAGAACAAGGGAACATTCAATTATATTGAAACCCAGCCAAGCGAATACTAACAAAAGGAAACCGCATTTTACGCAACACAAGTTGTTACCAACGCTTTTCTGCCCCTAAAATCAACAGAGCTCTTGAGAAGAAATGTTTTACAGTCAGCACTTCTTGGAGAATAAGGACAAGTAATGGGTGTGTTAAGCAAGTGCATGAATCAGGAGGAATGACAAATTCCTGTGTTAGAGAAAATATTCAAATTCCTTTACAAGATGGATGGGTGATGAGAATTGTGATCTGGAGGAGTTTGCCTCTCATATTCTGTGATCTTCTTGTCAGTGAGTCCATGCCTAGACTAGGAAAGCAGGTTATGTCTTCTAATGTGTCATGATTGTCAAGCAGGATTTTTGCATCCAGTGTAGACAATGCAAATCTATCTATCTTCCATTTTATACTGCTGCCCATCCTTGAGGTAATGCCTTCCATGTAAAATTGATAGCCATGGGGATGTTGTGGAGTCTCTGCCTCTCCTCCCTTTTGGGGTAAAAATGCTGGAGTATTCTTTTGGTTTTGGTTGATTGGCTACAAGGGTTTTTTCTGGTGGGTGGGTTTCGGTAGATGTAGGTGCCAATGTTGTGAGTGTCGTGTTTAAAAAGGCGTTAGCTGATTGTTGTCACCCATGGCTCACCACCACCAGCTAACAAATTTTTAAAACAATCTGTTTTCCTAGTCTATACAAGGCCTTTGTGCTCTGTAGTTCCAGCTCAGGACACAAGAGGAAATTCCCTCAGCAGTGGCTTTAACTATATTGTACCATCTCTGCATTTCCTTCAAAGACTTTGGTTTTCCCTGAAGCTCCCTGAAGTCCCCTGTGATCATTAGTGTGACAGATACACTTTGAACTGGCGCCATCCCGGGGAATTTCCCATGACTGTCACATTCACATTAGCCCTTACAAGGAGAGGAACATACTTTGACACTGGAAGTGAACTTGATTGAACTAAATTAACAATCTAGTCTAAATCACAGACTTAATTTGGAGAAACAGCCTTATAGCACACACAGTAGCGTCAGCCTTCATAAATTATACCTGGGTCTGGAGGGTCCACTCAGGACCCTAAACCATTTCCACATACCATAGCTCCTGCTGGCTGAAACTCTGACTCCCTAATTCGGAGCCTTTCTCTGTCAGGATTACAAACTGGTGAAAGGCCTAAGGAATGGATACCTGCTCACAACTACACTTTTCACCAAGCCTGGTAATAAAGGTGTCCAATAAAAACACAACACTTCCTTTTCCATAAGGCATTACTTAAGTGGATATGACTGTATTTCATCAGGGAGACAGTCGAGTGAAAAATTGAAAGTAACAGCTCTGTTTCCCTTCAAACACTTTAAAAACCTATGACATAGCCTTGCTAATGTTTTCTTAAGCCCACCTGCTCATGCTTTTCCCTGACAGTGTGAGGGGCGAAGATCTCAGAGAGAATACCCGGTCTCCACAATGGTAAAACTGTTTGAATCTGCCTGCTGTGACTGGAGGGAAAGCTGTGATGTCTTCTACACATCCTCCCAAGGGGACCATTGAAAGGGAGGGGGAAATAAGGTGCTAAAGAGTAACAAGCAAGACAAAATATGCAGGGTCTCTGTGTCCATAGGATCTACTCAGCCAGAACCACTGGGTTTTTATCCAAGTAAATTTGTGATCCTTCTGGGGCAGATAACTATTCCCTTCCTACTAAGCACAATAAGTCTGGACAAGCTACAATCATATGACACAACATTAAATTACCTGCCCTTCCTGAGTTCCTTTTCCTCTGACAGTTTATTCTGTGTAATGGATGCCAAAGTTTCATGAGGTGGACAATGGCTCTTTTTATCACAGAGATCTGGTCCCAGCATTCAGAGCTGTTCAGAAAAGGAAATTAGACAATGTTTTTGCAAAGTAACCTCAACCCGGCATAATCCGGGGATACCTTATAATATGAAATGGTGGTGGCACTTCCTGAAGCTGAGCTATGTCACACAACCCTCCTGGCAAGCAGTTCTGAGAGGACATCCCCTCTTTGGAGTAATGACAATTTAAACTTTGCTTCCTGCCCAGTGCAGGAGGCTTTGGTGGAAGTTTGATCCATGCTGTATACAGGTTTCCATTACACATATCCAGTTGAAGGGTGTTTTCCTTGCTGCACAGTAGAGTTTTCATGGAATAGTAGGCATCGTTATTTGAGATTAAGTGTTAGCTCCTATCCATCTTCTTCCAGTGTTTGTGTTGCTATGTAGTTGTGTAGGGCCAGAAGCAGGCCAGAGGCCTTCAGTCCTGTGTGTGCTTACAGCACAAAGCACAGCAGGGCCACGATCCCTGACTAGGGTCTTTAGGTCTACTAATAACGTCTCAGGGTTTTGTCTACATGGGGACATTCAAAAAAATTAATCTGAATTAAGTAAAGATGTGAATTTAAAGTGAATTAGTTAAACTGCATTAAACCCCTTTGTGGACATAAGCACCGGAGTGGCCTTAATTAATTTTAGCCTAATTCACTGAAGTGAATTCACTTCAAAGTGAATTAAGCTAAACCAAATTAAGGCCACTTCAGTTCTGAATGAGAGCATCCAAACACATTTTTCATAAAGTTTAACAAATCCCCTTTAAATTCACACCTTTAGTTCATTCAGATTAATGTTCCTGAATGTAATGTCCCCATGTAGACAAGCCCTCAGATAGTTTGATGGCAATTCCACTGCCCACATCCTATTTTAAAATATGTTGAGTTTCCCAGCAGAGTAATTTGCATTGTGGAACACTGAAAATGCTGTTGCTGAGTCTGAGTTTGGTTCAGATCCCAGTTCCGACATATCTGCCTAGCTAAGCGATCTTTCACTTTAGTCAGCTGTAGCTTCCAGATAAATACCTCATTTACTGTCTGACACTGCACACGAGAGAGTGTGTCAACTTCTTGTATACATTACGAGTTACCCAAAGCCTAGGTCTGAACCATGTGTTAATGGCCTGGTCTCTTTTCGTTCAAATACAATGGTGATGGGTCCCAGATAAGAGCACAGGACAGACAGATTTTTCAGTGCTGACCATCAGACTGCAGGGTGAAGCTAACTTTATGGAAGTAATGTGATTCTCAGGAAATGTTAAATGTGAAAAGCAACTTTCAATAGTTTGTAGATAAGACTCCTACACTCCAGGTATTTTCATTCCGTGAGTGTACAATGCTTTTATCATGAGCTTCATTGGCTGTCTGTATTGTCAGTCAATATCTTGCTGGGCCAGTGATGTGAGAGGAGGCTGGAATAAGCCCATACTGTCTTGCTCATATGGGTGAATTTAATCATTTAATAAAATCAGTTATTTTTCTAACTCACCTCTAGGATTTTTACTGGTGTTACTCTGGACACAGCAATGAGAATGAAGAGCTGTCACAAGGAGACCTTTCAAAATGCTCAAGATGTATGCAGTGTTGTTGTAGCTGTGTCAGCTCCAAAGTAGGAGAGGTCATATATTTTACTAGACCAGCTTCTGTTGGTGAAAGAGAGAAGCTTTCAGTCTTGCACAGAGCTCTTCTTCAGGTCTCCCATACTGGGACAGGTTTCAGAGTAGCAACCGTGTTAGTCTGTATTCGCAAAAAGAAAAGGAGGACTTGTGGCACCTTAGAGACTAACCAATTTATTTGAGCATAAGCTTTCGTGAGCTACAGCTCACTTCATCGGATGCATTCAGTGGAAAATACAGTGGGGAGATTTTATATACACAGAGAACATGAAACAATGGGAGTTACCATACAGACTGTAACAAGAATGATCAGGTAAGGTGAGCTATTACCAGCAGGAGAGCGGGGGTGGGGGGAACATTTTGTAGTGATAATCAAGGTGAGACATTTCCAGCACTTGACAAGAATGTGTGAGGAACAGTGCGGGGGGGAAATAAACATGGGGAAATAGTTTTACTTTGTGTAATGACAAATGCCACTATCCATCACCTTCAGCCCTCAACTAAAACCTCTCCAACGCATCATCAAGGATCTACAACCTATCCTGAAGGACGACCCATCACTCTCACAGATCTTGGGAGACAGGCCAGTCCTTGCCTACAGACAGCCCCCCAACCTGAAGCAAATACTCACCAGCAACCACATACCACACAACAAAAACACTAACCCAGGAACCTATCCTTGCAACAAAGCCCGTTGCCAACTGTGTCCACATATCTATTCAGGGGACACCATCATAGGACCTAATCACATCAGACACACTATCAGAGGCTCGTTCACCTGCACATCTACCAATGTGATCTATGCCATCATGTGCCAACAATGCCCCTCTGCCATGTACATTGGCCAAACTGGACAGTCTCTACGTAAAAGAATAAATGGACACAAATCAGACGTCAAGAATTCAAAAACCAGTCGGAGAACACTTCAATCTCTTTGGTCACTCGATTACAGACCTAAAAATGGCAATTCTTCAACAAAAAAACTTCAAAAACAGACTCCCAACGAGAGACTGCTGAATTGGAATTAATTTGCAAACTGGATACAATTAACTTAGGCTTGAATAGAGACTGGGAGTGGATGTGTCATTACACAAAGTAAAACTATTTCCCCATGTTTATTTCCCTTCCCTTCCCTCCCCGTCCCCCTCCCCACCCCCATTCCTCACACGTTCTTGTCAAGTGCTGGAAATGGCCCACCTTGATTATCACTACAAAAGGTCTCCCCCCGCCCCCCCGGCTCTCCTGCTGGTAATAGCTCACCTTACCTGATCACTCTTGTTACAGTCTGTATGGTAACACCCATTGTTTCATGTTCTCTGCGTATATAAAATCTCCTTACTGTATTTTCCACTACATGCATCCGATGAAGTGAGCTGTGGCTCATGAAAGCTTATGCTCAGATAAATTTGTTAGTCTCTAAGGTGCCACAAGTACTCCTTTTTCTTCATACTGGGACAGTCCAACATCCCAAATTCCAGCTGCTGCTTCACACATCGAATAGATGGATTTTTCTATTACCACTTTCATGCCAACTACAGGCATCTCACAACACTTTACACAGCACTGGGTTCTATAATGACAGTGCAACAGGTCTCCTGCACACAACTCACACTTTGTCTGAGACACTAACATTAGTTTTATTGACACATGAATCATGGTCTTTTAGTGCCCATCTAACACTAACCAATCGTCTTTACCCAATTGGTGTAGTGTCAGCATAGTACAGGATCCTGGTATGGGACTCACGGAGACAGGAGGCATACTGGTTGTGGTGGCTTTAGATTCTGCTTGCTTGCAATGAAATTGGGTCTCAAATGGGGACACTTGGTTATGTGCAAGCGGCTTTTCAGCAGAGGGGGGACATCACATTCCAGCTGGCCTCTGAGGAGCAGAATGCTGAAAGCTAAACAGACTGGTCACCAGATGTGAACTGATGCAGTGGGAGGACAAATTGAACTGGCAGTTACAGTGGAAGGCCAATATATCCATGCTGTCATTAAATCAGTGCAACTCCCACCAAACCAGAGGTGCATCTATTGCAAAACAGTTTAATTGTTATGATTTAAGTGGAGTCAAATATTGTTAAAAGACAATTTGTGTATGGACATGAGGAAAGTTATAGCAGCGCACTCTCTCGTGCAGACAACCCCTACAGGACTGCATTGCTAGTACTACCAGTGGGGATGGGCAAAAGCGATTTTGGTTTAACATCCCCTTTGATGGGAACATGAGAACAAGTGTTATCCTGTTGTCATTATATCACTGCCATAAAAGCCATTCTCCACCAGGCAATTGAAAACTGGGCAGCATAGAACTTAGCCAGTATCTTCCAGAGACTTAGTGAGCCATTGCCAGAGGCTTGTGATAAAACTGTGTCCCTAGACGCATGAGGCAAGTCTTCTTCACCTTGTGCATTAAGCTGATGAAGGAATGATTATGCCAAATGAAATTCTAAATGGCACCCACATAAAGGGCCAGGCTCAGTCTTTCAGGCCACATTCCTGACATTTCCTGAAGGGTCTTGCTTGGGTGCTTGCTCTCTGCCTTTAGCCTGTAAAGGCTCTAACAAATCCTGAAGCAATTTATCTTGCAGAGGAAATGAGAAAAAGTTCCACCATCTGCACTGAGCCAGGTGTCCACATCTGGGCTGCAGGCATGTGAACTTCAAAAGGGTCACTCCCATTTGACATTATAAACATATAGATAAGCCCTGTGGGTGAGCATTTCTGAATATATAGCCTGAAGCACCAAGCTGAGTCACCCAAAAGTGTATGGGCTCAGAAAATAGGCAAAACAGAGCTCAGAGACTGGCTGCTGGGACGCTACTTGGACACCTCCCTCAGATACTCTGTATTCCTAAGAGATCATTGTCATGCTCCTGTATCAGATATGGACAGGCTATAGTGCTTCCTTATGAGCCAGATACATACCAGATGGTTCATTATAAGATCTTTTAATGCTCTGCCTGGAATGGCGAAGGTCAACTTCAATAAGGTTTCAGAGTAGCAGCCGTGTTAGTCTGTATTCGCAAAAAGAAAAGGAGTACTTGTGGCACCTTAGAGACTAACCAATTTATTTGAGCATGAGCTTTCATCGGATGAAGTGAGCTGTGCGCAGATAAACTGGTTAGTCTCTAAGGTGCCACAAGTACTCCTTTTCTTTTAACTTAAATTAGGTATTTTACATACAGTGCCATCTAGTGGATGAACAGTATACTACAGTTTAGCATTCCATTACATCTCCCTCTTTAAGTTCTACATCCCTCTCAATTACAAAATTTACACTAATGTGCTATCTTTGAAGTTCAGTAAGTACTGTTTTAACAGTGATTGTAGCTGTTCCTTTTGCAATAGGCAAGTTAGCTAAGATTTTTAAATGGATGAGCCACCTAAATCCCCCGACTCCTTTAAAAATCTCATCCATCAGACATACAACACATTCTACAGACGGGTACTTACACATTAAAGGTTACAACCATGTACCTAACCTTTTTTTTTTTTTTTTTTTTTTTTTAAGTAGTATGATTCTGAGAGAGCCTCCTCAGTGCTATACAAACATGGAAGGAGACAGGGTCCAGTCCCTGATTAGTTTACAGTGTAGTCATAGACAAAGCATCTCAGGCACACATTGCATAGGAGCCGGTGTGAATTCCAGGTGGTGTAGGAATCTTGCAGAAGTCATTTTTGAAAGGCTTAATGGAAGAAATGTGTTTGGAGCAGGGATTTAAAGGCAGAGAGGGAAATCATTTGGCACATGGGACAAGGAGACTGCTCCAGCTACCAAACAGTTATATGATACAGAGTCCTAGAGGTACTGCCTTCCATTCTCCTGAACAGACATTTCCTCGTTAATGATGGTGACAATGACACCAACAGCACCTTCCTGAATAATAAGCCCTTCAAGGCCAAGTGTGCTCAGGACCTGAACCACAGAAAGTTTTTCATGTGGATTTTATATTTGCATGTTCTACAGTGAATGTCTAAGTGCATAGGGAGGCATTGCTTCCCATGGCCAGTGTGGTGGTATTGGTACACTGTCCCAGAAGGGACGCAGTACTGCTCTGCTGCAATAATAAGTCTCCACTGATGTAATTTGAAAGAATAACCTCCCAATTTTCTCATCCCCTTTCAGTGGATATACCTTATCATGTAACTGGCAAAGCCTAATGTTTGGTTAAGGAGTTCAAAGGTTAATACACAACAGATGGGCAAGTTGCATATTTCTATGGTGGCTAGAGAACGGTTCTCCTGAAAATACAATAGACTTGAAATCTAGGCCAGAAATGTCAGACAATTGCTTAGCATTTCATACTGAAAATATGATTGTTTGCAGCCAAACTGAGCCTTCCCAGTACCCTCCCCTTCATGTAGGCACCAAACACGGAACAGTGTTGTTAAAAGGGTTCCATAGCTTCCCATTTTTGAGTAGCTTTGTTTAGGAGGTTTTACACTAATTAGTTAATAGGATAACTTGCATATTTGCAACCTCCCTGTGCGTGGCTGGGTCCAGCCGTCAGGGGAACAGAGAGCAGCCACATGAGGAGGCCATAGGGCCTGCCTGGCTCACTGTTCAGCAGGCATCACACAGAGGCCCCTGGAGGCAGCCAGCATCAATTGAAGCCCAAGACCACCTGCTTGCCCGGAGCCCAGCTGAATGCACCATTGTCACGCGAAATGCATGACCCGCAGCGGGTCTGCAGGGCTCCTGGTCTTCCTGTTGCACTCCAACAGCTTCTCAGAAGATGCGTCACTGCCCTAATACTCTCATGAGTTAATGTAAAGAACACAGGGGCCCCCAAGTGCGTGTTGTGCACACACCCCTGTAGCCAAACATTCAGATCACCCAGCCTGGATGGTAAAAAAGCCATTAAAAGAATCACTTTGTAACCAGGCATTTGATCAATCAGTTCTTGTTCTACGCACACAAATCCTGCTTCCAATAAAATCCCTCGCTCACAAATCTGGACATAGCTTAGCAATTAAACTTCAATACTGCATGAAACAGCCACAGTCCTTCCCCCTCAGGCCACGCTCATATAAAGTTTCATCAGCCACTATCTCATATTCTGGATAATTCCCATCCCCTGGGGAGGGGGTAATGCCCCTCCAAGAAATATTATATGTCTGCATTAGTGAATGGACTATAAATGTTGGGATCCCTGCAGCAACACAACCTCTAAAGGAATAGACAGGAAACCCATTTTCTCCCAGCGATTATAGTTGACGGGCTTCTGTCTGAGTTGAACCTGCCGGGTGCTGACGGTAAACCAATCTCAGTGTCAGGCTATCAGCTTTCAAGCTGTATTTGTGAATTATGATGGAGCAGTATTCATTGCAGTGCTGGGTGCAGGCAGGTGCCTGCAGAGCCACACGGCTTCCTTTCCCCACCCTCGTCTCACACACTGCCACATTGTTTTAATTTAGCCATAAAGGAGCGGCTTTTATTCAGGGCCAGACCTTTCCCCCCACCATTTTGCACTCTTTTTTTTTTTACAGACGTAAGCAGCTGGTTGTCTAGCAGATCCTCTGGGAACAGATTGCAAAGAGAGATAATGGAGGTGAGTAACAGAGAGGAGGGTGACTTCATGTCAGGGAGACTCGAGTCATGTTTCTTGCTTTCCTTTTTCAGAGGAAAATGTTTGGTTTGTTTTAAAACCCTCTTACTCATGCTGCGGGTTCCTGGCTTTGAAGCCAGAATCAGGAGACATGTTGGATTTGACACTTAGGCTTTTTAATGGCTTTTAGTTTTCAATTTCGTAAAATGGATTCCACACCCCAAATTCCCAACCTGTGATTGCCTGCCATTCAGGGTCTCAGATGCACAGTCTCTATTCCTCAGGCTCTGGGGTTTGTCTCTGCAGTGAACCAGCAAGACCCCAGAAGAGCTGGTCACTTTCTCTGATGTCTCTCTTATGAAGGTTTCCCCCCTTTTATTACTCACTGGACTAGTCTCATCTCCTCTCCTCCCTTGTCTATATTTCTCTTGTCAAGGATGATCATCAAATGATAGCACTAATAGATTCAGAACACAGATTCCCCCTTGGGTTGGGAGAAGGAAATCATCAGAGCTAAGCTCATTGCTCCATCCATCCAACCAGCAAGTGGGGTTGGAGAGAGGGGCAAAGGACAGTCTGACTGACTAACAATTTCCTCCAATATCCTGAATGGACTTTCCTGAATTAAGTTAAACCTTATTGAACTAGGTTTAATACAGTTGGGATCCATTGCATTAAAAATACAATTGCCTATGCATTATTATGGAATTGCATGGAACTTTTCTAGTAGGAGGGGCATGCTAATACAATTTCTCCATTATCAACCCTTCGAAGCCACCCCTGGAGAGGTACGCATATACCAGTTCAAACTGGATTCTCCAGGAACCAAAAGACAAAGAAAGGTTTTTGGATAAATAACCTGGTTTGAAACAAGCTCAGGGCCTTCTTCCTTTCCTGATCCACCAAACGGACACGACCCCTGGAGGGCCCAGTTCTGAGGGAAGGGTTGGAAGGACTGGGCCTACTGAGACCCTTAAGACTGAGGGCTTGTTCTGAGTGGAAGCTGTGATGAACTGCAGACCACAAGGAAACCCTTGGGTCAAGTGTTGATGGGCTGCTCCTGCCAGAGCCCATCTGAGGGGTGGGTGATCAATGGTAAGGTCACTAGCAGCTTCGTGGATTCTTCTATTGTTTTAATATGTTTTCTCTGTAATTCTTTTTATCTTAAGGATGAAATAGGCTTGCTTAGAAAGAGCTGTGTGGTGCCTCACAGCTGTGGCAGTCACACTGTTAACTGTCTCCGAAGAGAAAGCCAGCAGGTGTGCTTGGGCAGCCTGTCTCTGCCAGGAATAACACAGTGAAGGCAGGTTCAGCCTGGGATCCCCACTCAGAAGGGGGAGAGACGTATCTCCACCCAACAGAGGTGACTGCCAGGAGAGCTGGAAGAACCAAGAGTGGGCGCCCTGGCAGCGCCATAGAGAGGGGTACAGGTTGCCTGAACTGGGACACAGCCCTCTGCTCCCACAGTCAGCGGCAGCAGATCAGGCTGCCCCAGGATTTGCCAAGTCAACACAGAACCTCAAGAAGTCAGTGACAGAGCTGGCCAGGAAATGCTTTTTTCCTGTGAACATTTTTGACAAAAGTGAAATTATTTTGTTTGTCAATTTTGATAATTTTTCGGGGGCGAAAGGGGGGAAGCATGTTGAAAAGTTGAAAATTTTCAATCAAACAGGCATTTTTTCTCAGACATTTTCCTTGAGTCAAAAAGTGTTTCAACAGGAATTTTTTTTACCAGGTCTAGCTCCACTGGCACCCAAAGATAGCACCACTGCACCTTCCTTTGCCTGAGCAATTCTGGTAAAAAAATGAAAGATTAATCTGCCTCGTGACCTGTCCGGAAGCTCCTGAGGATTTCTGACCTCAGGCTGGAGTCCAGCCCCAGACACCCAGAGCTCAGTCTCTGGTTACCAGCCTCAGCCCACCCTGACAACAGAATTTCATGCAGATTCCAAGAGAGTTTTTAAAGGCAGTTTGAGTCCTGATCTGTCCACAAAGCTGGAATGGGGTCATCTACAGAGTCTGAGTGTTTGCAGTGCCAAAGTGGGGCTGCAAAATGCAGCCATAGCAGAAAAGTGAGTGGATGTAAAGAAGACAACATTAATTCAAGTAAAACAGCCAAATGCTGCTCTGCTCTCCTAGATTCGTTCTGCTTTTAAATGTACATCTACTTCTCAGAGAGAGAAGCAGAATCCAGAGGAGGAAAACTCAGAAGAGAATCCAAAGGAGACTAGTCTGCCCTGATCTGGCAGTTCCTCTGCTCCAGTGCTAAGGAGAAAGAGTTTAATGGAATTCTGCTGTTGCAGAGCAGTGAAGCAAATCTTATTAAGAAAATTAATTGAGCTCTTACTTTTATCAAACTAAGGGGGATTACAACACACAGGCATCAAGGACCCCAATTCTATTCTCAGGCTGTGAAGCTCCCCTTGCATATTGTTTGCTCTGATGCTGTTCTCTGTCAGATTTCATTTCTCATGAATGAGTCTCTCCCAAAAGTTTCTAAAAAACGTTTGATTTTTTCACTGCAACATCTGTGTTTACACGTGGCAGGTTCATAGTCAGAGGAGTTCCTATCTATTGACTCCGGGCTCCATTTATCACACTGATGCCCAGACTCCCTCCCATTCTGGCATGCCAAGATCTAGAAAAACCTGTACGTTCACAGAAGATCAGGGACCAAGATACCACCTGTCCTTTGACAACAGATAGCTTGGTTCTTGATGTTCGCGCACCTCAGAGTTGCCAGGCTGAGATGAGCATTGTGTGGGACAGCTATAAATATGGGAGATGTGTCCAGTTCAGCACGGTGACCATCTGCTTCGGGAGTCTGCACACTTTACTGTTCTCATAAGGGCAGTGTGGGGAGCAGCTCAGTTGCTGCCTCTGATAACCATCACGGGACCAGGACATGCTCCACATCCCTCACCTCTCTGCACCCTGAAACCACAAAGGACTTCCAGACATCTGTGGGGTGCAATGTCACATCCCCCATGTGCCAGCAGCAAAGCTGCAGAGAGATTTCTCCCCTTTCCAGACGGTGCATGGGCATGGCTGGTGGCTCTCTGCTGCTCTGGCACCATTCCGCTGACTGTAGTCTAAGATGGCTGTGGTGTCTAGGCTGATGGAAGCCATTCATCTGCCCCGATGGAAAGAGAGCAGAACAAAGGCCGCAGTGCTTACTGCTGGGAAAGGGCTCGGGGATCTAAAAGGGAACACGGTGACATCAGAACAAACAGCAGAGAAAACAATTAATTCGTACCAGGAGTTTGCAAATAGAGAAGAAAACAGGAGAAAAATATAAATTAAAATTTGCCGTCACTTGTGAGTGTGTCTCAGCTTAAACACATGCCAACACGCGTGCATCTACCCAACGGCCCAAGCCATCTGGTCTATCAGGAAAATACAAGGCTTTATTACTCACAAGGCCTAGCAGCATGCCGGAATTGGAGGGTGCTTCCTAACTGCAAGTAGCCTCGCTTCAACTGAAATATGTTATACCAAAATGTCCTTTAAATATCATGTCTTTAAAAAATGTCAGTAAAAAGGGGAAATAAAGAATAAGATGGGAAACTCAAAGAGAAAGATTTTAGAGACATCTCCCTCTTGTTTATTTGTAAAAGGGAACACAGCCACAACTGGTATATGTTTTACATTACACCAAATAAGGGCTTGTGGCATTCCTGTCTGCACTCAAGACATGTTTATACTGTTGGGTTCCATTACGAATCTGTTTAATATCCTGTGAATTCTCAGAGTCCTTCAGACACTCCGGGCAGGAAGTCTTTAATGCACACACTGGGAAGAAATTTCCAACCATTCAAACTTTAAATAAATAAGCATTTAAAAAATCTTCCTATTGCAAGAATTAAATTCTTCCTGCTCAAGTGTCTTTACAACAATATCTTGCCTGTAGAAAACTGGCCTGATTTTATAGCACGGTTGCTCATAGGCTCAGAGAAATGGGGCATAGGGGAAATAAAACCCAGACACAAATATAAGGGGCCTGATTCTGATCTCACTTGCACCTTTGATTTGTATTTGGTAGCACTAGAGGCCCCAGCTAAAATCAGGGCCCCCGTTGTGCTGGGCACTGCACAGCCACATAAGTAAGGGAAAATCCCCGTCAAAAATGTTTATAATCTAAATAGACAAGGGAGGCAAAGGATGGGGGAAAGGAAGCATTATCTCTACTTTACAGAGAGAGACCCCAGGCACGGGGAGATAAGTGACTTGCTCAAGATGATACAGGGAGTCTGTAATAGAACTGGGAAATGAGTCGAGATCTCCAAAGTTCCACTCCAGTGACTTAACAACATGGCCTTTCTTACACTGATGTGACTCATAGACTCATAGACTTTAAGGTCAGAATGGACTATTATGATCATCTAGTCTGACCTCCTGCAAAACGCAGGTCACAGAATCTCACCCACCCACTCCTGCAATAAACCTCTCACCTATGTCTGAGCTATTGAAGACCTCAAATCATGGTTGAAAGACTTCAAGGTGCAGAGAATACTCCAGCAAGTGACCCGTGCCCCACGCTGCAGGGGAAGGCAAAAAATCCCCAGGGCCTCTGCCAATCTGCCCTGGAGGAAAATTCCTTCCCGACCCCAAATATGGCCATCAGCTAAACCGTGAGCATGTGGGCAAGACTCACCAGCCAGACACCCAGGAAAGAATTCTCTGTAGTAACTCAGATCCCACCCCATCTAACATCCCATCACAGACCATTGGGCCTATTTACCACTAATAGTCAAAGATCAATTAATTCCCAAAATCATGTTATCCCATCATACCATCTCCTCAATAAATTTATCAAGCTTAATCTTGAAGCCAGATAGGTCTTTGGCCCCCACTGCTTCCCTTGGAAGGCTATTCCAGAACTTCACTCCTCTGATGGTTAGAAACCTTCATCTAATTTCAAGTCTAAACTTCCTGATGGCCATTTTATATCCATTTGTTCTTGTGTCCACATTGGTACTGAGCTTAAATTCATCTCCCTCCCTGATATTTATCCCTCTGATATATTTATAGAGAGCAATCATATCTCCCCTCAGTCTTCTTTTGGCTAGGCTAAACAGGCAACCTAGTGACAGAGGATGTGGAAAAAGCTAATGTACTCAATACTTTTTTTGCCTCTGTCTTCACGAACAAGGTCAGCTCCCAGACTGCTGCACTGGGCAGCACAGCATGGGGAGGAGGTGACCAGCCCTCTGAGGAGAAAGAAGTGATTCAGGACTATTTAGAAAAGCTGGACGTGCACAAGTCCATGGGGCCGGATGAGTTGCATCCAAGAGTGCTAAAGGAGTTCGTGGATGTGATTGCGGAGCCATTGTCCATTATCTTTGAAAACTCATGGCGATCCGGGGAAGTCCCGGACGACTGGAAAAAGGCTAATGTAGTGCCCAGCTTTAAAAAAGGGAAGAACGAGGATCCTGGGAACTACAGGCCAGTCAGTCTCACCTCAATACCTCAATTCTCAGTGGTAGCGGATGACAGGAGAAGGAGTAATGATCTCAAGTTGCAGTGGGGGAGATTTAGGTTGGATATCAGGAAAAACTTTTTCATTAGGAGGGTGGTGAAACACTGGAATGCGTTACCTAGGGAGGTGGTGGAATCTCCTTCCTTAGAAGTTTTTAAGGTCAGGCTTGACAAAGCCCTGACTGGGATGATTTAATTGGGGATTGGTCCTGCTTTGAGCAGGGGGTTGGACTAGATGACCTCCTGAGGTCCCTTCCAACCCTGATATTCTATGATTCTTTGATTCTAAGCCAAGCTGCTTGAGTCTCCTTTCATAAGACAGGTTTTCCATTCCACGATCATCCTAGTAGCCCTTCTCTGTACCTGTTCCATTTTGTTACCTAGGCTCCTCGCACTGATGTCCAAACATCTTAATTTTTGCTGTTTGGCCTCACTCACTTTCTTCACCCAATTAGGCACTCCACTGACTTCAGGGGAGTTACTCCTCATTTACACCAGTGAGGGATTAGAATCAGGCTCAAAATGTGTCATTACCAATGATAAATCATTGTCTCTTTTGTACCGTGAGAAGTGCGCCTGCCAGCAACAAATTGGAAGAGCAGCTGGCAAGGAACTTTTGTGCGTGGGACTCTCTAGAACTGAAGAAGAAACCCTCGGTTTGGGGCCAAATGTCCCAAGGCCAATTGAAAGCTGGTCTTCTGGACATTATCTATCAGATGTTCCCAGGAACAGTTGCAGTTGCTTTGCCATCTTTTACACATGCAAAGAATATAACACATGATTTGGAAAACAATGTAAGGTTAATAATGTTGGATTTGGATTATGGACATAAATTCAAACATGAAACTTGGCAAGAATTCCACTTTCCTTGGCAGCTGCTTGGGCTAACTCGAGTAGCATTATTTTAGCGAGAAAAATGAGCTCCCTTTTATTACCATCTTCCCTCTGCAAAAATGTCACTCTCTCTATGCCAAAACCAAAATGAGAGGATGCCAAGAAAAAGGATGAGCTCATGGCATTTAAGTGTATGAGATCTTCCAAATAAAAACCTACACTGCCTTGCTCAGAGAGACACTGGCCATGCGGCAGAGTTAAATAGCAGGTGTCTTTCTAGTGGCAATGAAAGGAAACTGCTCCATTCTTCAGGTGCAAATGGTGGTTGCTAGTGCAGAGAATGTATTTCCTGCAATATTAAATAGACCATTCCACCATGAGCCCAACCCTATGGCACTGCTCTCTGTTAGCCTTATTCCTAAAGCAACCTTTGGTATAAGATAGTTACTTAGGGCCTGATTTTCAAAGGTACTGAACACCAGCAGCTCCCACTTACTTTGCTGCATTGTGTGTGTGCTTAGCATTTCAGAACATCAGGCCACTGCTGATACTTGCAGCAAGGCTCCAACAGCAGCAGAGACGCTCTCATAAGCTCCCGGCGCATTGGGAAGGACAGATGTAAGAGTAAAGTGTGGGGAGGGGAGGGTTGGGGTCACTCTGTTTTACAGAGTTTGTAAGGCACCTAGGATTTGCTGAGATGCTTTTATAAAATGTAAATGAAGATAATGCAGTGTATGCATTGCCCACATCTCTCATTGTAGGGTGAGTCCAGCTCCATGGGCTGTCAGCAACCTTATGCGTGCAGCCTGGCTCTACCCCAGCCTTCTCCCTGCCTGTCCTCTCTCCATTAACTGGGTGGGGTCTTTCAAACAGAGAGTTATGGAACAGTTTAAATCATAGAATCATAGAATATCAGGGTTGGAAGGGACCTCAGGAGGTCATCTAGTCCAACCCCCTGCTCAAAGCAGGACCAATCCCCAACTAAATCATCCCAGCCAGGGCTTTGTCAAGCCTGACCTTAAAAATATCTAAGGAAGGAGATTCCACCACCTCCCTAGGTAACGCATTCCAGTGTTTCACCACCCTCCTAGTGAAAAAGTTTTTCCTAATATCCAACCTAAACCTCCCCCACTACAACTTGAGACCATTATTCCTTGTTCTGTCATCAGCTACCACTGAGAACAGTCTAGATCCATCCTCTTTGGAACCCCCTTTCAGGGAGTTGAAAGCAGCTATCAAATCCCCCCTCATTCTTCTCTTCTGTAGACTAAACAATCCCATTCCCTCAGCCTCTCCTCATATGTCATGTGTTCCAGTCCCCTAATCATTTTTGTTGCCCTCCGCTGGACTCTTTCCAATTTTTCCACATTCTTCTTGTAGTGTGGGGCCCAAAACTGGACACAGTACTCCAGATGAGACCTCACCAATGTCGAATAGAGGGGAACAATCACATCCCTCGATCTGCTGGCAATGCCCCTACATATACATCCCAAAATGCCATTGGCCTTCTTGGCAACAAGGGCACACTGTTGACTCATACCCAGCTTCTCATCCACTATAACCCCTAGGTCCTTTTCTGCAGAACTGCTGCCGAGCCATTCAGTCCCTAGTCCGTAGCGGTGCATGGGATTCTTCCGTCCTAAGTGCAGGACTCTGCACTTGTCCTTGTTGAACCTCATCAGATTTCTTTTGGCCCAGTCCTCTAATTTGTCTAGGGCCCTCTGTATCCTATCCCTACCCTCCAGCGTATCTACCTCTCCTCCCAGTTTAGTGTCATCTGCAAACTTGCTGAGGGTGCAATCCACACCATCCTCCAGATCATTTATGAAGATATTGAACAAAACCGGCCCGAGGACCGACCCTTGGGGCACTCCACTTCATACTGGCTGCCAACTAGACATGGAGCCATGGATCACTACCCGTTGAGCCCGACAATCTATCCACCTTATAGTCCATTCATCCAGCCCATACTTCTTTAACTTGCTGGCAAGAATACTGTGGGAGACCGTGTCAAAAGCTTTGCTAAAGTCAAGGAACAATACGTCCACTGCTTTCCCTTCATCCACAGAGCCAGTTATCTCGTCATAGAAGGCAATTAGATCAGTCAGGCATGACTTGCCCTTGGTGAATCCATGCTGACTGTTCCTGATCACTTTCCTCTCCTCTAAGTGCTTCAGAATTGATTCCTTGAGGACCTACTCCATGATTTTTCCAGGGACTGAGGTGAGGCTGATTGGCCTGTAGTTCCCAGGATCCTCGTTCTTCCCTTTTTTAAAGATGGGCACTACATTAGCCTTTTTCCAGTCATCCGGGACTTCCCCGGATCGCCATGAGTTTTCAAAGATAATGGCCATTGGCTCTGCAATCACATCCGCCAACTACTTTAGCACTCTCGGATGCAGCGCATCCGGCCCCATGGACTTGTGCTCGTCCAGCTTTTCTAAATAGTCCTGAACCACTTCTTTCTCCACAGAGGGCTGGTCACCTCCTCCCCATGCTTTGCTGCCCAGTGCCGTAGTCTGGGAGCTGACCTCGTTTGTGAAGACAGAGGCAAAAAAAGCATTGAGTACATTAGCTTTTTCCACATCCTCTGTCACTAGGTTGCCTCCCTCATTCAGTAAGGGGCCCACACTTTCCTTGACTTTCTTCTTGTTGCTAACATACCTGAAGAAACCCTTCTTGTTACTCTTAACATCTCTTGCTAGCTGCAACTCCAGGTGTGATTTGGCCTTCCTGATATCACTCCTGCATCCCCGAGCAATATTTTTATACTCTTCCCTGGTCATTTGTCCAATCTTCCACTTCTTGTAAGCTTCTTTTTTGTGTTCAAGATCAGCAAGGATTTCATTGTTAAGCCAAGCTGGTCGCCTGCCATATTTACTATTCTTTCTACACATCGGGATGGTTTGTCCCTGTAACCTCAATAAGGATTCTTTAAAATACAGCCAGCTCTCCTGGACTCCTTTCCCCCTCATGTTATTCTCCCAGGGGATCCTGCCCATCAGTTCCCTGAGGGAGTCAAAGTCTGCTTTTCTGAAGTCCAGGGTCCGTATTCTGCTCCTCTCCTTTCTTCCCTGTGTCAGGATCCTGAACTCTACCATCTCATGGTCACTGCCTCCCAGGTTCCCATCCACTTTAGCTTCCCCTACTAATTCTTCCCGGTTTGTGAGCATCAGGTCAAGAAGAGCTCTGCTCCTAGTTGGTTCCTCCAGCACTTGCACCAGGAAATTGTCCCCTACCCTTTCCAAAAACTTCCTGGATTGTCTGTGCACTGCTGTATTGCTCTCCCAGCAGATATCAGGGTGATTGAAGTCTCCCATGAGAACCAGGGCCTGCAATCTTTTGCTCTCCCACCTGGGAACCTCAAAGTGGTTTATAAACATCCATTAGCAAAGCCTCACAGCCCACCTGCAAAGTGCCCAGTCTTGTCCTCATGCTACAGATGAGCGAACGGAGGCACCAAGAGTGAAAGTGATGTCTCCAAGGTCACACAGGGAGTCCGTGACTGAGCCAGGAAAGCAGGATGTTCAGCTGGAACCCCTCTATCCCTCGCATTCTTCTAGCGGGGTGGGGGGACACTGAAGTGAGTGGAAGTTACAGACATTCAGTCATCAGAGCCCTGCAGCATGACTGCATCTTGCTTGTGTCAAAGATGGACTGGGGCTGCACTCAGTGGCCAGACAGATAGCGACGCCCACCAGACTGCCTTGTAACAGCAGATGAGGAGAGCAGGAATATTTTCCACAGATGCTATAGGTCCCAAACTATCCAGTGGTTTCTCTCTATTTACCAAGGCCTGAAATGCTAAATCAACACCTACATCTGGCACCAAACAGAAAACAGTGCAAACCATGGCACATCAATATTCTATGCTGTCACAGCAACTCCTGTCTTCTGCACTGGCTTGAGCAGTTGGCTGCTTTTCCATTGGTACTCCTGTCTGTGGGACTCAGTAATTGCTCTGAAACACTGGAAGATAGCAGTCCTCATGCACTCTCTGCTCATCCAGTTTGCCAGTTATTAGTTTAAGTGTCTGGTAGGTGCGTACACAGCTTTCTCTGTTCAGTCTAAAGAGGAGAGAGCCAGGGCTGAACATATCCCAGCTGGGGTCATTCACATATTATGTCACACTTGCTGAACATCCGCTTTTGTTTTTTCCAGTGTAGAATTGCAGGCTAATGCAAATAACTAGTGTTTGCAGACAGAGTAAATCATGCGTTTAAACTGTCTGCTGGTTTCCCATTTCTGTGCCGCAATAGGTGAGCTCTTGGCTGTGCTTTGCTGCCTGCTGCCAAGTGCCAGGAATTATGTCATAAAATATAGTTATCTTTTCATGATTGGCCAGAGATTTTTTCTAGCCTTTTTCAGCTGCCATTTAAAAATGGAAAATAATTCAAAACATAAGCTATGCATTTTCTGCTCTGATTCCCCTGGGGGGAAGAAGTGTTCTGAGGGGGCCACCTGCCCCCCACACGGGGTCTGTTTTGTGTCATCTGTGGCACAATAGAGCAGAGCTGCATAAAAACACCACAATAAATAACACAATAAGCTGTGCTGTGCTGAAGGCATTGCCTTCTGCCTGGCCTGCAGGGGCAGCAGAGTCACACCCTACATGGAGGCCCAGGCCACTCTAGATACCTCACCTCCTTCGATGAGCCTTTCCTTAAAAGGGTCTGTGCAGTCCTCGTTTGACTCTGCATCTCACTTCACTTGACCCTTGACAATCTGTGAAACAAACAGTAGGTCTGGAACCGCTGGAAAATTTGCCCTAGTCAGTGGGGTCACAGAGCAGGTGCTCAAACCTATCCTTTCAGGAGGATGGAATTTACTTGCATTAATTTTGGATTATTACAGAGCTTTAATGAATTTCAAAAGCTTAAGTTTTATTAATAAAACAACATACAGGGGAAATGGTGACGTGCAATGAGAAGATTATTTAGGTTTTTCAGTTCAAACCGCGGTTCAGAATTCCATTCTGTGGCTTATTGCTCTGTGAACTCCATGGGTCCTGCAAGATCCTGCTGGTGAAGGAGATGCTGTCACAGGGTGATGCACTATTTAGGAGTCTCCTCTCAGGGCTGCCAGCCACAAGTGGCATTGGCTATCCTTTACTGCCCTCCTTTCTGATATGGAAAGAATAATTAGAGGGGTGTCCCAAGGAAGCCCCACCTGGAGAGCCTTCCTAGATCAGATCATGGCATAATCAGCATGCGTGCCTCAGTTTCCCCCTTCAGGTAACCCAATAACTTCACTTCAGTCTTTCTTGTTTCAATACCAGCCCTCCTTGGGGCTGGGATATTTTAACATAGTCTAAAGAGTCTTTAACAAAAAATCTAAATAGTTAGTCCATTTCTCAGCCCAGTGCAAGCAGTCATTAAAACTCGAGACATCTCATCCCTTGCTTCCCCATGTGCCACACACTGGCGCCTTCAGCCATGCCTGCACTGTTAGTCCTCTCCTGTCCTTGTTCCAGGACAGCCACCCTGGCCCTTCAAACTGGAGCACAACCCCACTCTTCCCAGCAGGAGCCCCACAGCCTCTGCTAGGTGCACCCCCGACCCTCACTGTTCCTCTGGGTCCAGCTCTCTGCTTTAGAGCTAGAAGACTACTCCCCCTGGTGCTGCTCCTGCCTGCAGCCCTCTCCCAGCCCTCCAGCCCTGGATCTCTGGCAGGAGGACATGGACTACCAAACCTCTCTTGCTACTTTCCTGTCCCCAGGCTTCTCCTCGGAACCCACCTTCTGCATCCTTCCAGGACTCCTCCAGTCCCCTGATCTCTGGCAGCTCTTACTTGCCCTTCCTATCTGAACCAGTCTGCTGTGGCTCACCAGGTCTCTCCCTGATCCTTGTAGACTCCAGGCGCTGCCCCCACTTAACTGGCCAAATGGGAGTACCTGCCCTGGCACAGGGGTGCTGGACCTACTTCATTGACTGGGGCCAGCCATCCTGTGACAGAGGGGGTCATACTGGCTCTGTGCAATCTTTTCACACAAAAAGGGGAAAACAGTTCAACAACCATCGCAGTCATGCTTCTAAAGCCCCAGATTTGCTTGCTTCATTTGGCGTTTTGCTTTAAAGAGAGAATTTGGTGCCATCTGGGGAGACCGAGTCCTTCCTTTATCAGGAAGGTACAGCATGGGCAGCAGCAGCAAAACAAGCTTCCCAGACACCCTCTCCCTGCTACATGACTTATCCCTGTCCTGCAGGGGCCAGCTCTAGAAATGACAGGGAGTTCTGTTTCTCCTTCCACCCAGTCCTTGGTCTCGCTGCTGCAACTGCCAGCAAGGGGGGAAATTCACCTCAGCTCCAACACAGTCAAAACCTGCTAGGATCCTACCAGCTCCTTTCCTGCAGGCTGTACAGCCAGCAGGTGACGATGACTATCCATCACTCCCAATGGCTCACATTCAAAGGAGATGCCTACAGGTGGAAGGCTCTGCTCTGTCTTGCAGTGTAATCCCCTGGTCGACCAGGTGAGGGTCCCAGGGTCTCTTTTTCAGAGAGTCAGAGGACTGGTATACCCTCTTCTCTCTCCTTTGTCCCCCCTGCAATATCCATGGAGCACAGAGTCCCCCCGTTCCATTCCCACCACTGCCTGCTCCAAAGACTCATTGACAAGCAGTGACCTAATTTATTATGGCTGCTAAGAATCGAGAGAAATGAAATCCAGGGTCTGTAATTAACTGGGGTCAGGCTGAGATGATTTATGACCCGAGGAATGTGCTCACTGCTGACACTGTCACATGACCAACGGTATCACTTGGGCCAGCAGGCGGCAAACCGTGGATCCAAATTCAAGCCTGGATTTTCAGAAAATATGCGAAATAATACCGACAAGAAGGAAGAAGGTGAGGGGGTGGGAAACAGGGGCTGTATTTAACCTACAGAGCAGGGTGCTTTCCCTGGACCTCTCATTCCAGGCTGTCAATCAGTTAAACCTCAAACCTTGATTTACCACGATTCAGGGGAGAGATGCTGCCAGGAATGGGCCCTTGCCAGGAAAATTTCATCTGTCTGGAATCTAACAGGAAAAAAGAGGCTTGGAAGTTTCAGAGGAAGCTGGGATTTGTGCCGGTTACAGCGCCTCTGTTTGTGTTCACTCAGCTGGCCCGTGTTAGCAAGTTAGGCTTGCCGAGGAAAAGCGTCAAACGTTTTTTCCATCACTCAAAAACCTTGAGCTTGATCCCAAGGCAGCAGGCTGCATCGTGTGACCTGTGACCCCAAACAGCAGGAGCCTTCAGCAGGTTTCCCCAAGCCTTGTGCTGGATATCTTAAATCAACAGCTCTGTTTTCTCTATGGGCTTTAAACAAAAAGATTACAGAAGAGTTACTCTACTTTCTAATTCAAGGCCCTTTAACACGCTTCAGAAGTTAAGTACAACATGAAAATAAATTAATTCAATTTCATTTTAATTTCCTTTTAAAATATTTTATTTTGTTTTTCTTCTTTCTTGTTCTGCCTCTCCCTTTTCCCTCTCTTGGGCCCTGTCCTGCTTGCAGAATGGCACCAGGATTCAGCCAGCCTGGAGACTGGCATGCCCTGGTGCCAGTGGCACGTCCACAGTAAGCAAAGCCCGAGTTTAATAAGCAGCCCTACAGCTTTGTGTTCCTGGGAGGGCACACGTCACTGTAGCAAGAGCAGCTGCAGTGGAATTACATGATGCGCGTTGCCAGGACTTGGAAGAAAGGAACACGTCTTATTGATAACTGATCAGTTTTTGCAAAGCTTATCCCAGCACACTGGGTATGGAGTGCAGGCGGAATGACCCTGGCATGCTGCTCAAGAGGCCCTCCAGAGCACCCTTGAGAAACCTGCACTCTGTCAAAGTCAGGAAACATTTGTGTTGCATGGAGTGATATAACAAGTGTGATCTTGTTTTCTTGTGTACTGCCTTTCTGTAAATCTGCAGAGGTAGCTGCCATTTTGTGTGGCTGAATTGATGCAGCATGTTATTAAGGAGGTCCGTACTCTATGTTCTCACTTACAGACTTAACTTTTGTTCCTTCTTGGTTTGCTGTTTTCCCTTTATCAAAAATTAAAGAATTTTATTCAGGATGAAAGTCCACGAAACCTGCTAAGGTATAAGAAAAAGTCCCCCTTCTCTCACAGCCACCTCCCCCTTCACCTTTCCCACAGCACCAGGAAAGTATTTCAATGCAGCTTTCATGCTGTTAGATGGTTTCTTATTTTTGGACAAATTCTGTTCCAAAACATCAAATGAAGCAATAAAACCTCAAAGTGCATCCCCCAACCCAGCAACATGCCCATGCTGGGGCAGCTGGGCCAAGCTGTGAGGCAGTGCATTTCATGGACTCAAACTCTCTCCTTGGGCTAAACGATGTGGGCAACTCAGCTGGTGAGAAAGGACCTGGCAGCTCCATTCAGGGCATGGGAATATTTGATGTGGCAGTAAATTCTTTATTCCTGGAGAGCTCAGCAGACACTCAGAAGCACCAAATAAAGCAAAGGGCTTAGGGGCCAGAGAACTATACTGAGAGCATTGGAGAGCTAGAGGTAAAGAAGGGAACTGACAGTGCCCAGTTGTTAGATGTACTAGGGAAAGAACTTCCCTTTAGCTGTATGACAAATGTGAGCAGCCATGAAATACAGAATTTCTCAGGAAATAAAATTAAGGGTCAGAGAGAAACTAAGAAAAAAGCCTGCACCAGGCAAGGACCAGTATATTGCCCTTCATTCCCTAGTAACCTGCATTGGGTCATATTAGCCTTTTATCAGAGCATTCCCATGTGGAGAAGCAAGTCTGCAGCTCGTATTAAATGCCCAGACAGGTGACAAGATCGGTCCCTATGTGATGAGTCACCTACAGGCTATGGTATGGTATGGCAACCCCCATTTTTTCATGTTCTCTGTATATATATCTTCCTACTGTATTTTCCACTACATGCATCTGATGAAGTGGGTTTTAGCCCACGAAAGCTTATGTCCAAATAAATGTCTTAGTCTCTAAGGTGCCACAAGTATTCCTCGTTCTTTCTACAGGCTGTAGTTCTCCCCGAGGAGCTGGAATCATCTGTCATATTCAAAACCTCTTTTCTAAATCTTATCCAGAATAGGATTAGTGTGTCCTGGACCCAGCATGGATGTGCAGGGGAGACGTGTGCTCACACTAATGGGAATTTAGCCTGTACTCTATCTGCCTGGTGCGTCTCTGAGAGATGAACCATGATGGAGGTTTCAGTGTTAGGACAGGTGAATACAGGAGGGACCCTAATGGGAGCTGCAAGCATTTGGTTTCATGCTGTCTCCCCTTTAAACAGTGGTGTTCTTCCATTCAGTGCTCAACTTCTGGCTTTGTTGGGAGCATGATCGTATGCAATTGGGCTTGATAGTCACCAGTGGCAGTAACCTTGGAAATGCTCTTAAATTCCAGCCATAGTGCTAGCACCTTACTACAGTACCAGTGCAAGGCAACATGCTGCAAAACGTATGGGTGGTACCTGAAGACACAAGGGAGGAAGTGGAGATGCAATGAGCAATTATCGCAGGGAATAATCCTGCTTTGGCAGGGAGATGGACAGCAGGAACTGACACAGCTCTCCCTTCTCTAAAGTCTGTGACTGACGGTGCCCTCCTGCATTGTTTCCTCCCTGGTTCAGAGGCCTCATGCGCTGTGCCCCATCTCCTCACTGCTGCACTGCGAGGAGTTCCTCCACAAACACCTTTTTCAGATTTGACACCCTCTCTCCCCACTGCCTGACTGGCTGTGATGTCTCCCAGCTGCAAAGCACATGACCTTCCCTCACACCGTGACACACACAGCAGATGCTACTTAGTTTGGATCCCACCAAATGAAGTTTCTTTTCTCCCCACCTTTGGGTTAGCGGCATGTGAGGGTTCTGATCATCCCTCAATCCCCATCCCCCACACTGCAGCCTCCAAATTCACATCCCCTGCTTGCCTGCCACAGGCTGGATCCAGTGACCCTCAGACCAGAGAGCCCAAAAGCCCTGCTCAGGCTCTTAGCAGTTCCCTGTCCCACCATCCCTCTCATTTTGGTTGATTTTGAAAGGCCATTTTGCTTGAAAGAAAAAAAATCTGCCTACTCTCCAGATTCTAACATTCAGTGCTTTTTATCAAAGAATTAAATAAATTCACTGCGCAGCCTGGGCAAGTCCTGCATTTCGCTGGGCTAAGATTTGCCCAGCTCTGAAATATGGGGAAGTGGGAAGGAGAAGGAGGGAGCCTATTCCAGCAGGAAAAACCTTTCACAAGGATACTTTCTCCCCAAATTCTGTTTCTCAACTTTGAGATGTCCCAACTCATAACAGGGAGAAGAGGCTTTTACTTCAACAGACAGCCCCATCCCCAAACACAGGCTCCAGGCTGAGTCCCAGGGAGCCCTGTTTATAAAAGCTTCCAGGTTTGACTGTGAGTTCCTGATGGGGCCTGCACCACCAGCCCTGCCTGATTACCCTGCCCATCACGCTGCTGGCTAGCCAGAAAGGGAGTTAAGCCTCTATCTGCCAGGCCCAGTAGGGGTACCCAAGGAGGCTACAGCTAGCTCTCAGGAAGAATGAATTAGCACCTGTAAAGCATTGGGAGATGCTGTGTAGTGGCAGAGTGTTGTTATTGGATGGGTCACGACAAAAAGTAATTTTCCCTATGCTGATACTCACACCTTCTTGTCAACTGCTGGAAATGGGCCACCTTGATTGCATTGGCCTCGTTAGCACTATGAAAGTAATTTTCCCTCCCTAGGGATTCACCCCTTCTTGTCAACTGTTGAGAATAGGCGACTTCCACGCAGGGGTGAAAGTGACCCGGTTTGGGCCGGTACTGCGTACCAGTAAGAACCCACACTGGACCATACCCAGCCCACATTCAACGTCGCTGCCCCTTCCCCCCGTTGGTGGCCCTGTCGGTAGGGTCTGTACCGGCAGGGCTGCTGCCAGGGGAGGCAAAAGGGGCCGACGTGGGGGGGAAGCAAAGGACCCTGCAGCGCTTTAACCTGCCCCTTCTGCCCTGACCTGGCCGCCAACGGGCCGGGGGGGAGGGAAAGGGAGCAGCTGCCCTGGGGCCGGCGATTTAAAAGGGGCCGGGGCGCTGGATGCCGCTGCAGCTGCTGCAGCAGCAGCGTCCGGAGCCCCGGGCCCTTTGAATCAATACGGGAGTCCCGGGAGGCATGGGCCAGGTGGCCTGGAAGGGCTGGCTGGGGGATGCTGACCCCCCCACCCCGCTTCTTCCACCCGAGGCCCCGCCCCTTCTGTGGGCCGGAGCCACCCCAACGCCATACCGGTAAGTGTCCTCAGTTACTTTAACCTCTGCTTCCACCTTAATTGAATTGGCTTGTTAGCACTGACCCCCCACTTGGTAAGTCAACTCCCATCTTTTCATGTGTTATAAAATATATTCTTCTTACTATATTTTTCACTCCATGCATCTGATGAAGTGGGTTTTAGCCCATGAAAGCTTATGCTCAAATAAATTTGTTAGTCTCTAAGGTGCCACAAGGACTCCTCGTTATTAGCAGTGTAATTGGAAACAGGCTGCACTTCCCAGGTTGGGATCCACATACTCTTCTTCCAGAGGAAGAGGGGCAGATGAAATCCCTAGTTATTACTGCCCCCATCCCTTGGCTCTCCTGCCAGGGGGACTCCTGAGCACTCACAGCTCCGGCCTGGGAAATGCTAGGAACATAACCTCAGCTTTATAAACCCTTATCTCCAGCCCTTGTCTGCGGGATTCAGTTACTGGATGCAGTGTGTGGAGATGAATATGTTTGGCCCTGCTCTTTGCTACCTGTACTTTCACTCCCAGCCAGGCAGGACAGAATAATGTGAGCTATTTATTCAGCTGTACCGCTCCCTGGATCCTGGGGAAAGAGGATGTGTTCTGGCCTCATTAATCACTTCATTCTTAGCCGGAATAAACAGGAGGAGCTGCGGGTGGTTGTCTCTGCTCAGGAGGTTCTGCAGGGCTCAGAGTTAGCTGAAAGGGAAGCCCCAAACAAAAGAACTCTGGCACTGGAAAACGCTGGGCTGGTCGAGCCCGAGGGTGCAATAGGGGGATGAGCAGCTCCCATCCAGATGGGCCAGGGAATGCCAGGCTGCCTGTCACTTCTTAATCATTAAACATACTAACATTTACAAACAAAGGTCTGCAAAGAGAGTAGCCCAGAGGCAGATGCAACAGGCCAGAAGGAGCTCGAGGAAAAAGGGGGGTGCATTACAGACTTCCTGCTTTATAAATCTGTGTGTCCCCAGCCTCTGCTTTTTGACTGGCTGCAGGAGTGCAGGATGTGGCAAGGCTGCAATGGGCCTCTGTGCTCTGTTAATCTGGAGTCAATCAGGCCAGTCATAAAAGCACAGACCCCTTCTTCAGAGCTGTTAACCTAACTTAACTATGCATACATCCTGACCCCAGGGAGCTGCTTCCTCCTGCAGACTCCCTTCCCCAGCACTGCACCCACAGGGCAGGCCCAAAAAGCAGCAGCAGCATTGCCCCCAGTGCGATGAGGAAGAAACCAAAACGTGCTACAGTCCGAGCACTCTTAGAGTCTGGCCTTATTTCACAGTGGCTCCATGTGAATCTGCTCCAGGAGAGTCTCAGAACCAGGCGCAGGGCATGACTCTGAAGTTGCTTCTCATTATCCTTATCTGACTCCATTCCAGCCACCATCAGAGGTTCCTTGTCCTTCCTTGAGTACAATTAAGAATTCCACGTCTTGACTTTCCAAGCTGCAGCCACTCCCCCCCCCCCCCACAACACTGATTCCCCTTTGCTAGGCCCAGCCTCCTCTCTTCCCTTCACATGATTATCCAGGGGAGAGGACTCTGCCCCTGCTCTTCTCTCCTCTACTCCCCACTGCTTCCGAGCTGGGCAGAGCAGAGAGATTGCGGGGTCACTCATGCTGCCCCATCTACCTGTTACCCTCAGTCTCTTGTCAAGAGCTGCCTTTTCCCTGCCGCTCCTGACTTGCCCTCTCATTGGTGGCATGGAGCTGGACAGAAGTGGGGCATGCAAACCCCAGATAGGGAGTGGGATGTCTGTGCGACTCTCTGGGAGAGCAGACAGGATCCAGCAAGTTCCTCTTTACTGAGAACTCCAGCACCGATAAAAAAGTCATCTGTAATGTTTGTGAAAAGTTCATCATTGCTGTGCATTTCTGAGGCTATTTTCTGTCCCTGTGACTTTCCCCTCCCCTGTCTCATTCCTCCCCGAGAACAGGAGCTGCTCTCTGCCAGTGGGCAGCGTATTCCCTCAAGGACTAATGCTCTGTGCTTCCTGTTATTCTCTGCTTCATCCCAGGTGGCAGGGGGCGGTGAACAGTGTGGCTTCTCAAACTGGGGGGATTTCCGTCCTGCCTGGAACAGCTGCTCGGCTCTTGGTTACCTTGTCCTCTAGCCCTCTCCTGGAGCAACACCCAGCTCTGGTCTCACATTTTCCCTCCATCCCATCATGCCTAGGAAGTCAATAGACATCTAATAAGACTCAAAGAGTCTCGTGGGAGATGCTGTAATGACATCCTCCTCAAATAAAGGATTTAGGAGAGATTTCCCAGAGTTAAAAACACATTTCCACTTGTAACATACACGTTTTAAATGTCTCTCCAAACCAAGCTGCCAGCCAAAGCAGGGGGCTTGAGCCTTTCCACAGAAAGCCCCATTTATCCCATGCTGTGGAGCAGGAGGATCACTATATCGAAAGTACCCTGTGAAGGCCAGTGAATCCTGTGGAACAGCAGCACTTGTCCCTATCCACGACCGTCCCAGAGTGAGGGGAACCCACCCAGTGACCCTGCTCATGGTGAAGAGACATCTCACCAGATCTGGGCCTGTGGGGTGAACGATCTCCAAAGACAACTACGTCTGGGGTGAGACTCCATGACAGTAATGGCTTTTACATCACCACGGAGATTATATGAGCTATCCAGTCGAAAATCTAACCTAGCCTGAAAGCTCTTTTCTAATTTGCCCCTAAAATGCCCTGCCCAGCTGTGGTGCCTGAGAAATAACAGAAAACAGCTGTCCAAAATTTTCTGAGCTGTTATGTCACTCCAACTGGCCCAGCCAACTGGAATATATCCTAACAAACCCATCCCCTGGAATAATTCACTCCAGCCCAAGAGGCACAGACAGAATTCCCCCCTCTCCAGGACTATGCCAGGGCCTTGCTGTGAAGGCTTCTGGTGGAATGCACTGGGCGATATAGTGGATATTGCATTCTCAGGGGATCAGGCATGCAATATACCCACATTTGGGACCATTTGGCCATTGTTAGACATCTGTGAACCTTAAACACGCTTGGAATTGCAGCTGCCATATGACATGACTGCGCTGGAAGGTCAAGGGCCCCCTGTAGCTCATCAGGAGTGAGATGAGTTGGGCCACCTCAAGGTTTCATGGGAATCAACATTCCCAGCCTCATTGAAGGTGGAAGCCCTTTAAGCAAAACAAATATTTTAACTTCATCCAGGTCTGGAAAGGGACTAAACACTTAGAGGGAAACAAACATACAGGTCAAGGGGGAAAGGATGTGGTGAGAAAGTTTGAAGTATTCCAGAGCTCTGCTAACTCTGTTGCCGAACATGAACATATGGCCGTGCCCAGCTCCACTCTGGGAGACCCAGTGCCACGAGTCCATGGGTGACAGGGCTCCTTCAATCACAGGCTCTGTATTTTACTTTTCCTGTTGTACTGTTGATGTCTAACGCCACACTGTGGCGGCTGGTGTGAGTAAATACTGAGGGATTCTAATGAAACTCAAACCTCAGAGAGTGCCTTTGAAAGAGAAACCCTTCCTCATCTCAGAGTCCCCCAGACCTCAGCCACCTCCCCTCAGTCTGCTCTGGTTCTGCTCAAAGACATGGAAAAACCTCCACGTTCCAGAGAGAGAGAGGAAGCCAGAATGGGGATGGGGTGTACGAACGAGTGGGTGAAAGTACAAAGAGTTACTGGCCTCAACTGGGAACACAAGGTACATGAAGTACCATCCCTGAACATTTCAGTGACATGTGGGCCTTTGAGTGCTAGATATTGCTTCCAATACTGCCATCTGGTGGTGGTGACTTATAGCACATCAAACTCCTGTCCAAACGCAGACTCACCACAGAAGTTAGAGAAGACCCGTTAGACCAGTCAGTCCATCTGACAGTACAGGATTGTTCCCTGCTGGGCATTTGCTAGTGTCTTTTTCCATTACTCACAAAGATTTTCCCTGGCTTTTCCCATACAAATAAATCACTGCTCAGGGAAGATGACACCATTTACACACCGCGGCCAACATCCCTACAAGTAAAAGTGCAGACCACACTACCTGCAAGCGTAGCCTGAATTAAAGCTGTCTTTCATGGAGTCAGTCAAAAATTTTCATATGAATTTTTGTTAGTTTTTCAAAACCAAATTTTTTCATGCACAATGTGCCTTTCTTGTTTCAATACATTTTTACTGAATTTTTAAAAATATTTTTTGCTTTCTGCAAAATCAGTTTTGGTACATGAAAGATTTCAATCACCATTTTAATAATGTTTCCTATAACATTTTCACACCCTCCCAAAAAAATCCCTTTAATTAATTGAACATTTTTGAAAACATGAAAAATGAGTTTGTTTTGAACATTTTGAAATTAAAACAAGTCCAAAATTTTACAACTTTTTCATTAAAATAGGTTTTAATTTTTTGACCAGCTTGTCTTTCAGATTTCTTTACAAGATGCATCTCTGCAGTTGGGGACACAGTCACAGTTTTTAATGTTACAAAATGTGTCCTGTCCAGATACCAACATAATCCAGACTATCCAGAGAGGAGGAGTCACTGGACAAACATAACAGAAACAGAAACACAGCTTATTGGTCACCAGTGCAGCCCTGAGTAAATCTCTGGGGTTTGTACATTTCATGGACTCTCAGAAAATAAATGCAATCAACAGCTGATAACTACCTCTTAATCTTAAATGTGTGTTGGGAGTGAGGAGGGGGACCAGAGCACCCAGGCCACATGGAAAACCCAGAGCTGTGAAAAATGTTCTTAGTCTCTGCACATCTTCCTCAGGCCTTGCAACATGGCTGAATTCCTGGCCATACTGCATCCCAGGAATGCCAACAGTCACCAGCCAACAGTCAATATCCCCTGTGCACTGTGTAAAAGCCATGGACTGGGTCTTACTGCTGTTCAGAGACTTCTCCCCTGAGTAAAGGGACACTCCTTGTGACAGCATGGAAGGATCCTTGCCCCTTCCCTCACCCCATGAATCAGGCCCTTTGTGACTCAGAGCTGCGTATACAGTTTCACTTGCTCACTTTCTAGAGGGTAAACTTGCAGTGTCTCCATTTAGCTGCAGTGCTCTAGAGCAGTGGTTTTCAACCTTTTTCCATTTGAAAACCCCTAAAAAATTCAAATGGAGTTGTAAACACCTTTGGAAATCTTAGACATAGTCTGCGGGCCCACAGTGATCCGTGAACCACAGGTTGGAAACCACAGCTTTAGAACAAAAAGAAAAGGAGTACTTGTGGCACCTTAGAGACTAACAAATTTATTTGAGCATAAGCTTAAGTGAGCTACAGCTCACTTCATCGGATGCAGAAATGACATTGAGATGCACCGACAGCATGCTTTTGGAGAGTGGCCTGTAGTGGACTGTGTATGTCATTGCAACCCCATCATAAGTTTTCAAAAACACAGGTATGGGTGTGGTTGGGAAGGGAGAGGGCAGTCCTGTGAAAAGTGCTGCGAGACCTTTAATGAGCCCAAAGGGTCAAGGCTCAGGTAATGGGCACTTCAGACATATGATGGTTTAGAGACATAAATGGTTCTTTAGAGTGATGCCGGAGGTTACTCTGCTCTGTAGTTGGAACAAAGCAGTCGGGGGAGGAGAAGATTCTGAGAATAGCCAAGCAGAGCAGGTTTCAGGAAATGGCAAAATATTCCTAGGTTTTGGGAGGGGCCTGGAACTGGAGCCAGGAGAAAGGCGAGCTCTTCTGGGGGAATCTGCTCCTAAACCACTCAGCTGCTTTTGAAAAGGCCCACGGGTTTATTTTAAACACTCTGCTTTGCCTTAGAGCCTGTGACTTGTTTGTTGTGACTTCCCCACTGCACAGGCATGACGCTGTAGAAATAAAGGACTAGCTCTTCAGCCACTGAATACTGGGCCCCTCCACTGGAGTGAATGGAGTTAATGCCTGCTGAGTATCCGGCCCAATGCGTAACAGCAACAGAAAGAACTTTGCTAGCAGCTCCCACTGTGTCCTGAGGGCAGTTGACATGCTGTATTGAAGTGAAAATCAGATGAGCTATTAAGGAAATGAAGAAGGTGCAAACAATTACACAGCACTCAATAAAAGTAAAGAAGAGGCACGCAAACGCAAACACCATTGGTGAGGAAGGTGTATGGGGCCTGTGTGGGGTAGCTAGTTGGGAGCAGAGGAGCTGTTAGCAGGTACTAGCAACTCTACCCATCATGGCTGAAGTAACCACCAAGAAAATCTAATCAATGAAATCCCTTTTAAGTTGGTTGGATCAGTGACCCAGAAAATAGCTCCCCTGCAGAAAAGGAAATGATAGTCAATAAAGTGAGAAGTCAATGGGAAAAATCTATTAAAGAGAGTGAGCTACCAGGAGACCTTTGGTGTTAACTGAAACCTTTTGGAAAGAAGCCACAAAACTCACAGCAGACTTTTAACCCTTCAAATCCCAGCTTGCCAAAGCACAACCAACATTCATGCCATGCATCTGGCAGAGGATATAATCCATGTCCTGGCTCTACCCCTGCCATCTCCTGCCAAAACCCTCGTGTGCCTGACAGCAATGGGGGATGGGGTAGGACTATCAGGCAGGCAGAACCTCAGGTTTTGAATCTCAGTTAAAAGACCCAGGCACATTAGGAATATATTACTAATGGACAGACCCTGCTGGGATTTGAAACCCACTACACTGTCCCCTTCAGAATACACGACCCAGCAGCAACCCTGAAAGCTGCTATGATATTTCTCTGTACTAAGGAAGGTGGTTTATTTTAGGCTGTGATTTAGGAGCAGAATCCCACCAGAAAGAGATTCCCCCGGAAGAGCTCGCCTTTCTCCTAGCTCCAGGTCCAGCTCCATTTTCTGCCCCCCTTCAGTGTTTTTCAGATGCTAATTAATGAAGCTTCATAGACCCCACCCTCCCCATGAGGCAGGTAATTGGGGTGGACACATCCCTTAGGGGAGGATTTATTAAAAGGGATACTCTATATCCTAGTAAAGAGGAGAAGATAGAAGCTGATAAAGTACAGGTAGGAGCTAAGAGTCCTATTCAATTATATCACATGAAGGCAGACAGCTAAATATTGACACATTTTATAAGTGCCTGTATACAAATGCAAAAAGTTGAAATACTTGGATAAGTGAACTTGAGTGCCTGGCATTAAACAAGGATATTGATATAACCGACATCACAGAAACTTGGTGGAATGATGATTATCAATGGGACACAGTAATACCAGGGTACAAAATGTGTAGGAATTTTGTCGTGCTTGTGGGAATGGCGCTATATGTGAAAGAAAGTGTAGAGTCAAATATAGTAAAAATCTTAAATGAATCAAACTACCATAGACTCTCTATGGATAGGAATTCCATGCTTGAATAATAAGAGTATAGCAGTAGGAATATACTACTGACCACCGGATCAGGCTGGTGCTGGTGATGCTGAAATGTATAGAGGGGCTACACAAACAGAAAACCCAATAATAATGGGGGATTTCAACTATCTCCATATTGACTGGGAAAATGTTACCTCAAGACAAGATGCAGAGATAAAATTTCTAGACACCATTAATGACTGCTTCTTGCAGCAGCTAACGTTGGAACTCACAAGGGGGGAGGCAATTCTTGAGTTAGTCCTAAGTGATGCACAAAATCTGGTCCAAGAGGTGCATACAGCTGAATCACTCGGTTATAGTGACCATAATGTAGTTAAATTTAACATCCCTGTAGATGGAAGATATCAAAGAAACCTACCACAGTAGCATTTAACTTCACAAAGACAAACTACACAAAAATGAAGAGTCTAGGTAATCAGAAATTAAAAGGGAACAGTCACAAGAATGAAATGCCTGCAAGCTGCATGGAAACTTTTTAAAAACACCATAAGAGAGGCTCAAACTATATGTATACCACAAACAAAAACAAAACAGTAAGAAGACCAAAAAAAGTCACAATGGCTAAACAACAGAATAAAAGAGGCTGTTATATACAAAAAGATCCCTTTTAAAATTGGAAATCAAATTCTACTGAAGAAAATAGAAAGGAGCATAAACTCTGGCAAGTCAAGTGTAATTAGGCAGGCCACAAAAGAATTTGAAGAGCATCTAACAAACGCCACAAAAACCAACAATTTTTAAAGTACATTAGAAACAGGAACCTGCCAAACAATCAGTGGAGCCACTGGATGATCAAGTTGCTAAAGGAGCACTCAAGGAAGACAAGGCTGTTGCAGAGAAGCTAAATGAATTCTTTGCATCAGTCTTCACTGCAGAGGTTATGAGGGAGATTCCCACACCTGAGCCATTCTTTTCTGGTGACAAATCTGAGGAACTGTCCCAGACTGAGGTGTCAGTAGAGGAGGTTTTGGAATTGATAATTGATAAATTAAACAGTAATAAGTCACCAGGACCACATGGTATTCACCCAAGAGTTCTGAAGGAACTCAAATATGAAATTGCAGAACTGCTAACTGTGGTATGTAACCTATCACTTAAATCAGCTTCTGTACCAGATGACTGGAAGATAGCTAATGTGACACCATTTTTTTAAAAAAGACTCCAGAGGCAATCGTGGCATTTACAGACTGGTGAGCCTAACTTCAGTACCAGACAAATTCGTTGAAACTACAGTAAAGAACTGAACTATGAGATGAACACGATATGTTGGGGAAGAGTCAGCATGGCTTTTGTGAAGGGAAATCATGCCTTGCCAATCTATTAGAATTCTTTGAGGGGGTCAACAAACATGTGGACAAGAGTGATCCAGTGGATATAGCGTACTTGGCCTTTCAGAAAGTCTTTGACAAGGTCCCTCACCAAAGGCTCTTAAGCAAACTAAGCAGTCATAGGATAAGAGGGAAGGTGCTCTCATGGATCAGTGATTGGTTACAAGATAGGAAACAAAGGATAGGAATAAATGGTCAGTTTTCACAGTGGAGTGAGGTAAATAGTGGGGTACTCCAAAGATCTGTACTGGGACCATGAATTAGACCCCAGGAGTCTTGACCTGTACTTTGGGATGTATAAGTAGGGGCATAGCGAGCAGATCGAGGGACGTGATCGTTCCCCTCTATTCGACACTGGTGAGGCCTCATCTGGAGTACTGTGTCCAGTTTTGGGCCCCACACTACAAGAAGGATGTGGATAAATTGGAAAGAGTCCAGCGAAGGGCAACAAAAATGATTAGGGGTCTAGAGCACATGACTTATGAGGAGAGGCTGAGGGAGCTGGGATTGTTTAGTCTGCAGAAGAGAAGAATGAGGGGGGATTTGATAGCTGCTTTCAACTACCTGAAAGGGGGTTCCAAAGAGGATGGCTCTAGACTGTTCTCAATGGTAGCAGATGACAGAACGAGGAGTAATGGTCTCAAGTTGCAATGGGGGAGGTTTAGATTGGATATTAGGAAAAACTTTTTCACTAAGAGGGTGGTGAAGCACTGGAATGCGTTGCCTAGGGAGGTGGTGGAATCTCCTTCCTTAGAGGTTTTTAAGGTCAGGCTTGACAAAGCCCTGGCTGGGATGATTTAACTGGGACTTGGTCCTGCTTTGAGCAGGGGGTTGGACTAGATGACCTTCTGGGGTCCCTTCCAACCCTGATATTCTATGATTCTATGATTCTATGACCCCAGGTCCCCTTCTCTAATCCCTATACACCATTCCCGCCCTAGAGCCAGAGATGGAATGAGCCCTGTATGCATGTGGGTAAGTGAGGCCCCTGCCAAATCTGAATCAGTTAATTGTTCCTGTCACAGTAGCCAGGACCCTGATCTGCCCTGACAAATTCCCGCCTTTGAACCTACAGGGCCTGAACCTTTCTGTTTCGGTAGTGGCTCAGGCTAGAGCACAGAGGGGCACATGTGCTTACACCAAAGGAAGTGTCTTATTAAAGGTGACTTGGAAGAGTCAGCCTCTGGGGGTAGTGAATCCCACAAGGTTAACTCTGTAAGTGCCACTGCCTGACAGCAGAAAGGCCACCCCTTCTTCTTCCTCATCAATTAAAGGGAGTGGGGATGCCCACCCCCCAGCTTCACCCCCAGGCACCAGAGAAATGACAGGGGAGATTATTTCCAGGTTGTTGTCTCCAGTTTGATTTTCTCCACTCTAATTAGATTGTGAGCGCTTTGGGGCAGGAATCGAGCCTCGCTGTTTGTGCCTGGCCTGGCACAATGGGGCCCTGAGGAGCTTGATTACTATGATCCAATCCAGTGATTCTGTGCAAGGAGCTGGACTGAGAGCCCTGGAGGGCAAGGGCTTCTGTTTGTTCATCGAGCAGTGTCCTTCAGGTGTGCCTTGCCCTGATCCAGAGGGCCTTGCGCTAGGGGGCGAAAACAGGCACTGGGGCTGGAGTGGCCTGAGCTGGTGCAGTGTGTTGCTTTGGCTCCCCAGCTCGCTCTGCTGCTGGTGTTGGATGCTCTCCTTTGTTGCTCCTACCCTGTTAGGGCCCCACTCCTGTAGCACTTCTCCCCCCGTCACAGCAGAGAAGAGAGCAAAAAATTAAATGCTGAAGCACTGGGACTTGGAAGTAAGAGACAAGAGGGGGGAGGAGGAGGAAAGTGCTCTAGCCCTATTCTCTTCCCGGCAGGTACAAGGCGCTGGAACGGAGGATGGCAGACTGCTGTCTGCTCCCATTTCCCTTTCTCTTCATTTTGTCTTAGCACTTCCCGAACAGACACATCTCTATTTGCTGCCACAACTGCCCTGGTGCATTATAACAAGATGACAATCAATTAACTGCTCACTCTATTGCAATAAAGAAGCCACCCAACCTTATATAACTCTTTTTAATTGTTTTCTTACATTATAACATTTTGCTAAACTTATTCTGCCATAAGTTATATCGTTTAATTTCTCAAAGTGCTAATAATTTAATGGCTTCCTTCCTGAAGACAAAGTGCCTGAACTGTCTTCTCCCATTCAGAAGATTATAAAAAAGGAGCTGGCATGAATACCTAAAAGGGCCATTTTGGCTGGAAAAGAGGTTTCTCCGAAGTCTCTATGTTGAGTCTGAGACACAGTTGCAGAGGCGCAAAACACCTGTCCACTGCTGTCTCCTTGTGACTAGGGTATACGTGAATTGTAGTCAGTCACCTAATTACAGGATTGTTCTGTAAATATCGAGTCTCACACGCAGAATCCTGTGGCTGTTGGGAAGCTCCTTAGTGCCACGAACCACCCCTTGGGAATGAAAAAGGAAATTTCCTTCAAGTTGCTAATAAGACCTTTCATGCTGCTACAAAGCTTAGACAGATTAGTCCGTAATTCGCAGTGCAATCACTTTACACTTTATATAGTTGTGCTTGAAAAAGTGAATTTACTAGCAGGCTTTGATTAATAATTGGCTGTCTGCAATTTAGACTTCCCTAGTCCTCTGCCAATTGTATTCACCCTGTTTCTAGGAAGGTGGATTGATTATACTAGTGCTGTTCCTGGCCTTCCCTAGGCACACACCTCTCCTAGTTCCAGATTCTGTCTGCAGATGAGTTATGATGGGGATGCCATCAAATATCCTTCTAGGAATTGGGATTGTTTCACTTAACAGTTCTGGCTCGACTTAATGCTTCAGGTCACAGGGTTACAGACCCAGAGGGCAGTGTCCAATTCAGTCAGCTCTCTGACAGTGACACATCCTTGGGGATAGATCAACAGCTAATAATCGGATTACATTATTAAAATGAAATAACGTATTAAATGGTAAGAGGCAGTTGAGTCGCTAGGACTCATGCAGCCTGACCGCTTTATCTTCTTACCCTACCACATCTCTGAAGGTCAACAGGGTTATGGCAGGTAGGTTCTGGAATGGGAGATCTCCAAGTAATATCTAGGCCTGCTAGAAGTAGTGTTGCATTACTGTCCTTTGAGCTAGTACCCGAGCAAGGTGGTGAAGGGCATAGTCATCCCAGCTATAGACAGTTGCCTGTGGTGTAAAATCATGGTCCTGATTCTGTGTGGTTCTTGAAGGTCCCATGACACTTTGTGTAAGCGTTGGTGTGTGAACTCCACCGCCCTGATCAATTTACAGTTCTGCCAAACTAAACTCTGCACTGCAGTTTCAGTTGGGTGCAAGACTCTTCTCTTTTTCTGTGTGTCACATTCCTGCTTGCTGCTAACCAGTGGCTATGTTACACACCAGATTTTCAGTGGCAGCTAGTGTGACTGTGTGTAGTTTGAGTTAGTAAGTGCTTTGGGATCCTGCAGAATGAAAGGCCCTACAGAAAATATAAATCGTTTTTGTGATCATAATTGTAATCCATCTTTCTGTAGCATTCACAGCTGGGAAGGCATGTGGTAGGAGCATGAATTTCTTCTGGTTTAGGGATTTCACTTAACAAATTCCACAAGTAATAACAGCAGCTGGGATCTCATCTTTGGACCTGATTCCTGTTGATCATGACAAAGAACTGGCCTGATCCTGCAGTCCTTTATGCAAGCAAATTCCAGACAAAGTCAATGGATCTTTTTCCGCATGAGGACAGCAAGATGATTTCTAATATTGATATGATAGATAGCAGTGGACAAGTCTAGGTAATACTTGCTCTGTAGCCCTCACTGGTACTTTGGAGATGTTTCATCTGTGCTGTGGCATAATGAACTCTTCCAAAAGCAGCCCAGATTAGAGAGAGAGCCATTTCTACTGCTGAATGAGATCTACAAGAATTGCCACAACACCGAGCTCCCAGTCCTAAAGTGATGGCTGCAGCAGAAATGCAATAGGTTAGGTAGAGGGCTATGTATAAGAATGAGAGCGGAGCATAAACTCACACAATGCTCCTTCTCCTTGTGCTACTCCATAACAGTAAGGAGAGCTCAGCCCTGAGCTCCACACTCTGCTGCCACTCTCTTCCTGGAGCAGGTCAGGTCAGGGCATGCTCAGCAAGATTCCTGCCCAAGTCACTTCATATCAGGCTGCAGGGAAGACACCCGCCTGCCCAAAGGGCAAACAGTACAGGCTTGTCAGCAGAGCAAACCCACTCACACACGCAAGAGCTATCAGCAGGGTTTGCCCTGCAGACCTCCCGCACCACAGCGCACTCCACCGGCAACAGAGCTAAAGGAGTAGCCGAGTGAGCTGGTAGCAATAATAGGGTGCTGTTTTTGAAGTAGGGGACTGGCCACTAGCAGGGGTTAGAGCAAACTCTTTGCCAGTATCTTACATGAACATCCATGAAAATGATAACCAGGGACTTTGGGTCAGTCCTTCTGGGGACAGCCCCCTTGGGCAATGCTCATTCATCTGCTGGAGTTTCCCCTTTCACAATCAACTACCCCTTCCGTTTCAGCTCCTTGCAGTGTCAGAAGCCAACTTGCTGTCTCCAGTCACTCGCCTCTTCCTGCAGAATGAGAGATGGAGGCAGCCCAGGCTGGGAAAGGGTTAGAGAGGCAGGCTGCTCCTTTCTGACCGCCCCGTGCCTGAAGGCTGCCATGTGTGCAGTTCCATCCCACACCACACACAGGCATTGGAAACGTGTCTCTAGTGTTAGGATTTCTGTGTTTTCTCAGATATCACAGCATCTTGCTAGACAAAGATGGCTAATAGCAATAGGCAATGAGTAGACTTAACACCTTATTCAGGATATTCCTGTCCAGGGAACAACCGGGTATTGAAGAGTGGCTGGGCTGGTTTCACTCCAGATGTTAGGAAACCTGAGCTCTTCATCCAGCTGTGTATTATTATTTTTATAAAACGTAAAGGTCTGTTCATGCCTCCCTCCTGAAAAACAGGCCTTTTTTTCAAAATTCAGTTTGCCACATTTTTAAGACATTTGCCATTTGTTCCTTTTGTGTCAGGATCCATGACTGAGAAATCTGCATTGTACTAACCACAAATGGTGCGATTTACAGGGCAAGGAGCTGAGAACCCAGAACTGGCTTTTCTCAGACCAACAGGCTGAGGAGGCAGGTGAATGGGTTGGGGGGGTGGACTTAGCACAGAACTTAAGTGCTACCTAAAAATAAACAAGCCACCAAGCAGTGAAAGAAACATCGGACTCAGGTGACATAGGTCTGATTGTTTGGGGTAAATCCATGGCTAGTCCTGAGGGAGCAAGAGCCAATTGCCCTCTGTTTTATATTTCCCTTCAGTACTTCCACACTGGCAGAATCCCAGTAATTAATCATCCTGAGTGTTAATTTCTGGGCTGGGAAGGATGGACACCGGAACCATGTGTCCAAGCCCAGTTGCTTGGGACTTTGTTAACTAGACTGGACAAACTGAAAGAACAAACACAACAGGGACCAGTTCGGGTCTGGCAGGAGGGTGAATTGGATGATCTAATAGGTCTCTTCTATCTATAACTTGTATGACTCTATGATTCCTTAGCTCAGTCGGAATTTTCCCATCCTGGCCTCAGCTCCTTTTGCACAAATGACACAAGCCCTTAGTGTTTTCCCCACTCCTGAATGATGCAGTGCCCTGCAATAAGAATGTTAATGTCTATTTTGTTTCTATTTTATTTGTATGAGAGTTGAAGAAAAGATTTGCTTGCTAGCTTGCTCTGGGGCATGAGTCTTCCCCAAAGCTATTGTTGTCATTGAGGGATAAATCAGAGAATTGACCTTGCTAGTGATAAGTAGCCTCTGTTTCACATTGAGACACTTAACTCACCAATGAGGTCAGCCGTCCCTATGATAATTACTGCTTCATTCTATTACTGCATCTCTTGTATCGTAGCGTAATGGGTTTCTTTGCTCTTAAGGCAATGTGCTACCTGCTTTTTATTTCCAGTCTAGGAGCTCATAATATGAGTGAAACATCTCAAATAATTGGACTAAATTGCCCAGACCAATGGGGGAAAGACATCTTTTTAGTTTTAGTCGTTTTTATGCTTTTGCTCTCTTCCTTGCTAATTACAGCCTGGATAGAAGTATCGGAACCCAGAAGAAGCCTGGTGAATCCTGGCCATCATAGCTCGGGCATTCTCCAGAGACCAAGAAGTGCAACAACCAGTCTGTTCCCACTATTGCAAATCCCGTGCATTCAAAACGCATAAGTCAGGCCCCCAACACTCATGAGATTGGCTTGAAAATCATAATTTTTTTAACAAAAAAGATAAATTGGGGGTTCTGTTTATGGCTTTCTGGTTTATGAGCCTTTGTGGTTCATGTTTTCCACCTTTTCACTGCTACAAACTAGTCAGGAGCTGGGGTTTTAGGAGGAACACCAAATATCTCTAGACTCACAATAAAATCTTGAGAGTTGTCGACACTGTGTTCCCATGGATTTTCCTTTGACGTTTAGTGTTTACGCTGATCCACTGCAAGACGTGAGGCTGAGGCTGTTCTCTAAAGGGAAACATGAATCCAGAGGGTGAAGTTCTGCTCTGGGTGGAGGGCACCAGATCGAGACCCAGCATCCAGGGACCACTTGGCCTCCTCCTAGCACACTGCACAGGAGGGAATTGAACCTAGCAGGAACATACAGGCCAAGCTCCCCTAGGAGGAGGAGTCATTTCTTAGAATTCCAGCAGTGAAGTGGGGAAATCCCTATGATGACTGTTCCTGGTGGGATTCAAACTTCAGCCCAGCAATTAATTAATATTATCTACCTCAGTGGTCTCCAAACTTTTTGGCTCGCGCACCCCCAGGATGAAGTCCAGAAGACCTGCCACAGACACGCCTCCGATGGAAGAAGACTGGAAGACTTACCGCAGGCGGGCCGCTGACAGAAGAAGAATGGAAGACTTATCGCAGGAGGGCCGCCGGAGGGGAACATGAGCCGTGGACGTGCAGAGCTGCCACTGAAGAAAAAAAACGGCAGAGTGCCGTCCGGCAGCGCTTCTGCTGCCGCACACCCCCTGGGACCATCTTGTGCACCCCCTGGAGTGCGTGCACCCCAGTTTGGAGACCACTGATCTACCTAACTGACTTATATGGCACTTTGCGCAGGGCTCAAAGCGCTTTGAAGCATTGCAAACTTTGGATCAGATCCTGCTTCTGCTGAATCCACGGCAAAATTCTCACTGAATTCTCACTGGCAGAAAGATTGGGCCCTATATACCATAGCTACGAGGAATCAGACGGCTCTCATAAATATAGATATAGATGTAGATATAATCTTCATACCATGTATGCATGCACACAGATACACAGGCATGCACAAACACACATACATATATACACATTTGCACAAGCGTGTCTCATCCAGGTGTAACAAGGCCCCAATCTAGACTAGTACCTCTGGGCACTACTGGAATACAAATAAATGATCAATAAAATAATAATAATTAATGGTAGCCTTGCAACAAATTTTAATGAATCACAGTGAAAAATGGCATCACCATCCAGTTAGTGAAAAGGGTGACTACTATAACACACACACGCCATGTGACTCTCTCACATATTTGTTCACACTTGCTCACAGTGGGAAAAGGGAAAGGGAAGCAGTAGCTTTGCAGTAGACTGTCTGTACAACACGGACGTGACCCTGGACCCTGTAGAACATTTGCTTGCAGCCTGAAATGGGGTTGGCTTTGTTTTAGGCTTTATATCCTGTGCAGGTGAGACAGACCAGACCAGGGACTCAGAGAAGCCCAGGGCCAGGATCTGGGATTCTGACAGCCTGGGGCCACAGTATTGGGAGTATACCACCTTTCCACCTCTTCACACACTGGGATAAGCAGCAACAGGGCCCTTCCATTCCCTTTGCCCTGACAGCTGCTTCCAGAAAGCCTGCCACTAGCCATCCTCTCTCTAACATGCCACAAGGTGGCAGCCTCTCAAAGCATTACTGCGGTGGCTATGCTGGTTTGGCTCAGGGTTCTGCACTCAGAAGAGTTAAAGGTCATGCTCTGCGGTAACCCAGAGGCTGTGAGGACGGTGATTCTCCGGCAATACTCAGGGCTGTTGTTATGGGAGATTATACTAATTTACATCACAGCCCCCCTCATCCTAAAGGGCTTTACAGAGTGCAGTGTGGGTACACACCGGAATCACGCTGCCACTGCAGGGCAGCCAGCTCTTGTGTGAAGGCTGATAACACACTGCATAGTAAGGCAGCTTAAGGCAAGGACACCAGGGAAAAGCTCCTGTGAGAAGACTCTGAATCGCCACCATCTCAATTGCAAGGGCTAAGGGAACCTTGCCAGGTTTCATACCTGTGACACCAAGGGATCTGGGCGGATGAACTAATGCACATGCCACTTGGTATCTGCCTCAAGTGCTCAGGACATGTCTTGCACAAAACTGTTTCTTACAACAGTGGGTCAAAGCCAGCACCCCAGCGAGTTGGCTCCTAACGACCACAGCTATGGCTTTGTTACTGCCTAATCTGGGATAAACCACTACTGTGGGGCTGAGTAACACGCTCTTGTTTGGGGTGACAAGCACTGTTGTGCACAGGGCTGGTGTCCCGAGAGTGAAGGGACTTAAGTCCTGTGCTAGCTCTTTGCACAGGGTTGAATTTCACCCTGATTCCATCTTATTCAAGGCCTGTTAAACCCAGAAGCATCCACTAGGTGGCAAGCTTCTGGCCAGAACAGAAAGGACAGGCCTTAGGGTCCCCAAATGCTTTCAGCATCCAGGTGAGGACATGTACCCTTCTTAAGCCTCAGCAAAGCAAAATATCTCCTTGGGCCGTGCCCACTGGGAGCTCCATGTCACGTGCAAGCTCTGCAGCTACAGGGTGCGCCCTAGTTCTTCCTCTGGCAGCAGGCATGGAGGAGAGGAAACCAAATTTGCTAGACACCCACCCACACAAACATGCCTGTCCTGACTCTCCCTCCTCCCTTGGCAGAGTAGGGTCCTGTGCATTGCAAAGCTGGACCCCCTGTTCCTCTCAGTGCCTCTCCTCCCTCCATGGAGCTGGCTTGGGGTAGCCAGGGTGGAGAACAAAGCCTGAGGTGGCATGGCCATTGGGAGAGGAGAAGCAGGTTTATCTCACTTCTCTGATTCCTCCAGCCAAGATCAGTGAGTGTGTTCATGGAGCACCCTCCAAAGGAGAGCAGAACTATTCATCTTTGGGGCTGAGAACATGAGCAGGGACACATAGGCCTGTGTTGCACAGAGCATTTATCTGCAGAACCTCTGCCTTGTCCCCTTCCTTCCTGGGGGCTCTGATGAATGTGCATGGAATGCACATGGTGAGTTTCATGCTGTGGAAACGTGAAGGGCTGCAGTCAGTTTGGACACATGAGTGGGACAGCCACCTTCTCAACACCCTGCAGCTGTCAGAGAGGAAGGGAAACACTCCCATGCAACAGTCTGCCACTGAAATCATAGAATTATAGGTAGGGCCCTACCAGATTCATGACCATGAAAAACACGTCATGGACTGTGAAATATGATCTCCCCTGTGAAATCTGTCTTTTACCCTATACTATAAAAGTACCCAATATTATATGGTAAAACTATACAAAATACACAGCATTTCTCAAACTGGGGGTCCTGACCCAAAAGGAGTCACGAGGCTATGGTAGGGCTCATGGTATTGTCACTCTTCCTTCTGCACTGCGGCTTGTGGCAGCGCTGTCTTCAGAGCTGGGCGTCAGGACAGCAGCTGCTGCGCTCCAGCCACCCAGCTCTGAAGGCAGTGCAGAAGGAAGGGTGGCAATACTGTGACCCCCCTACAATAGCCTTGCGACCCCCTTTTGAGTCAGAACCCCCAGTTTGAGAAACGCTGAGTCTTAAGGGCTTTACATGTTTATAGCTTGCTGTTTTCAAATACATATTCATGTTTTGTTACAACACTGTGACATTTAAGATTTAAATATCTGAAATCATGAAATTCAAGATTTTTAAAATGCTATGGCCATGAAATTTACAAAAATGGACTGTGAATTTTGTAAGGCCCTAATTATAGGAGGTGGTGATGGGAAAGGCCTGTTTGGTTATTCTGTCCCTCCCTGAGGGCTCTGTGCAAGATTACACCTTACAGTACCTTCTCCAGGGCTTCCTCCACTCTCAATGGAGCTTTCGCCACTTCCATAATCTAGGGCACGCTGCGAGGAAATGTTTTCTGATATTCACTGAGTCACGCCTAGCTATGCCCTAACCCGTTTCTTCCCCTCCTTGCCTTTTATGCCCTTCACATAACTGTAGATGGTTAACATCACCTCCCTTAACTGACATGAAAAGGAGTACTTGTGGCACCTTAGAGACTAACAAATTTATTTGAGCATAAGCTTTCGTGAGCTACAGCTCACTTCATCGGATGTATCCGATGCTCAGATAAATTTGTTAGTCTCTAAGGTGCCACAAGTACTCCTTTTCTTTTTGCGGATACAGACTAATACGGCTGCTACTCTGAAACTTAACTGACATGTGGCCACGCTGTACGTACTCATCCTTTAATATCCCTGCAGACCCCTCATATTTGTTGACTAGGTGGCACAGTCACCTGTTCTAGATCCGAATGAACTAGAAACCAAATTCTCAGGTATCAGGCCCTATAAATTAATCTTCCCATCCATCGAGTCTGAACTGTGAGCCAAGCTTGTATTGAGGCTGCTTCTAGCACTAACAGCCTGTCTGGTCCAGCAAGCCATGGCTACATCCCTTAATCATAAAGTTGTGATGAACTTTAAAGGCAACCCTTTTCTCCAGCCAGTTTGACTTTGACACGGGCGTAGGGTGTCAGAATTCTGTTTCCAAGTGGAACTGGACACGCCAGATCTGAAACCTTAGCAATGAAGCAAAGGTTGATGTTCCAGTAATATAACTAATAACTGACATTTGACACCACCAGGGGGGTGGCTTCGGGAGACCACATATAACAGACAGGACCTGGATGACATAATCTTTGTCTGAATTTGGCTTTTTTATTAAATGTTTCACACCAGTTCTAACATGGGTGCTGTCACTATATCACTGTATAGTAGACATGCTCTGAGCTGAGTTAGGGGAACAGTGGTTAAAACAACAGCAGCTCCATAAAGCCTGGCTCTTTAGCTCAAGTGTAGAGGCTCATGCTTTCTGCTCTGGAGATGCCTGGTGTGTCAGCCAAGACACAGCCTCATGAGTCCCATCCTCACCTCTTCTGGGGTTTAAATGAATGTAGAGGCCTGGCTATTGCTTCTCAAAGAACTGCCTTCCCCAACCACAGCCGTAGCACATACAACAGTGCCTAAGGGGGGGAGGGGGGACTGTTGTAGCAAAATTGCACCTTGGAGGTAAGAAAAACTTGTGCACAAGCAAAACAGGAAGGCATTTCTAATTAAAGCCTTGGATCATTTTTCTGACTCAGACCTCTCTGAACTGGCCTAGATAGACCCACGAGTAGAGCAGAGAGCAGTCTCTAGCTCCCTAATCAGTTTAGTTAATTCTTTAAAGTGATTTTCTTTGAGATGTGGATTTTCGAGGAATATGTGGAGAGGCTCTGTCAGGTGGCAGAGGTGGCTTTTCTTGTTCTTCTTTCCCTGCCTGTCCTGGCGTGTGTGTGTGTGTGTGTGTGTGTGTGTGTGTGTGTGTGTGTGTGTGTGTGTGTGTGTGTGTGTGTGTGAGAGAGAGAGAGAGAGAGAGAGAGAGAGAGAGAGAGAGAAGCGCCTGCATTGTCAGTGTCAAATATTCACACCCGTGGAAGGCAGTTACGCTTGATGCTGCACTACGCTGCTGCGCACCTTGTGTGTCATTCGTGCCAGTGCAAAGTGGGTGCACATTGATGCCTGTCTGATCCAGGAGTGTTTTACACCCAATTTGCACTGGGGTAAATGATTGCACAAGGTGCAGGGCAACAGAGAGTCAGCCCTTGCCTATGGCTTTCGGTTCCAAATGTTTCAATTTTCAACCATTGCTCCCCCCATCCTTCCCCAAAATGGAAAAAATTATACAATAAAATGTAATTGTGGGGGAGGGGGCTCCTAAAAGAGGCTGAGCCAGAACTTGAGTTGCTCTAGTGACCCTACGGTAAATAAAACATCATCTGCCTCCCTGTCTTCTGCGCTACATTCCCTTGTAGTAAAGGGAAGGGGCCAGAGGCTCCCATTTCTGTTCTGTTTTTAGCCCTCTTGAGATTTCCTTGTCCATTTTTCTCCCTCGTCCTGGCTTTAGGGGTTTTTTTTGGCAGCTCTCAGAATTAGATTTGATGTGGACTGAGATTTTCATAAGCAAATATGAGCCAAAATCCTAGTTAATCTCGAAATTCCTCAGCAGGCAATACCCTGGCTTACAAAGCACTGCTCAACCTCTAGCCTCATAACACCATTTTCTGCCCTTCCTTAGTGTGAAAAGTAACAGCCTTCAACACCTACTTACTAATGCGAGTGGAGTTCCGCTTAGGAAAAAGTTTGTCCTCACTGCACATAACTGCACCTCCCTCCCTCCACCGCCTTTCGACTACAGGCCAATGACTTCACTTCCTTAGGGAATGCAGACTCTTTACCCTGAGGGTTTTTACAAAAAAGAGAGAAATCTGCTCCTGAATATTTAGGGCTTGATTATCTTCTCATTTGCACTGTTGTAAATCAGGAGCAGCCCCAATGAAGCCAGCAGAGTTATACTGGGATAAAAACTGCTGTAAGTGAGACAAGACCCCAGGCCCTAAAACTGTTCTGAAGTCCAGTTCACCGGAAAAACTTCTTTTCTCCCTCCAGGCTGGGCACAGGTGATGGGGGAAGGGAGCATCACTGATGGATGCTGTCCCCGTCCTTGCCCCCTGCCAGATGTTTTCATAGCAGCCATGGAGCCGCCCACTCATTTACCTGCCTTACAGCTGGAGGAAAGTGTTTGACTCAAGGGTGCTTGAGCAGGGGGACACGGTGGCGGTGGGAAACGGGATGCAAAAACAGAACAGATTGGTGGATGTTTGCAGAAAATCATGGGGAATTTTCCTGATTTTCCTGCAGACTTTTAAAGATTCTTTTGCAGCCTGGTCACTCATGCATTCACTGTCATGCTCCTTAAAGGACCTGGCTGCACTATAAACAAAGCCATGGTTGTAGGCCACTCTTTATTACCTGTGCAGTCAGGAATAAACATGCTACAGCCATGTTAGGGAACTACTTTTAGCCTCAGTCCATACCAGGGTTAAAAACATGGTTTTTTAGAAGGCTTTTCTATGGCTCCCCTCCCATCACCATGATGCCAGAGCACCACACAAACATTAATGATTTTATCCTCTCCAACCTCCTGGGAGGTAGAATTGTCCCCATTTTAGAGGCATGGAAAGATTAAGTGACTGGCCCAAGGTCACAAAGGAAGGCTGTGGTAGAGCTGGAAATAGATGCCAGAGCTCCTGAGTCCTAGCCCAGTGCAGTAATCACAGGACCATCCTTCCTCGGAACCTCATCCTGTCCCTGACTTGTATTACTGCCCTGCTTACACTAGTACTGTAGCAGAAATAATTCCTAAAGCCTTAATTAAGGTCAGGCTTGACAAAGCCCTGGCTGGGATGATTTAGTTGGGGGTTGGTCCTGCTCTGAGCAGGGGGTTGGACTAGATGACCTCCTGAGGTCCCTTCCAACCCTGATATTCTATGAATCTTAATAATGTGTAGGACTAATTCTGTAGTATCAATAATGTAGTTTGGTTCCAGCTGAAGTGCCAAAGCAAAATGCATTGTAACCAGGCGCTGACACGATTGTTTTCCCACTGTAATAGGTTCTTACGACTGGCTTCAGTCTTCCCCTTCCAGATACTGTAATAAGGGCTTGGCTGCTCAGGAAAGTCATACTGGTGTAAGCTAAGGTGTGAATTTAAGATGCTATGGTTATACTGGTATAATTCCTTGTGTGGACACTCTTATTCTGGTATGACTATTTTTGGTTTAGCTTTTGTTGCTTGGGAAAAGGTTTAAACTAAACAGAAATTTTATACTGGAATAAGAGTGTTCCCATGGGGTGGGGGTGGTGGAATTATACTGGTATAATTATATTGGCATAACTGGTGAAACTTTCCCATGTAGACAAGGCCTAAAAAGCTGGTCTTTGCAAAGCCCTCTCTTGCCAGATGATCTGCACAGCAGTTGGGGTTCTGAGCTTTGAGGCTCATACTTCATTCAGGTGCCTGGATTGCTGGGAGCTGACGTTCACACCTTGGCTTCTTCTGCTGACCTTTGGCCTGGAGGAAGGTCATTCTACAAGGTCATTCGACCAGGACCAGGGCATGGTTATCCTGTCTCACCAGACATGTCTCACCAGAATGCTGTGATGGCTCAAATGAAGAGTCCACACACTGGACCTGAATGGATGCAATCTCCACCTCGTCTCCTCAGAAAGAGTCTCATCTATCATTTATATTGCAGTCATGCCTGGATGCCTCAGACGCATCAGGGCACCATGGTGCTAGGTGCTGTACAACACATGGTAAATGATGGTCGCCGCCCCCAAACAGCTCACCAGCTAACACATATGAATGACTGTGGGGGAAACCCCTAGTCTCCTGTGCTCCTTTTGATAGTTCTCCTGAGCCAATGGCTCATGGGGCTGATGTGATCAAGGCCAGTCAGTTTCACAGTCAATGGTACAGGGGAGTAATGACTGCCCTAACCAACAGATCAGGTACCCATTTTGCAGCTCGATGAATTGGAGGTGGCTTTGATAGGAGTGCATGAATTTTTCTTTTGAAATGAAATGTCTGTTGCAATTAACCCTTTCAGGTATTAGGAGAAGAGTATGAAATTGGGGAGGTGAATGACAGGCTGCGTATTTGAAGGTAAAAGGCTGGGGCTGCTCCATTTGTCACTATTAGAGCCTTGGAGTCTCTGATGTTAACACAGTCACGCGTGTGGATGGGTGGGTGTGTGAGAGAGAGAGTGAGTGTAATACAGCAAAGATTGCTAGGAGGGCCGTTTGTATTTTTCAGAGGTATGGAAAGTAAAAAGAAGATGTTTACTGAGGCCTCTTCTTCCTCCTGCAATATTGCTACTGCCAGCTGGGTGGGAAATTAAAACATTGTAAAGTAAATAAATATTGCAGTAGAAAATCCCATCCGGTTTAGAGGTCAGAGTGTAACCATATGTTGAAATCAGAGCTGAAATAACAAAGGCTCCATTATCCTCACCCAGGAAATGTGCCACCGGTAAAAGTCAAGTTGTTGTTTTACAGCAGTCTGCACAAGTGAGAGTGAATAGCATGGGTATTTGGTGTTAATTAATTATTTTAAGCAGAAATGGAACAGATAGATCAACAATAACCTAACTGGGAGGGTTCTTCCCATTCAGTCTCATCCTGACTATTAAACACAGATTAATATTTATAGCCTGTTTGTTGTTCTGGAGGTCGCAAAATATCTAAAAATTCATGGAAACGAAAAATATCCAGGCAATTTGCCTGAGCTGCAATCTCAACAACGTAATCTCCCGCATTGAGAACTGAGTCCCAACTAAACTACACAGCTGCCATGGTTGTGGGGAAGAGGGGAGGAACTATGCTGAAAGATGTTAATTGCATGATAGAGTTAAAACATTGTTCAGTCTTGTCTGTGCAGACAGTGTTGAACTGTGATTGAGCTATGTTTTCAGATAAAGCTACAGCCTGATTTGGCAGAAGGGTTCAAAAATGTTTAATTGACTGTTATGCTAAATAACAGTCTGAGACATCCACATACCAAAGAGAGAGAGAGAGAGAGAGAGAGAATGTCTTGCTCTAATCTACCATACTGAGGTTCCACATTGATATTTGTGATGTGCAGAACATTTCATTATGCCTAGTTTTCATGTAAAGACTCACCCCTTTTTCTTTCTTTCTTTCTTGACTCTCTCTCCAGTATCAATCTTTGTCTAGGGGATAATTTCCCCCAGAACAATATCTTCTTGTAACTGAGTCCATGGCCCCATGGAACTCTAAGGAGAAATTTAAAAACTTGAGTCCACATAGGTTTATGAAAAACAGTTATTTATTTGGATATGCAAATGACATTTGAACAGGTAAATGCAAGAGATGGAGCACCTGGTTTGCACACACAAATGTTGACTGTACATGCAGGTGTTCTTTTCTGGGTGTGCAAACTCAGGGACTGGAATTTTATTTTATTTTATTGGCACTAAGTAGTTATACCAAAGAAATTGGTGTTGAAATCCACGGTTGCCTAGCTGGTACAACGGGACAGAAGGAGTGATAAATGTGAGTGTTATTTTCAAAGTCTCACTGAAACTTTAAAAAAAAATCCTTCATAACAGGAGTGTAGATACTTTAAAAGCTGCTTTAAAATGACCCCCACGTTGAGTGTGAGTTGGCAAGCCTGGATGTGTGTAAGTCCTGAGGGAGTCTGATGGTGTGAGCCGTGCACACGCCGTGCCATGCACAAAACTCAGCTCAGCACAGCTCCGGCTCCCCGTCCCTTGCAGACCTTTATGAATGAACTTTGGGAGTTTTTTTATGAATGGGAGCCCCAGCCTTGAATGAATCCCAGAGTGACGCGATCTGATTGGCCCTGGAAGCCGTAGCCTCTCCCCCTTCTGGTCTGGGTGAGGGCCAAGCCGAGCTGTGATTGGCGGGCGTGTCCCAGCCCGGGGCTTCATTCACAAAGTCAATGAAACAAAGAAGCGAGAAAGCAGAGCCTGGGAAGGAGGAAATGCACCAATGGGAGGCTCCCCCCGGGCACACTGTCTGAGCCGCCAGCAAAGCGAGCCCTTTCCCTGGGAGCGGGACTGGGGGAACATCTGCACGCACAGCCCTCGGGGCTGAGCCGCTCCGGGAGCCCCGCCGCAGGTGAGAGCCCGGGGGGACTGGGCGGGGGTGCCGGGTGGCAGTTACCACTGGGGAGCGAGGCATCACCCCACCTCTTCGCACAAGTTTTGCCAGATGCAGCACGAACGACGTCTCGTTGCACCTCACACCCAGCGCTGCAGCCGGGGAGCAGGGAGGGGGCGGTGGGGCTGCTGCTGGTAACCTGCCCCCAGGGTCGTTTTAGGAAGGGGCTGAATCTTCGAGCCCCGCTCCTGTAGCTAGGACAAGCCCGTGGGGGGTGGGGTCGGGAGGGGGAGATGCCACGAGGCCCAGCCTGGGACGTGGTGGGCTAAAGCAGGTGCAGCCGAGACTAAGGGGCGCGCCCTGTTTGCCCCCCAGCCCTTGTGAAACAGGCTCCCTCTGCCCGTCTCCCGCAGGTCGCTGCGCTGAGCTGGCTGCTCCATGCCCACGAGGAGCTAACGTATGGACGGGAGGATGAAAGGGTACTTGGACCAGCAAGTGCCTTACACTTTCACACACGTGAGTAGCGCTAGAGCCCCAGGGCCGAGGCTGCAGACAGCGCCCAGCTCTCAGCCCCGGGGGGAGGTGGCCCAGGGCCCAGTCCTGACATGACTTTCCCAAGCTGGTTTGTCCTTTTCTTCAGAAACCGCCCGGAAATGGGACCCTCAGCAGCCGAGCTCTGATGGGCACCAGGAGACCCATGGACCCAGGCTTAGCACCCCCTCAGGACTCGGAAGGTAAAGGCAGTTGCAGCACCCCACGGGCAGTGGGGGGGGGGGGGCAGGGCTCATGGGGGACAGTGGGTGGAGGTAGCAGGGGGAGGGACAGGGCTCATGGGTAGGGAGTAGGTAGGGACCAGACCCTCCCCTCCCTCTGCTTCACTCCCCTATTTCCCTGCAGTGTTTGTGTTTCTTTCCCATCCCACATCACCAATCCTGGAGCATCCTGCTGTCAGTCCAGCCCAGGCCAGCCTTCAGTAAAGGCACCTTTCACTTTTCTTGCAGACCTCTTCCAGGATTTGAGCCAGTTTCAGGAGACTTGGCTGACAGAAGGTAGGCACCCATTCCTCTTTTTGTTTGTCTCTCATTTGTTTGTCTTTGGTGTTTGCTCTGTTCTTCCTTTACTTAGTTTGCCTAGTTCCAAACATTAAATATATTTTTCAGCCTGGCCAAACTCTGGTCTTGTGTAAGTCAAGGATTATGAATCACACTATTGTGCTGGGTATTTGCTTATGAATGGAACTTCGCCCTTGGCCCATTTTCAGTGTCTGCTGGCAACTGCTGGGATTTTGTGTTAATTTGTCACTTATCTTTGTTAGTTGCCAAAACACTGATGATTTCTTTAATAAACAATGGAATGTTGCCTTCAGTTTTGGGAGCAAAATGCTCTTCTGCTAATTCAGAAAAGCTAGTGCTCTGAGGAGGTTGTCTTGGAATTTCTTTGTGTCTCTAAACTGTGTATTTAGTTTTGATGTCTAAACTGTTTTGCCTTTTGACTTCAGCACTGAAGGGAAATTTTAAAATCTCTATTAGCCCAATTAATTTAAATTGCAGCTAATTCTAAGTGGTCTTTTGTATTTGCTTTAACTGCAACGCTACCAGCAGCCTGTCCTCTGAAAGCGTTAAAATGTTTGTTTAATTTACTTATTAGCTGAAGAAGTATTCTTGTGTCTCAGAAAGCCCCTAGTATGTTGTTGGTACTTAACAAATATTTAATAATAATATCCTAAATACATATGGTAATCTGAGCAGCAATCTTTCCCCTAATTCTACCACAACAAGAAAATATACTCCTGCAAAAGCAGGATTTTTTTAAACAAAAATTTGTCAGTGGAATACAAAAAATTGGCTTTTATTTAAAAAAAAAATGTTTTCTATTCAGTTAAAACCAAAGTGAGAAGACCTTTTGATCAGGCAATGTTCAGGAATGCAGACTTCATGGACACAAAATATCATCTGGAGGCCAGTCCAGGGTTATAATACCCATTGTGTTCATGCTACAAGGGAAAAAGAGGAGGATTTGCTTGAAGTCCATCTATGTAACACCCTTCCTACACTCAGATTATGAAAGAAGTTCTTTTAACTCTCAAAACCTGTGGAGGTGTTAGTAAAAGGACTTCATGTCAGACTTGGGTTCTGGTGGAGTTTCAATTCTGGGCCTTCTGCTCTCTGATAGTTGTTTTAAGTTTGACACCATTAAAATTGAAAGAGCTTGCACAGAATCTCTTGTGCAATGTTCCATAAGTAAGTAATAGCATGCCCTGCAGTAACTAATTTGTGAAATTACTAGAGGGGAAGGAGAGGCCACATCAAGGTCTCACTGCTATGGACAGAGATAAGATTTCATTAGATAGTAATGCAAACCACAAAAAAAAATAGTGAAGAAATGATGGTTCTCTGCCTGGGCATACGTTGGGTGAAAGTTGTGGAGAGCTGCCTAATGGTTAGAGTGCTGGACTGGAAGAAAGAACTTCTGGATTCTGTTTCCCAGCTTTTGTCACCGGCTTTCTGTTGGACAAGCCAATTCACCTCTCTGATCTCCAACTTCCCCACTTGCAAATTCATAATAAATATTAATCCTTTTCACTTCTATAGTAACCTGCCATTCCAGGATCTCAAAGCACTTTACTGACAGTGATGAATGAACCTCTGTGAAGTATGTATTGCAATTCCCCTTTTGAGGCATGGAGCATCTCGGAGACTTGCTCCAGGTCGCACAGCAAGGAACAGACTCCAGGTCTCCTGATACTTGGTTGCACGGTATAACTGTAGGACCACACTCCCAGTCATGGGTGATAATATGGACCCACTTTACCCAGGCAATAAGTGTTTGTAAAGTGCTGCGTCATGTTTGGATGAAAATGCAGAGTTGTTATATTTGATTATTGAATATTTGGAGATGGGAAAATGAGATTTTTTGCAGGGAGGAGTTGGTGGACTGGGGTAGACATTTCCCTTCCCCTGCCAAGGAAAGCATTAGATACAGTATATATTAGGGAGCGAAGAGAAGACCATCCATGATAAGTCTGTGAAGCTGCCTGCACCATACCAAACCCTATGGACTTTCCATTCCCACCACCTCTTTGTCTTTCATAAGATCCGACTTCCAGCACAAAACTAAAGAGAAATCTTGAGCTTCCCAGTTATTTATAGATCACCTGCATTATAAGAAATGACCAACTATAACAAAAATGATAGTATTTATTTGTAAAAAAGTGAAATGCTGTTTCTGCGGACACAGTTCTCCTGGAAATTGCCAAACTGCTAGTATTTTAAATCTAGCTCACTGAGTCTAGTCAGAGTCCAATTGGAGCCCTAGTTGAGATTGTGCACATGCTTTAACAATCCAGGTTCCGTTCCTTAGACTGTATGTGTATGGTGAAGTGGCTCTTCAGCTAATCTGAGATGCTGTAATTTTGTAAATGAAACAAACAAATTGCAGGCTGAGGATTTAAGTCCCAATTTCCCTGAGGAGAGCTCCCCTCTCAAGCTGGCTATTATTTGTTCTCCGTACTCGCATTCGCTGACGTGTTTGATAATCAGTTATTATCTAATGTCTGTGTATGTGGAGCTATCTGCTCGCATTTTTGTATCAGATTTAGACAATTCTAAACTACAGACATATCTTTGAACAGTGCAAGGGATAACTGACAAATTTAAGAATTATGAATAATGTGAAAAAGGTGAAACTTTTAAATATTTTATATATTTCCTGCCTCCACCTCATACAGTTGAGAAATATAGCTTTGTGTTAAAGGCTTCCTGCAATTACTTTTAAAATAAAATACCGCAGGAAGGAACCAACTTGTAAATACAAAATCAGGAATTAGTTTGTGCCAAGCATCCAGCTATGCACAAAATAAAAAATTTAAGTATGTAACTTAACTTTGTTCTACAATTAGTTTAATTCAGGAGGTTTTTATAGCAGCAAATAGGGCCCAATTTCCACATTGCACTGGTATAAATCACCAGTCTCTGTACATATGTAAGTCTTTTTTAGCAGACACTGGAATCTTAGGCCTTATAGCCACAACTCTGATGCTCTTTTCCACATCACTTTCTGTTTGAATTGGAGTATGTTAGAATGAAATGTGACTCTAGCAGTAGATAACTGTGGAACTAGTTTTGTGCCAAAGCTTTCATAAACGTGACTCAGGATTCAAAGATGCAAAAGCTTCCCTGGAGAAAAGTTTCTGTACTTTCCTTAGTTGTCTGTGCGGACTCCATCTCTGTTTTTAGAACCAGTGGGGAAGCGGGCTGGGGGAAATATTCTTCTTTGTGTGCCTCTGGTCTGAATGTGTTGGTTGTAACCCTAGGGAGCCCGTAAGTGCTATGGGATAAGACGGGGCAAGTGTTGATGGATTCAGGTTAAGTGACTAAAATAAGTCAGGAGAGAAGCTATAAGAAGCCTGTTTAGTTCCCAGCTCTCTTGGAAGCACGTCTGGTGGCTTAGTGACAAAGAGGTTGGAAGTAAATTTCTTGGTTCTGTTGCAGTTATGTGAGATA